>NC_029773.3:67926958-67939959 GCF_000817695.3 Arachis duranensis | reverse complement strand
GACTATAGATTACTAAAAATAGAAGGAGAAAACATAATAAAAATCCAAGAACAATCTTTGCAAAATAATGAAGGGACTAGTAATATAACCATCCCTGAGAATTATATTAACCTAGGTACAGAAAATTATATAAATATATTAACATTATTAGTAAGTCAAAAATGGTTCACTACGATAACTTTAATAGTAGGAGAAGAAAAATTTGATTTAATAGCTATGGTAGATTCAGGAGCTGATGTTAACTGTATACAAGAAGGATTAATACCCACAAAATATTATGAGAAAACTACAGAAAGAGTCTTAATGGCAGAAAATGACAAAATAACTATAGACTATAAGTTATCTAAAGCAAAAATTTGTAAAAATAGGGTATGCTTTGCCACTACATTCTTCTTAGCAAGAAATATATCTCATCAAGTTATATTAGGAAACCTTTTTACTTTATTATTATATCCCTTTAATGTCGACATCGACGGAATAACTTGTACAAGAATCCCTAATCATCTTGTCCATTTTGAATTTCTCACAAGACCAAAACAGCATGAACTCAATATGTTACAACACCTATCTACACAGGTTAGTGTAATGGAAACAGAAGTAAAACAAATTAATTGTTTGAGTCTGGAGAAAATTTTACAACACTTACCGCGTCAAGTTAATATCATAGAAAGAAAGACAAGACAAATTAACTACTTAAACCAAGAAGTTACACATAAAAGAATAGAAGAACAATTACAAACTCCAGAAATACAAAATAAAATAAGAGCAATTGAAGAAAAAATTAAAAAAGAATTATGTAGTTTAAATCCCACAGCTTTTCAACATAGAAAATTACATGAAATATCTTTACCATATGAAGATGGGTTTAATGAAAAAGATATACCAACAAAGGCAAAACCGATACATATGAACAAAGAGTATCTAGAATATTATAAAAAAGAAATACAAGAATATCTAGATAAGGGACTAATAAGGCCTTCAAAATCACTCTGGAGCTGTACAGGCTTCTATGTGATGAAAGCATCTGAAATAGAAAGAGGTGCTCCAAGATTAGTTATCAATTATAAACCTCTAAACAAGGTATTAAAATGGATTTGGTATCCTTTACCAAATAAAAGTGATTTAATTAAAAGATTAAATAAAGCAAATATCTTTTCAAAATTTGATTTAAAATCAGGATATTATCAAATTGCAGTAAAAGAGGAAGATAGATATAAAACAGCCTTTATAGTACCTTTTGGACATTATGAATGGAATGTAATGCCTCAAGGATTAAAAAATGCTCCTAGCAAATTTCAAGAAATAATGAATAATATATTTTACCCACATATAGAATTTACTATAGTATATCTTGATGACGTATTAGTATACTCAAAAGGAATAAAGCAGCACATATATCATCTAGAAAAATTTATGGATATTATAAAAGAACAAGGATTAGTTTTATCAGAAAAGAAAATGAAAATTTTTACAACTAAAGTAAGGTTCTTAGGATATGAAATTTATCAAGGAACCATAGTACCTATTAAAAAAGCTATTGAATTTGCAGATAAGTTTCCAAATGAAATAACTGACAAAAAACAATTACAAAGATTTTTGGGATGCTTAAATTATGTAGCAGAATTCTTACCTGGTATAAGAGTTACTTGCGAACCTCTTTATAAGAGGTTAAGAAAAAACCCACCTCCATGGACAAAAGAAATGACTTCTATAATAATAAAAATAAAAAATGCAGTAAAAGAAATACCTTGCATAAGTATACTAGACCCATCGGCTAAATTAATTGTAGAAACAGATGCATCAGAATTAGGATATGGAGGAATCCTTAAACAAATACCTCCTAAAAGCTCAAAAGAACAAATAGTAAAATACCATTCAGGAATTTGGAACCAAGCCCAAAAGAACTACCCCACAGTTAAAAAAGAGATACTTGCCATAGTATTATGTGTTTCAAAATTTCAAGAAGATTTATTTAATAAAACCTTCTTAATAAGAACTGATTGTAAAGCAGCCCCAAATGTTTTAGAGAATGATGTAAAAAATTTTGGTTTCAAAACAAATATTTGCAAGATGGCAAGCTATTTTATCATGCTTCGATTTTACTATTGAACATATAAAAGGAGAACTAAATTCACTCCCTGACTTTCTTACTAGAGAATTTTTGCAGGGAAAGGATGGAGCAAAAACCAGCCTCCAGTGAAGATTATGGTCAACCTTTTGACCAAGTAAAAGAAACAAAATTACCTATTATCCCTGTACCAGTAAAACCATTATCATTAAGACCTATGATAATGTCACAGGTTGTAAAAGCATCATCATCATCATCATTACCTTCTAAGAGCCCTTCAATTACTACTAATAATAAATTCACATTATTACAACCATAAGATCTCTACAACACTCAACCTTTACAAGATCCTTTATTAGAACAAGTTCAACCTTTACAAGCTCAACATTTACAAGTGGTATCAGAGCCTGCTCAAGAGGGAGGTATCTGATAACATTTATAAAGAAATTATTTTTAACTGGATTTTTATAACAAATCTTCTTGATAAGCCTCAAATATTTTATAGTTACAACTTTGAAGTAGCAGTGAGAATGATGAGTAGTTTAAATCTAGGGAAAAATAATTCTTTAGTGATAATAACCTTTGAAAGAACAGTTTCCTTACTATGAAAAGCCCACTCCTATTAAAATATTAACCATTGAAAAAGAGTGGTTCAAAAAAGACAAAAAAACCCTATACAAGACTATTTTCCCAAACACTTTCCATTACATTCCTATTAACCCACAAAAAACCCAGAAATTCTATGAATTCATATTAGTAGACACTGGATCTATTGAATTAACACATTATAGAGACTCCAATACCAAACAACCTATTTACTCAAAAATAAAAATCATGAAAATATTATCTCTACAAGAATGGGAATTACCCCCATATCATTCTAAAAACTTCTCTTTGAAGTTTAAACCTCAAAGCTATACCTATTATGATTACCAAGAAGCATGGAACCATATTTTATTCCTATCACCAAGTCCCCATTCTTGGTTCATATGGTTCAGGAAGGGGATATCATTATAATTTCCTAAATGGTTCCAATCATGGTTCCAGAATTTTGGACCAATAGAAGCCTTCTTCTCGAAAGAAGCCAGCATGGCGTATGAATACTTCAAAAGCAAGTCATCATTTCTACAAGAATAGAAAACACATCATTTTCAACATTAAACAAGTCTAAATAGTTTAATAATAATAATAATAATAATAATAATAATAATAATAATAATAATAATAGGAGCAGCCACATGCTCGTTCAAATAATAAAAATCAGTCAGCATGAGAGAAATAAAGAAGAAACAATAGCAAAAAGAAATGTAAAAAATACAATAATGTTAAAGCAAAAAAAAGCATTAGTAAACTAGACTTCATAGGTAGTAGAACTTTAATTGGCCTTCTCGGTGAATGCTATGGTGCCTAAAATGTAGTGCCTATTTACTAAAAAGAGTTAAAAATCAATATTTAATTTAAAAGATATAAAAATAAATAATTTTTAAAAATTCAAAACTTACTACAAAAAGAAAGTTAGGCAAAATTTAGGTACCAAATCATAGGCACCATAGAATTGGCCTTCTCATTTTCTCAAAGGCTATCACATAGCTGGGCAATGGGCAGCAGAAGGAATATCGATAAAATATTAAAAATTTAATTTAAAATCATTATTACAAATTTATAAATATATTTTTTAAAAATTTCCTGTCTACAAACACATCATAAACCATGCTTCAATGGGCCATCCCTCCAATTATGTGGTTACATTTTATAAAACAACTAAAAATTATACAAGTTAAAATTATACAGGGCACATGATGTTGTCCTAAGGAACCAAATGATTTGATATAGTACAATAGAAATGTCTCATTCTTAAAAAAAGTTTGAGGTTAATCTCTTTCAAATATTCACTGTTGTCAAAATTCAAAACATTCAAGGAGACTAAGTTCTAAAAGAAGAAAAACATCAAAACAGACAAAAAAAAGTCGAACAAATAACCATGTGAATTTAGTATACATAGCCCATGAACAAGTTGCAGTGTGAATTTAGGGACTATAATCACATGCTTCCCACAGATTGAAGTGTCTTTCCCATGTGGTCACACACTCATCTACAAATTCATAACAATAAAATATTTCTCAACAATAATTCAAACACACAAAAATAGATATCTGTAATTAGTAATTAATTAACATTATTTGTTTGTTCATATAATATAATAATATAATAACTCTTTAAAAATCTACAACAAAGCTTTTATGGTATCATCACTACATCTTGTTACAAATCTCAGCACGAAATTGTGCTATTCTTGTCATGAAATGAAAACAGAAGAAACCAATTAGCAAAACTTGTAAGACACTTATGTAAACTAAATATGCAGTTAAAAAGAAAAGGAAAAAAAAGAATCAGATTCATTCATGAATGCCAAATTCCACTCAATGTTATTTACATAACCAGAACTAACAATCTTTTTTCTCCCCACTATTATTGCAACACAACACACCATCATTACCTAAGTTTCCAAAATAATGGCCCTTATCAGAGAAACAGAGAACAGAGAGAAGAAATACTTACCTTGTAGTGTTTAAGGTGAGGGTTGAGCACCGATTGAGGGAGACGCAAAAACGATTGAGGCAACATTTTAGGGTTTGCGAGAGAGAGACTGCTGAGGGATGAGGGCACGCCAATGCACGGTACGCAGATGGAGGAGCGCCGATATAGAGTTGCGAATCCAACGACACAGCTTGCGTTGATAGTGCGAGGGTTGGTGTGAAAAAGGGTTGTGAAGGAGCTAAGTGCGACAGGGAGAGGGCTGGGTGAATGAGTTCTCAATAGTGATGAAGATGAAGGGCTAGGAGAGAGGGCATTTGGGTGCGAGGGTACTCATCGGAGAGAGGGCAGCTAAGTGCGACGGTCCTCATCGGCAGTGATGAAGACGAAGGGCAGCTGCTGGGTGCAACGGCTTCTTTAGGGTTAATTGGTTTCTCTTCTATAGGGTTAAAAGTAAAGTGTAAAGTGTTTTCACTTTTATGGTGTTAAAAGTGAAAATATGTAAAAAAAATAAAATGTTTGGAAAAAATGGGTGGAAAATTGAATTTTGAGTGGGAACTCTATGGTACCTTTTTTTAGGGTGTCCAAATAATTAGAGGATATAGGCATGCTTTAAAAATGTGACAATTGGAAGACAAATTAGCCATGCCTTAAAAGCGTACTTGTTTTTCTATGTGACCACGTTTTTGAAGTGTTGCAAAAAAGCGTGGCTAAATTACTATTCAGTCACTACCCTCATAAAAGCGTGCCGAAATCCCTAGCGTGGCAAGAAAAGCATCGCCAAATCACAAATAAGTGGACACCTTCATAAAAGCGTGGCCATTGATCACTTTGGCCACACTTTAAAAGTGTGGCAAGAAAAAAGTGTGCCGACAGGCCTTTTTTTTGTAGTGGTCTTGTCTTGCAACGCCTTCTTCCCTCGACAACCTTCCATTAACGAATATGTTAACACCATCAATCTCCCCTTGCCCTTGGATTATAACATTGAAAGATACAAATTTGTTACCATCCTGAGGTATACTATCATGTCTTAGGAAAATTGGTGGTCTAACTTCGAGTTGGTAGCATGTATGATTAAGCAGTTGTTCCATATCTTCAACGTATACAAACTCGTCCCATTTAAACCCCCAGAAAAACCTCAACTGTGTTTAGAACTGAAAAATAAACATGTCAACCCACCCTCACATCATATATTTAAATAAATTGGAATGATTTAGATCATAAACTTAATACCATCGACGCGAAGGTTAGATGACGATATCTAACGGCCCAACGTCTAGCACGTCATGATCGTATCAAAAGTAAAGCGTTACTAATCTAATTTTTTTATCCTCTATTTAATATTGAACCTTTACACGTTAATCTACCGACAATTTTTTTAAAAAGTTAAACTTTTCCATCAAGAACAAATAACACATATTCATATACTTAGTATTAATAATACATTATAATATTATATACAAAATCAATTACAAAATCTACGCCTTTGAATAAAACTCTAACTAACAAAGCGAGAGAAAAAAAAATATTCTAATAACAACTCAACTCAGTCATGGGCTGTTCATAGTGATCGAACCATAAAACTCATTAATCATCGAAATTTCAACATAAATCAAGCATAAACTCATTCAATTTCAAGCAATAATTATCAAACCAATAATCACACATAAAGAACACATTTAATTATTAATAAATTATCTAACTCTACCTCCATATGAAAATAACTAAAACCAAAGCACCAGGATAGGTTTCTAATCAAGAAATTGAAGAAGAAAACTTTGAAAATTGGCTACTCCTTCCAATGCACTATTCGGCCGAACCACCAAGGGAGGGAGGAAACTTCACAGCCGATTTCTCCCGAACAAAAATGACATTAACATGAAGAGAAGGAAGATAATAACATTTTAATTGGTCTAGATTTTTTATTAGAGTTATGGAGTTTAAGAAATCGAACTCGAAAGGTCACGGTTCCATGGAGTTTTCTCACGGTCTCTCTCTTTTCTTTTGATGTTCGGTGATGTATAAGGGAGTTTAAGGCTGATGATGATGATGATGATGATATAGTTAGTGAGGGACTAGGTGTCAAGGCTGGGTGATAAACCGCTATTTTACGATTTATTTTCTACTGAATTGAGTAGATTTTATCCATTATTCTCACACTTATTCATAAAATTCGCATGTTTTACATTTTCCTTCCTAATTTTGTGCTATGATTGCAAACATGCTCCTTTGGCCTTAAATTTGCTAATTTTAATCCTCTCTTATTACCATTTGATGTCGTGATATGTGTGTTAAGTGTTTTCAAGATTTATAGGGCAGAAATGGCTTAGAGGATGGAAAAAAAGCATGTAAAAGTGGAAGATACACAAGAAAGTAAAGTTTGAGAAGCTGGCAGCGATGCGTACGTGTGGGCGACACATACGCTTGACTAGTGTAGCAGACAAGCGACGTGTACGCGTGAATGACGCGTACGCGTGGCCAATGCCGAGCTCAAGCAACGCGTACGCATGGCCGACGCATACGCGTGACAGAATGTCACGTGCTGTAATTGCAGAAAATACTGGGGGCGATTTCTGGGCTACTTTTGACCCAATTTCAGGCCAGAAAATACTGATTAGAGGATGCAAAGTGAGGCTGGAAGGAATCATTCAATCATTCAACATTCATTCACATAATTTTAGGTTTTAGATGTAGTTTTAGGTTTTAGGGTTTTTAGTTTTATTCTTCTCAAATTCATATTTCTACCTTACTCTAATTTAGTTTTCTTCTACTTTTATTTATTCTAGCACTTTAGTTATTTACTTTTCTCATTGATTCCTTTATTTTGCTAATTCAGTTTTTGAGTTCATGTGTTACTCTCAATTTTCATTAATGCAATTTATGTTTCACATTTCTTATTGTTCAATTGCTTTGTTATTGTTATTTCTTTGCTTTGGTTAGTTTTAGATTTTGCTATGTCTTGTTAGTTTTCTATGTTTTTATATTATGCCTTCCAAGTGTTTGATAAAATGCTTGGTTGGATTTTAAATTAGATTTTAATGTTCTTAACTTGGATTGATCAATTAGAGACTCTTGAATTATCAAAATTCTTTTGTTGATTGGTGATTGAAAATTACTAGTTGGCTTAGGCTTCACTAAATCTAGTCTTCGATTAGGACTTGTGAACTTAAGTTGATTTTGCTCACTTGACTTTCCTTCATTGTTAGAGGTTAGCAAAGTGAAAGTAAAAGGCAATTACTATCACAATTGATGATGATAATGAGGATAGGAACTCCAATTCTCAATCCTTGTTAGGACTTTTCTTAGTTGTTTTTTTATTTTCTTGTTATTTATATTTCTTGTTCCTTATCTCAAAACCCAAAAAGATACAATCTCATAACCAATAATAAATACACATCCCTGCAATTGCTTGAGAGACGATCCAAGGTTTAAATACTTCGGTTAATTTTATTGGGTTTGTATTTGTGACAAACAATTTAAATATTGATTGAGGTTTAATTGTCAGTTTAGAACTATACTTGCAACGTGACATTTTTTGTGAAAATCTTTACCGACATTTTTCCTCCGTCAAATTTTTGGCGTCATTGCCGGGGAATCGCAAATGTTTGCCTTATTATTGGTTATTGTATATATTTGCCTTTTGCTTATTTGTTTGTTTTTGTTAGTTTTAGGACTTTATTGCTTATTTTTACTAGCTTTTGTTTTTATTTGCTACTATGAATTCTCACCCCTTTGACTAAGAGTTTAGTTCTAATTATGTTGTAGGGAATGGAAGCTACAATGAGAACATGCATCAAGGATAGGACAATCAAAGGTGGGAAGAGCCTCAAGCTTATGGACAACCATCTTGGCAATAACCCCCTCTGATGCACTATGAACAAGAGCCACTCTTTGATGCATACCAAGACAATGGATATGGTGGACCTCCTTGTGACTATCAACAACTACCACCATATGCCTATGAACCCCCTCTTCAACATAGTTTTGAACCACCATACTCACAAGCCCCTTTCCACCATTCACCTCCATATGACCCTAACCCTTATCCACCATACCAACCACCTTATGAGCCATACGAACCATACATAGAACCACTCCAATTCCAACACAATTACCCCCAAGAACCACCACCTCAATATACACCATCTCCATATCCTTATCAAGAAGAACCACATTCATATTATGAGCCCTTTCTTCCAACAACTGAACCCTCCTATCCACCCCAAGCTCCCATAGATGATACTTTTAGTGTTATTTGCCAAGGGCAAAGAGAGCTTCAAACCACACTTACCTCTACTCTCACTGGTCTCACCTCTAAACTCCAAGCTCTTATATCCCGTGTGGATCCACATAATGATTTCTCCATCACACCACCACCCTCCATGAAAGAACACCCATATCCATCAATCCAAGAGCAATACGATCCCTATTATGCTAGCAACATGAAACAAGAGAGAAGGGATCGTCTTAGGGACTTAATGGATCGGATTCACATATCCATACTTCGAGAGAAGCAAGAGGAGGCCCAAAAGGTGGAGGAGGTAGAGACTCTAGAAGATGAAGGAATAGTTGAAGAATTAGGGAGGTTGAAAAAGAGGTGGAAGACATCAAAGAGGAGTTTGATTTTATACTAGAGCAAGTGGAGAAAGCCGAAATTATCGAAGACGAGAAAGTGGTTGAAGACTTAGGAGATGCGGAACCTCCATGGGAAACTAAAGTCATAGCGCCTCCTTCCAAGACGTTTGAATTTGATGTTGAGGAAGGTGTACAACCTCCAAGGCATATCATGGTTGAAGACTTTAAGGAGGTTGATCATGAGATGGATTCAATAATTGATGACTTTTTATCTACAATTGAATCCTATCCCATTAGACTTGAAGAAAAGGTTATTGTTGAAGAAACTTGTCAAGAGGTGGAGATCATCAAAGAGGAGCCCAAGAGAGTGAAGCATACATTGGCAGGGCCGCCATTGGAGACACCTCTCCCAAAGCCATCACCATCCGTCCTTTCATTCAAGTGGGTAAATCTCTTCCCCTTAAGCTTTAATTTCTCACTTGCATATGGTTTGCTTGAGACGGATGGACAACTTGGAGCTGTTTGTGGTTTTAAGAGTAAAAGGGGAATGATTAGCGGTTGGCAACACAATCCTAGGTTCATTATGGTTGGATGTTCAAGGTCTAAGTGCAATGGTTAGTATAGTTCTCAATTGATTGGGTCTAGGAAATTGTTGGGATGCCTTAGTGAGAATTCGGACTACTTGCGACCCGGCTGAAACAATGATGATCAACTTAAAGACATATGTAGAAACAAGATTTAGGATCCCGCATACAAGAGGATCAACTTTGGGAGCTCAAACCTTGTGAAGGACTTCATCAAGGCTTGGTGACTTTATTTGGAATTGTTGGAGCTTATTGGAAGTCCAGGCATTGGTGGAAGTTTCAAGATGAGTTCAAGCACAAACCACCATGACAAAGAGCTCACCAAATGTCCAACTTAAGGACTTTAACTAAAAGAGCTAGGTGGGAGACACCCCACCATGGTAAATTCTTCCTATTTTCTCTTTTGTTTACATTGGTAATAAGTTAACTTTTCATTTTTTAGTTATGTTTATTTCGTTTAAATTGTGGTTTCACTTGCTTAATCATGTTTGGCATTGCTTTGGTAGCCTATTATTTCTCAATAAGATTTAAAAAAAAGAGAGATGTTCCACGCGTGCGTGTGACCGACACACACGCGTCACATGTGACGCTGCAATCTCTGGTATAATGAATAGAGAGTTGCGCTGGAACCATGCGGGTGGGGTGCCAGGCACGCAACCCGACCCACGCGTGCGCGTAGCTGACGCGTACGCGTCATTTGCGTTTCTGGCGTTCCACACATAGGCATGGGCGACGCGTACGCGTCGTTCCTTCATGCCATCTTTGGTACAACAAACAGAGAGTTGCACTGCCACTGTGCGAGGAGCACAATTCACACCCATGCGTACGCATGACCGACGCGTATGCGTGGGCGACGCTTACGTGTCGCTACCTGTTTTCCATTCTTCTTCCTTCTTCTCTCCTTTCTTATTCTTTCTTCTTCCTTTCTTACTTTCTTCTTCTTCATTTCTTTAACTTCTCATCCTTATTCTCTTTCATTCTATTGTACTCATTGCATTTGCATACTTTCATTCATTGCATTTTAGTCTTGTGCATGTTTTTATTTTCTTTTCTAAGTTTGCTATTTTTCCATTGGTGTTAAATATTTTTACTCATTTGTTGAATATTTCTTCCATTATTTTGGTGCCTAGTGACTTGTTGTGCATTGTTGGGTGATGTTATTTATAGGTCGATGCTAATCTTTTATGACACTTGTTTTCCTTTTGCATTTATATGACCTTATATTATCTTTCATTACCCACGCTCTCTCCATCATTAAAGCAATTCTTGCACTATTGATATGCCCTTTACTTCTATTATTTTCTCACCTGCATATTATAGCTACCATGTAGTTGAGAACCTCATTATTATTTGGCATTAGCCCACTCATATTTTATTTGTTTGCATATCTTTGTTTGTGGGTTATTCTTTTTCCTTTTTCTCTTCAATCAATATGGCCACCATGAAGGGAAACGAAACACTTCTAAATGGGGCGACAAACAAGTTCCAACACACAATCTTTGGAGAAAGCGCATCAGTGTAGCAACCCGTCCACTTGCACATCTTTGCATGCACCGAGGACGGTGCAATCTTTAAGTGTGGGAGGTTGATACCGACTTCCGTGGGTAACTACTTCCTTTTCCAACACCAATGTTTAATTAGTTAGTGGTTGCATTTGCATGTTTGATTGCATGTTTATTAGATTTCATGCATAGTTTACCATTACTTGCTTGAAGTGATGAATCCTTTTCCAAGAAACTATTCTATAGCATTTTACTAATTCGAATTAAAAATTTTTGTTGAACTTGCTTGAAAAAATTTATTTTGGAACATGGTTTAGAGCTCGAACACACAGCCTTGTGAGATTTTGAGCCTAATTGATTGGTTGCATCTTATCAACCAATGTTTAATTTTGGTGTGTGTTGTTTTCTCTGAAATTGTGATTTTTGTCTTGCTTGATTCTATATTTTCTTTGTTTGATGTACGATGCACTTATGTGATTGAGGCCTTCTTTCACTAAGCTTACATACCCATATGGCCTTATCCTTTTCATTATTCTTTGCAAACTGATGTTGAGCCTTTTAACCCCATTTGCTCTTTACTTTAGCACATCATTAACTCTAAGCAGAAAATAATAATGTCCTTAATTTGAATCCTTGGTTAGCTTAGACTAGTGAGAGTGCTCATGAGTTAAGTGTGAAAAATTGGGTTTGGAAACGTTTGGTTTGGGAATTGGGTGTTGTATATTTTTGGTGAATTTGTGAAAAAGATAGTTAAGCACATATTCTTGCATTCAATACCTTAATCATATGCATTGAGAAAAACAAAAGAAAATAAAAAAAAAAGAGAAAAAGAAAAAAAAGAAAAACAGCAAATAATAAAAGAGGACAAAATGCTCCAAAGTAAATGATGATAGCAATGCATATGTACTGTACTCAAAATTGGGATGCATGAATATGAGGAAAACATAGTTAATGGGTAGTTAGATTTTATATTCTGATTACATGGATTGTCTTAAGTTAGGTGAGAAGTTTGGGTTAATCAAGGATTCAGATTTTAGTCCACTTAACCAAATACAATCCTACTTTGATCATAACCCCATTACAACCCTTAAAAAGACCTCTTGATATGTGTACTTGTGCATTAAATATTTGTTGATTGGTAGAAGAAGAGCAAGTCTTAGAAAGCAACATTAGTAGAGAATTGAGAGAATCAAACCTTAAACACTTGAGTGATTAGAGTGTGTACACTTCCGGTGAGGGTTCGATGATCGATTCTTTGTTCCCGGCTTTCACGAGCTTTCTTCTTGAAAGTCTATTTGTACTTCATTTTATGATTTGAATTAGTGGAACCCATTTTATATTTTTTTCTTGGAGAATTTGATTTACTTTTAACCAAGTAGGCAGAATCATTTTTGCATGTAGTTGCGTTCATATAGATAGGTTGCATTTAATAAGTCTTATCATTCCTCTTCATTCTTATGGTTCTCTTGAGCTTGCATGAGGACATGCTGATGTTTAAGTATGGAGAGATTGATAAACCACTATTTTACGATTTATTTTGTACTGAATTGAGTGGATTTTATCCATTATTCTCACACTTATTCATAGAATTCACATGTTTTATATTTTTCTTCCTAATTTTGTGCTATGATTGAAAACATGCTCCTTTGGCCTTAAACTTGCTAATTTTAATCCTCTCTTATTACCATTTGATACCGTGATACGTGTGTTAAGTGTTTTCAGGGTTTATAGGGAAAG
>NC_029773.3:67925237-67925766 GCF_000817695.3 Arachis duranensis | reverse complement strand
TATATATATATAGAGGGGTAAATATATACAAGTTACTAATATAAATGATATTAATAACATAAAGATAGAAGATATATAATGAAGTATTAGCAAAGCTAAGTTCGTTAAAGAGTACCGATATTTATTCATACCAGCAGATTTTGAACTTAATAATAATATTACAGAAATGTTTGGTAACTAAAGAAACTTAGCCAAAAACAGTCATAACTTGTCTTATTAAGCATTCATTAATTGTTACGACAATTAATGAATATTAAATAAGACAAGTTTTGACTTTTTTTTGTCTCTCTAGCATTACCGATAATATTATTAGGTGCTTTCTATGGTACCTAAATTTTAGACATAGAATTTAAAAATAAAAGGTGAATCCTTTTTTTTTTCTATCTCTACTTTTAGGCAACTTAATCACAAAAATCATAAATACCAAATTTTTTTATATTATTAAACTAATCTTTATTTTAATTAAAGCAAATAACAATAAAATATCAATATAATAATTATTTTTTTATATTATTAAACTAATCTTTAT
>NC_029773.3:67924494-67925149 GCF_000817695.3 Arachis duranensis | reverse complement strand
AATTTTTTAAATAGTTTTCTATCATGTAATGAAAAATATTATTTAAGCTACTTGTGAAAAACAGATGGAAATTAATATTTAAAAAATAAAAGAATTAATTTGGTGACCACATTGATTCACAACTTTTAATTTTAAAAACTAAATTGAGTTACTTATTAAAATTGAGAGACTAAAATGAGCCATTTGCAAATTGCAGCGACGTCATAGAAGTGACACATGGATAAATTATGTTGCGACATGTAAACAAACGTGTTATGCCACAGGACATCACTGTCCACCTCGACATATCACGTATAACTAACTAATACATCATCATTCTATTACATGTGGTCGAATAATGTTCTAACACATGACACTCACAATACATTGCAAAAAATAGTTGAGGGATTACCATGAGCATAGTTATCAAATCCGACTCGACCCGTCTGGTTCGACGAGAAATCCGGTCACCTGGTTAATTAGTTGGGTTGAGCCACTCGTTGAACGACCATTGCACCAGACTTGGAGAAACTCGGGTTGACTTGTCCATTTTTGTTGAGAATTAGTGACTCGGCCTATTTATAAAACCTAGACCGGATCATGTGTTTTACTTAAAATAAAAAATAGTGAACGTCGTCATTTCAGTGGTTTATAGACTCACATTGAACATATCTCT
>NC_029773.3:67919452-67924429 GCF_000817695.3 Arachis duranensis | reverse complement strand
TCATCGTGGTTCGTGTGTCGCTCTGCCTTCCCTTGGCTCGTTGTCGCTGGCGACAGAAGCAATGCAACCAGCAGTTGGCCCCTGCCGTCTTCTTCCTTTGTTGCCTTCCCCGGGCTCGTCATCTTTTGGCTTCGGGGCCTTGCCGTTGCTTCTTTTTGCCAGTCTTGTCGCTGAGTCTCCGTGAACCATGGTGGCTGGTAGGTCCTCTTAACCCCTATTCTCTCTTTTTGGTTTTTTCCTATTCTAATTGGATTAGTAAAATACTTTTTTTTTTCTAAATTCTATGTTTATTTTTTTTTCTTTTGCTTTGAAAGGAGTTAGATTTTGTTATATATGAGGCTACAAAGTATGGTATAAAGCTAATATTGATTAAGTATGGACTAATTTCTAAATTCAATAAATTAGTTGAATTTATAAATAGTTGCATTTTTATGGACTGTTTTCTTATATTACTTGAACTTATGTAGACTCAGTGATATTACAAGTCCTTGTTTTTAACAAAGAGATTTTAGATGTTTACTTTGCAATCTTTTACAATAATTTTTTAATAGTGAATTACTCATGGTGTTGACTTGGATGTCTAAATCTGAGTCTTGGTCTACCTTTAAAAAGAGCCAAGTTGTAATCTTATTTTTGAACAATCTTATGTGAAACATGTCCCCGGCCAACAAAAGACAATAGAAAATATAATGGGTAATGACTTGGGATTAAAAATATCAAACGGATAAGGTTAATAAAGGGTATATAACGAGTTTTATAAATTAGTTGAATTTATGTTTCGCTATAGATGATTTTAGTATTGGATTATTTTAATTAGTTTGTTAATCTTTTTTAGAGTTGTTAATCAAGATGAAGACAATGTTGGTTAGGTTCTAAATTTGTCAGATATCTAAATTTGTCAGATAAAAATATAGATGTTGACTTTGGGATCACTTTTTAAATATAGTTATCGATTGTGTTATCTTTTGCTCTCTTATTCATATAAATTGAAAAAATATTTTATATTAGTGATTAGTTTATTGTCTATTTTTATATCATTAGTTATGTCTATATATTGATACTTAATTATTATTAATGTGTTTATAAAAATATGTATTTTAATTTTTAATTTTATTTTTTATAATTTTATATTTTTATTTAAATGTGACTAGATCAATTGATTCAATTTGTGATTTACCGGTTGAATCAATAATCCAATAATCTAATTATATGACCGAATCAATTATTAATTTGATTCTGATAACTATGATCATATGAGTGGGTCTGTCTAAAATCAGTCTAACTCTTTTAAGCTTATCTGATGCACCATTAAATTTGAAGCGTTAGATTAGATTGATAAACAATCTAATGGTTTATATTTAAATTATTATTAATTTATTAAAAATTACACTTAAAGATAATAACTCTTTTGAAATTTTAAGATTACCCAATATAAAATTTGAGAACCAAGCCCCTGTTTGCTGCAGCGATGAGCCCTTGCCTCTTTCTCCGCCCACTTCCTGTGAATTCTTCGTCAAACGATGAACCTCCATTTCTTCTTCTACCCCCTCTCTGTCTGCTTTCTTCCTCTTCGCGATGTCCCTCCGCTTCTTCTACCCAGTGTCCTCTGCCTTCTTCCACAACGAAAATTAGTAGGATTTTGGTCAAACTTTGTTGGTCGTCTTTCGTTTTTCTTCTCAAATTTTTTAAACCTTTTTAGGGTTTTGTTTAAAAGAGGTTGACCTTTAATCGAGCCTCGAGTTGGGAGCAAGTTCTGTATCGATCGGAAAATTAGTAATGGATCCTTTGGAGAGATCTATCTCGGGAGCTTTATCTCCTCTCTCTTTTTATTTTTTTGTGCATAATTGAACTTCTAATTTCCGAATTTTTTGATTAAGTTTTTTAGATTAATTTATTTTAAAAGTTTTCGTGTAGGTACCAATATTCAGACAAATGAAGAGGTTGTGATTAAGCGTGTGAGTACTCTGATCTACCTGTGTTAATTTTGAAAACACAATAGTAATAATCAGGAGGGGTAGCTGCGTTGTCAAAGGGGAAGAGAAGGGCGGTGGAGGAACCAGTTGACAAGGCCACTCTTCAAAAGTAGAGACGCATGATCAAGAATCATAAGTCTGCTGCTAGGTCCAAGGAACGCAAACAGGTACTTTCTCCCTTTTTCAAATATCTTTTAATAAAGTTTCAATAGGTTGCACAACTTTGTGATGCTTTGAAAGATGGGATAGACCCTTTGGAGCACCAAGTTAGGGAAGTGTTTCATAGAATTGTGAGAAGCAGAATAGAAGGGATTGATTCTCTTGGAAAGTAAAACCTTGTTGATTAACTTTTTTTATGCATACCCTTTAGTTTTCATTGTTGGATTTTGCTTTCTTAGAAGCTGAGAATGGATATTAGAATTGAAAATTAAGCCAACAATAAAAAACTAAGGGGGAGGATTCTTGTATCTAAAAACGGTGTAAAATGTATAGAGCTTAGATTATTTGATGTGGATCCCTTGTGATCTATGCTGTTTATTGTCCTCTCCTTGGTTATTTTTTTTGCCTTGTGATGTTGCTATTGTATAATCAATTTTCTTTGCAACTTGCTGCATCGTCATTGTAGTAGATTTTGTTAATCGATGTGTGCTAGACACATTTTCCTCTTGGTTCATATGTTCATATGCTTACAATACGTGTTCTTTAATTGTAAGATGAATTGAAGTTGATCAAAACTCAGGAATCACTCTTCTATTCAAGTCAGCAAGTATGCAACAAAATAAACAACCTTTTGTCTCTATTTATCTTTCTCTTATGTGTTATCATTTCTATATTGAGAATGACATTTTATCATTTTTGTTTGTGCAGGTTAGCAGGTGTGGCTATGATAGCACCAGTGAACAACTATAATTGGGCTTCACTGCCTGAGAGTGTAGTGAGATAGGACTACAGGAAGTGACTGATCTAATGGGCACTTTGGCTTGCAAAATATTCTCCAAGACTATTGCACAGGGATATGAAGACAAGGTTTTGCCCTCTCAAATCCAGAGATTTGGTTCACGATGTACAACCTCCTCCAACACGCAAAGAAGATTCTGTATTATGGGTACTAAGATGGTTGCATATGGAATATTCGTTCAATCCTAAGATACCACCAAAGGTGACAACGTCAATAATTTTATTTCCTATGTGTTTTAAAAAAATTTTAAGACCTTGTTATTTTCTACTCGTTGGGCTCTCTAGTGACCTCTTGATTTTGGATTTGCTTTTTCTCTTTCTTTTGGTGCTTTTAGATTTCTAAAAATCTGGTGCTAATCACAACTACCAAGACTTGGTTTTGCCGAAACACCCTTTCTCTGCCCTTTTCAACACTATAGAATAAGTTTTGATCCCTTGCTGCTAGTGTTTTCAGGTAAGCCATTGCAGAGGTTAAATCATCATTCTTTGTTTCACAACCTGATTGTGCATATCTTTAATTGAAAAATTAACATTTTCATACCCACCACACTAGCTAGTTGATGACCCAAACATGTTTGGTATGCTAATCCTCACCTCTTTCGTATGGTTCATTTGACTAATGTTAGGCTAAGTCATTTTCTTATGGTATCTTAACATTCTTGCTAACTTCGGAACAATAAGCTCATGGTTGTGTTCATCACAAAATTTTCTCACTAGCTAACTCTCAGTTACCGACTCAAAAAAATATGAAGTTTACTCATACAACCACATCTTGTCTCTAACTTTTCCAATAACTATTCTACTCCTACTCTTTCGCACACCAAAGCCCCTCGTCTTGGCATATAAATTATAAAATTCGAATGCTAAGTGATAAACCCCATTTGTACGGTTTATCTTGTATTGATTTTAGGGGATTTTATGACCTTTTACCCACATTTATTCAATGAAATAGCATAGTTTTGTGATTGTCTCCTAATTTGTGCTTAGATGTGAAAAACATGCTTTCTAGACCTTAAATTAGCTAAATTCAATTCACCTTTGATTTCACAAGATGCCTTGATATGTTTGTTAGTGATTTCAGATTGAAAAGGCTAGGAATGGATCAAAGGAGTGAAGAGGGAAAGCATGCAAAGTGGAGAAATCATGAAAAGTCAAAGAAGTTGAACTCGCCTATGGACGCGCACGCGCACCTGGCGCTCGCGCGCACCTGCGAATTACCCCATGGACGCGTACGCGTGCTGTGCGCGTACGCGTCGGTGCCGTTTTATGATTTTTTAATGAAAACGTGGCCAACGAATTCTGAAGGGTTGTGGGGCCCAATTGCAACCAACTTTGGCGCCAAAGATGCTATTTAAAGCCAAGGATTGAAGAGAAAAGGAGATTAGTTCATTTTCACTCATTAGGATTAATTTAGAACTAGTTTCTAGAGAGAGAAGCTCTCACTTCTCTCTAGAATTAGGATTAGGATTAGGTTTAGTTCTTAGATCTAGATTTAGATTCATCTTCTTCTACTTCTATCTTCTCAATTCCTTGTTGTTACATTCATTCTTCTTCCATTCTTTTATTGTAATTTCCTTTATGTTGTTCTTATATTTTGTTGTAGATCTACTATTGTTCCTTCCATTTTCTTTTAATTCAATAAGAGGTAATTCATAATGATTGTTCTTCTTTGCTTTTCTATTGTTGATCTCTTGCCTTTGTAGTTAGATCTCTCTTTAATTCTTGCATTTAATAATGTTTACTTCTATTGCACTCTATGTGTTTGTTGGAATGTCTCTTTTAGTTTTAGTGTAGATTTTGTTCCTCTTGGCCTAGGTAGAGTAATTAGTGACACTTGAGTTATCTAATTCTTTAATGATTGGTAATTGGAGAGATTGCTGATTGGTTTGGAGTACACTAAAGCTAGTCTTTCCTTGGGAGTTGGCTAGGACTTGTGGCTCAAGTCAATTCATCCACTTGACTTTCCTTTATTTAGTAAGGGTTAACTAAGTGGTAGCAATGAACAATTCTCATCACAATTGAGAAGGATAACTAGGATAGGACTTCT
>NC_029773.3:67878256-67919242 GCF_000817695.3 Arachis duranensis | reverse complement strand
TTTGTTTTAGTGACAAACAACTTTTTGTATGAAAGGATTATTGCTTGGTTTAGAAACTATACTTCGACGAGATTTTATTTGGGAAATTCTAAACCATCAAAAATCCATTCATCAAAATGGCGCCGTTGCCGGGGAAGAGCCATATGCTTATGATCAATCCTCATGGCAACAACCCCCACCAATGCACTATGAAGAAGAGCCATTCTATGATGCATATTACTCCAATGGCTATGGTGAATCACCTTGTGACTTTCAAGAACCACCACCATATGCCTATGAACCATATCCTCAACATGATCATCAACTATACTCACAAGCCTCTTTTCACCAAATACCTCCATATGACCCTAACCCATATCCATCCTACCAACAACCATATGAGCAATATGAACCACACATAGAGCTACCACCATTCCAACATCAACATTTTCAAGAACCACCCCCTCCATATTATTACCAAGATGAACCACCTCCAATAAATGAAAATTTTCAACCACAAGATGAATACTACTTTCCACCACAACCTCCCATGGAAGAATACTCATATCCATTGAACTAAGAGCCACATGATCCTAATCATATTATCCAAGAGGAACAAGAGTCAAGGGATCGTCTCAAGGAAGCATTGGATCAATTTCAAGCAACCATGGAGTGTGTTGTGCAACAAGTGGAAAGAATGGAAAACATTGAACCACCACAACTCTACCAAGAAGAACCACCTTCCTACTATGAACCCTTCCCCCAAAATGAGGAACCCTTCCAACCACCCCAATCTCTAATAGATGAAACCCTTGGTGTTCTTGTTCAAGGGCAAGAAGAGATGAAAAGGGATGTGCAAAATTTCATGTCCGCCTTGGATGCGGTAACAAATCAATTAGCATCCCAATGCTTGAACACTCAAGAAACTCCCATGGCTACATGTGGAGAATTAAATGACGAACATAGCATGAAGGAGAGATTGGAAACTCCGGTGGGAAATGAGGGAAGTTGCTTTGTATTGGAACAATTGGAGGAAGCTTTAATTGTTGAAGACAAGGAAGAAGTGGTAGAAGACTTAGGAGATGCTGAGCCTCCATGGGAACATAGAGTTGAAGAAAACCTCTCCAAGATGATTGAAATTGATGCTAGGGAGGAAAGTGCACACCTTCCAAGGCTTATTCCATATGAAGACTTGGATGGGATAGAGAAAGAATTGAGTCCCCTTGGTGATGAAGATCAAGCATCAAGTCTTAGGGGTAAAGAATCCTTTGAGCATGAAGAACCTTCTCCGGTTGGATTTGAAAGCGTTGAGGAGGTAAATTTTTCTCACCCTCCTTATTATGATTTGAGTAAAGGAAAAGGTTTAGATAAAATTGTTGAACAAAAGATTGAGATTAAGAGATCATGTGAAGAGGTGGAAGTCCCTAGAAATAGAAGAACGAGGGTTGGTTATGCTTTGTCAAGATCTTTGGAAGCTTCTTTACCTAGGTTGCCATCTACTCCCTCACTTGAGTGGGTAAAGTTCATTTCTATTAGCTTTATTGTCCCACTTGAGTATGACTTGCTTGAAACGGATGGTCAACTTAGGATGCTTTGTGGGATGAAGCGTAAGCGGAAAAGGTTTTGTGGTGGGCGTTGCAAATCAAGGCTCATTATGGTTGATGCATTAAACATGAGATATAAAGGTTGGAGTAGTGCTCAAATAGATGGGTCTAGAAGGATTGTTGGCCACTATATAGAGAATTCACCTTACTCACCACCCGGTTGGACCAATAATGATGATCAACCTCAAGACAGGTGTGAAAACAAAGTGTGGGATCCCGGATTACAAGAAAAGGATCAACTTTGGGAGTCCCAAGCTTGTGAAGAACTCCATCAACACTTGGCTCAACCCATAGGAAATCTTGGGGCACAATAGAGATTTAAGCATTGGTGGAAGTTCCAAGATGAGTACAAGCACAAGCTACCTTGAGAGGAGCTCCCCATAAGTCCAACTTAAGGACAATAAACAAAAGTGCTAGGTAGGAGACACCCCACCATGGTAAAATCCTTTCATTTTCTCTTTTGTACATATTGGTAGAATTAGTTTAATTTCTTGTTTTGATTGTTTTAATGAGTCTAATTGGTAGTTTAGTATGTTAAATAAGGTTTTATGGTATTTTGGTAGCTGTTTGGAGGTTTGGAATGCTTGGAATGGTGCAAAAACATAGCAAAAATTTTTGAAAAAAAACAGAGCACCATCCACGCGTACACGCATTGCGTGCGTACGCGTGCATCAAGCGTTTTGGACCATCCACGCGAGCGCGCCATGCACGCGTACGTGTGGATTGAGAAGTTCCACCTTCCATACCTTGACCCGAGAGTTAGGCCCGTACTGTGCGCGCGTTGTGCCTTTGGCACAACCCCACTTGCGCGTACGCGCACATGACGCGTACGCGCAACTCGCGAAATACACCATCCGCGCGTGCGCGGCATGTGCGCATACGCGTGGATGCCCTTCCTTCAATCCACTCCTTTTCTTCTCCTCTTTCCATTTCTTTCCTCCTCCTTTCTTCTTTCCCTCTCCTACCCTTCATCCAACACTTCCAAACACCATGGATACCCATTTATTTTAGTTAGTTAATTAGTTAGTTAGTTAGTCTGTTAGATAGCTTTGGTTTAGTTTTCATTTTATTTTCTCCATTTTCATTATAAGTGTTGGCTTATTGATCTTGTTTACTACACATTGTTGCCTCTTATTGCCTAAATGCTATTTTAGCATGAATGTTTTTAGATAATCTTTGTTGGATTCTATGATTGAAGTTATATTCTGCTACTTGGTTTTGAGTTTTTCATGTTTACCTTTTAAGAATACCAAGTGATGAGAATTGCCTTCGAACTTGTAACTCTTTTTGAATTACATGATTTGGCCACCATGTGATTTGAGCCTTATTTTGTAATTAGGCAACTTCTTGATGGATGATGATGTGCATTTACCTTAATGCATTGTATTTCATGATCATATGCATCCATATACATTAGCTTGAATGCTTTCATGCTTCTTTAATGCTTGTTTTACCTTACAAGTTCACTTAAAGCATCTCAAGCATAATAGAATGAGTAAAGTGCATGCTTCTTTTGTGACATAGATTTTTATGCTAATGTGTGTTCTAAACCGCGCAATTTAGAATTCACACACTTATTTGTCATTCAGGTCACACTAATTCACTCACTCATTTCTAGTGATTTACCTCATTCCAACAAAGTATGCTTCCTTGCTTTTATATCTTCTCATCTTATGGTATTATATTTTTGCTTTTCACAAATGATGCACCACAAGCAATAACGGAAGCAAGACTAAGAACACGCAACAATCCGGAGAGTCGCCGTACCTCCTTGCTCATCTTTGAGTGCACCGAGGATGGTGCAAACTTTTAAGTGTGGGGAGGTCGTCCGACCGATCGGCGATTTTGGGTGACAAATTTCTAATCCCAACACTTTTGCATTTCATTTTAGGTTTTTAGGATTTTTGTTGCATTCTCTTAATTTTTGCATATGTATACACAATAAGCTTAGTCAAAATAATGAAATTTTTCAGGATTTCTATCTATAGGGCACCAATTGATTTGAGTGAAAAACTTTTCATAGAACTTGCTTGAATTATATATCTTGCGGATCATGTTTTTTGAGCTAAGAACACAAGCAAGTGAGATTTGAGCCTAATGGTGTGGTTACATCTTATAACCACTTATTTTTCCTTCTTGTGTGCATTATTCTCTTTCTATGATTGTAATCTTTGATTTGTTTGATTCTTTATGTCCATTATTTTGTGTATTCATGCATTTATATGATTGAGGCCATCATTTCATTAGTTCACTTACCCAAATGGCCTTACCTTTTATCTTCCTTTGTTAGCCAATTTTGAGCCTACGATTAACCCACTTGTTCTTAATTTTAGCACGTGACAAGCCTAAAGCGGAAAACAATAAATGTCCTTAATTTGGATCTTTGATTGGCTTAGGCTAGTGTGTGTGAGTATCATTCAAGTGTGGGAACCTTGGGACATTGGGTGAATAAAAGGGTAGTTTGTATTATTATTGGAAATATTGGGAATTGGGTACATACTCATGTATTGATCAAATGTAAAACCTTATGCATTGAGGTTCTTGTATATAGAAAAAAAATGAGAAAAACAAAAGAAAAAGAAAAGAAAAATAATATGGAAAAGAAAAAAACAATATGAAAAAAAATAGAAAAAAAAAGAAAAAAGAAGAAAAATAATAAAAAGGGGACAAAATGCCCCAAAGCGAAGCTCAATAAGATCAATGCATAAGTGTTGTGAAATGAAAAAGGGATACATGAGTATGTGAAAAAGTGAAAAATGGGTAGTTAGGTTAGAACTTAATTGTATAGGATGTCATAGGTTAGGTGGGAAGTTTAAGCTTATCAAAGATTCAAATCTCAAGCTCACTTAACCAAATATGCATCCCACCTTGACCCTAACCCCATTACAACCTAAGGAAAAGACCTCATGATAGATGTATGCATGCATGAGATATATGTTGATTGTTAGAAGAATAACAAATCTCGGAAAGCATGATTAGAGGAGAATTGAGAGAATCAACCCTAAACACTTGAGCGAATAGAGTGCAAACACTACCGGTGAGGGTTTGATGCTCAATTACATGTTTTCACCTACAATCATCAATTTTCATGCAAGTTTGTAAAAATATTTAATAACTCAATTCAATTGTGGATTAGACTTGTTAGTCCTTAGCCCTTGTGCATATACGCTTCTTGGGAATTGATTTATTTTGACCAAGCAATTGCATTCATTTAGATAGTTGTATATAGGTAGATTACATTTGATTAGTTTCCATTAAATAAATGCCATGCCCTTTACTTCATTCTTGGTTTAAGCATGAGGACATGCTTGGTTTAAGTGTGGGGAGGTTGCTAAATCCCATTTGTACGGTTTATCTTGTATTGATTTTAGGGGATTTTATGACCTTTTACCCACATTTATTCAATGAAATAGCATAGTTTTGTGATTGTCTCCTAGTTTGTGCTTAGATGTGAAAAACATGCTTTCTAGACCTTAAATTAGCTAAATTCAATTCACCTTTGATTCCACTAGATGCCTTGATATGTTTGTTAGTGATTTCAGATTGAAAAGGCTAGGAATGGATCAAAGGAGTGAAGAGGGAAAGCATGCAAAGTGGAGAAATCATGAAAAGTCAAAGAAGTTGAACTCGCCCATGGACGCGCACGCGCACCTGGCGCTTGCGCGCACCTGCGAATTACCCCATGGACGCGTACGCGTGCTGTGCGCGTATGCGTCGGTGCCGTTTTATGATTTTTTAATGAAAACGTGGCCAACGAATTCTGAAGGGTTGTGGGGCCCAATTGCGACCAACTTTGGCGCCAAAGATGCTATTTAAAGCCAAGGATTGAAGAGAAAAGGAGATTAGTTCATTTTCACTCATTAAGATTAGTTTTAGAAGTAGTTTCTAGAGAGAGAAGCTCTCACTTCTCTCTAGAATTAGGATTAGGATTAGGTTTAGTTCTTAGATCTAGGTTTTAATCTTTGCTTTCTTCTACTTCTACCTTTCAATTCTTTGTTGTTAGATTCATTCTTCTTCCATTCTTTTGTTGTAATTTCCTTTATGTTGTTCTTATATTTTGTTGTAGATCTAGTATTGTTCCTTCTACATTCTTTCAATTCAATAAGAGGTAATTCATAATAATTGTTCTTCTTTGCTTTTCTATTGTTGATCTCTTGCCTTTGTAGTTAGATCTCTCTTTAATTCTTGCATTTAATAATGTTTACTTCTATTGCACTCTATGTGTTTGTTGGAATGTCTCTTTTAGTTTTAGTGTAGATTTTGTTCCTCTTGACCTAGGTAGAGTAATTAGTGACACTTGAGTTATGTAATTCCTTTAATGATTGGTAATTGGAGAGATTGATGATTGGTTTGGAGTACACTAAAGCTAGTCTTTCCTTGGGAGTTGGCTAGGACTTGTGGCTCAAGTCAATTCATCCACTTGACTTTTCTTTATTTAGTAAGGGTTAACTAAGTGGTAGCAATGAACAATTCTCATCACAATTGAAAAGGATAACTAGGATAGGACTTCTAATTTTCATACCTTGCCAAGAGCCTTTTATAGTTGTTAGTTTATTTTCATTGCCATTTACTTTTCATGCCTCTTATCAAAACCCCAAAACAACTCAAACCAATAACAAGACACTTTATTGTAATTCCTAGGGAGAACGACCCGAGGTTTGAATACTTCGGTTTATAAATTTTAGGGGTTTGTTTTAGTGACAAACAACTTTTTGTATGAAAGGATTATTGCTTGGTTTAGAAACTATACTTCAACGAGATTTTATTTGAGAAATTCTAAACCATCAAAAATCCATTCATCACTAAGCTAAGATCAGCAAAGTGCAATTGATAAATATTTTTCATAGATAGACTTGAGAAATCGATCTTACCAATATCTTCCTAAGAGCTTATACGATATTGATCTATATCCATCACATTAGAAGTTACGTCTTCATCCACATGATCACTAACATTATGCGCATTTTCATCCATTGTGTGTCTTTGACTATTTGATGCTTCCTGTAATTTATGGTGACTAACGTTAATTACCCAGCAAAATAGGACAAATTAGGTACAATTTATAATCAAATAAGCAAAACTAACCATTAATAGAAGAAAGTAAAATGAGGAAGTATATGCAGAAATGGAATGATTATCAGAGATAGCTACTGCCACTTCTTAATTTCATAATGTCACTACTAGATATAAAAATGTAGCCTAGCTCCATAGCCAGAACTAAAGATCGTAGATCGCATAAAGGCAGAGAAGGCAAATACAAAACACATGTAAAGAGCAAAAGAGGGAATATGAAGTGGCAGTATTTTGAGTGACAGAGTGGGAAACTGGGCATATTTCAAGGCAAAATAGAAAAGGATTAATTTTTTAGAAACGGAAATTAAAATTGTAAACCTACCATAGCTGCAATGCAAAATACAAATGAACTACACAATTCTCATAGCATTATTTGTAAAATCTATGAAGCCTCATACCTCACTATATTAGATACCAATAGAACAATAATAGAGAATTATAATTGCTACATATAATTACCAAATTGGCATGAATCTTAGCTACACCAACATGCTTATAGCACACCACTTCATTCTTATGTCATGGATCACCACAATAAGCAGCTATAAGGTACTACTTTCAGATCATAAATAACTATGTTAGCGTTGCATACGGCATATTGCTCTATGAAATTGAAGGTTAGGGTTTCCTCTATAATTCTATTTCATGTCACTTTGTCCTTCCAACATGAATATAGCATACAATTTCCGAATCAAAACAAATAAACAGAACAAAAAAATTGAATGAAATCAATAAAAAGAAGGAATACAACAAATTCATACAAGGGAGTGGAGGAATACAACAAGAACATAAAAGAAATAAAAAAAATGAAATCAATGAAGCAACTTCATTCTTGAGTCTGAGGCTCCATTGTTACTTTGGAAGTGGAGGATGAAGGGAGAGACGGAGCACCACGGCGCTGATGACCACTCGACGAGAGAAGAGAGAAGAGAAAAGAGGAGACGGGGAGGAAGAGCCTACGAACGACGCTGGGAGATAGATTGGACGGCAATGATGGCTCAACTAGACGGCGAAGGCTAAGACCAGAGGAGAGTAGAATAGGTGATGGTGAGTCAACAGAGAAAGGAATTAGGAATTAGAGTGACTTTGGAGTTTGTTTCTTGTGTAATGAGTTTCGGCGTGAGACTAAATTTGGAGTGTGATGAATTTAGGATTTTATTAGTTGAATTTAAAAAATATTTATGATAAACATAAAAAAATAATAATTATTATTAAATCTCTATGTAAGGTATATTTATAATTTATATTTTGTCTACTAAAAAAGTTCAAAAAAACTTAAATTTACTAAAAACAATCATGAGTAACCTATATCAATTTTAAAGACTAAATTGAATAAATTAAAACTTGAGGAAGACCCATTCCCCAAATGCCTATTAAGTTCTAAATGTATATAACAATCATTTTTTTTTGTGATTTTCCATGGTCAAATTAATTAAAACACTCTCCATCCTGACAGTTCAGAATTGAAAGACCAATTTGATCATCTTATAATAATAATTAACGGACCAACTTTTTGTTCCCTCTTTAATTCATATTGACTCTCTCTCTACTATTATGCTTCATCGCTTCCTGTGTAAAAATTGTGCTGCCTAGTAATGTTTATGTAGTTTATGGTTTTGGTCTGTTTTTTCTTTTCTTTTTTTTTTTTTAACTCTTGCTCTACTATCGCACCACAAATTAACGTGGAAAGCAGAGCTGCGGACACACACTGACACCGTGAACCTGCTTCAGCTCCTCCACCAAATTAATTTTTGTAGAATGCTAACTTCATAACCATAGCGATGAAACTGTGTTCAGAAGTAAACTAACGAAGACATGCGTGACCTCAACATCATGTTGTGGCGTACGCCGTTTTCCGGTAGCATGCGTACGGTTTCAGCAGCAGAGCTCAATTCCATGATACATGCTTACGTACGCAACAACAACGTACGCCAAGCACGCAAACTGTTTGACGAAAATCCCTCAACCCGCTCCCTTGTTTCCTGGAACATGATGATGATGGCCTACGTTCAACAACATCAAATTCGACATGCCCATGACCTATTCGACCAAATTCCCCAAAGAGATGCCGTTTCGTGGAACATCATGCTCGCTGGTTTTCAGAGAACCATGGACACTCATAGGTCTTTCCAGTGTTTCTTGCAAATGGGAAGAGACGGTATTGGGCCGAATGACTACACACTATCCATATTGCTCAGATCAGTTATGGGTACTCATTTTGATGTTTTGGTGCAGCAGCTTCATGCTCTTGCACTGCATTTGGGACTCAACTTGAATGTATTTGTTGGGTCTGCTTTGATCAAAGCTTATGGGAGTTTAAGGTTGAAGGTGGCTTTGGGTCGTGTGTTTGATGATATATTGATAAAGGATGTAACATCTTGGAATGCTTTGGTTTCCGGTTACATGGAAATAGGAAGTATGGTCGATGCTCAAAAAGCATTCGACCTCATGCCTGAAAGAAACATCATTTCTTGGACTACTTTGGTCAATGGTTATATCAAGAACAAGAGAGTTAACAAAGCAAGGTCTGTATTTAACAGGATGGGGGAGAGAAATGTGGTTTCTTGGACGGTAATGATTAGTGGGTATGTGCAAAACAAGAGATTTATGGATGCATTGAAGCTTTTTCTTTTGATGTTTAAGTCAGGGGCTCGTCCCAATCAATTTACGTTTTCGAGCGTGTTGGATGCATGTGCTGGTTGTCCTTCTCTTCTGATGGGCATGCAAGTCCACCTTTGTCTAATCAAGTCTGGCATAACAGACGATGTAATCTCATTGACATCCCTTGTTGATATGTATGCAAAATGTGGGAATATGGTTGCAGCATTTAGTGTGTTTGAGTCCATTCGAAACAAGAATTTGGTGTCGTGGAACTCGATAATTGGTGGTTATGCCATGCATGGTCTTGCAACTCAAGCACTGGAGCAGTTTGATAGAATGGAAAGAGTTGGTGTCACACCTGATGAAGTTACATTTGTGAATGTGTTATCAGCATGTGTACATGCAGGTCTTGTTGAAGAAGGTGAGAAGCACTTTGCCAACATGGTGGCCAAGTATAGGATCCAAGCAGAGATGGAGCACTATAGTTGCATGGTGGACCTGTATGGAAGAGCAGGGCAATTAGATAAAGCAAAGAAATTGATCAGGACTATGCCCTTTGAACCTGATGTGGTGTTGTGGGGTGCATTACTTTCAGCTTGTGGCCTGCATTCAAATATAGAACTTGGGGAGTATGTTGCGGAAAGAATCCGCAAACTAGAGAGCAATCATCCTGTTTCCTACTCAATGCTTTCAAAGATCCAAGGTGAGAAAGGGACATGGAGCATGGTAAATGAATTAAGGGACATGATGAAGGAGAAACAAATAAAAAAGCAGAAGGCATTTAGCTGGGTTGAGTGATCTCTTGATGTACATTCAGCTAAATTATGAGCAATTTATGGGGGAAGTTGTTGCCATGAAAAGAGATGTCCCACTCCTTTTTTTGAGAGCCTTTGTTATGGTCATCCTCAAACCACTGCCCATGGAACAAGAATTTATTTCCTTGCTTGGCTTCTGAATAAATCAAATGCTTGTGTTGGGGGGTTTTCAACTGCTGCTGAAACGAATGCCCAGCAAATGATTCGGGTTTGGGTAATTGCTTTGTCTTCATACGCCGTCAATGTTTTATGTGGGGTTGGAGAGGGGAAGTGTCATATGCACAGTTGTATAAAACGAGTTCCCTATGCCTCCCCAGTACATTTCATGTTTGCAGCCAAAGCTGGGTAGCTGGATAAGAAGATTTTGATCTGTAAGAAGTGATAACAGACACAAAATTATGGCGGGGACAATGAATTTTATGAGTGATCATAAAATAAAATGTTTCGCTCTGCTCTTCCTTATAAAAAGTATGAAAGATATATAACTAACTGAAATTCATTTCCCGACCTTGATTACTTCATTCTTCCATTTAATTTCTTCTTATACTCTGAAATTACTATTGTTGTTCATCTTCCTTTGCTATACTACCTCTACATTGTTATGGTTCTTCAATAATAATCCTCGATAGCTTGCAATTGATATCACAGTTGTCATAATTATATGACTACATTTTATGTAGTCCAAATTCTATTTAGACAAATATTCGATAGACTTTTTAATTGTTAAGGAAATAAATCACTGTGCGATCACTATGTCATTTCGTCGGGATCAGTGTGTCATTTTGTCTTGCCTCTTAAGAAGGTTCACCCTCTTCTCTTCACTACTCATCCATTTGGCAGATGTCATGATTTTTTTTACATCCATCACTAGGAAGCAAGACAAGTTAGCGCCTAGCGGTGGCAGCTACTAAAACATGAGATAGCACGAGAAATGGGAGAATTAAAAGTCGGCAGTGTACACTGTCAAAGTCATACTCTACCCTAGCTTCTTCCTTCTTTTTGTTTTGTGTAGTGTTTCTTCAACACTTAACTCATGAACATATCCATATTATTCAGTGATTCAGTCTACATATAAAAGGAAACCGTTTTTTTCTATCAGTAAATAAACTCAGAAGGATCCAAAACTGGAATGTGACTATGTGATGAGTACAAGTTTCAGAGCACACAAGGCATTAAAAACAAAGAAACATAAAATTGTTTCAATAATAAGTTCACAGGTGGATGTACCAAACCCTCAATGCATCCAATAATTTTAAGAGTTTTATTTTAGTTTATTAATATCTCTATGTTGATCATATATTAGCTACAAATTTGCGATAGTGGCCGTCCACCAACTCCATTGGGGTATCAACATTACCATCCCTTTGTGATAACATAAACGCACCACAAGTAAAACGTGTAGCTGTTTCCTTGGATAATACACCGTGTTTCACATTGTGAAATTTTCCATTGCTCCATATCTATATAGAGATACAGTTCAATCATGACATAAAAGTTTAATATATACCTTACAAATTAATATTTAAGGCCATAAGATGCATAGATACTTAAATTGGTAGTCAAATTAAAGTTTGAAAAATTATTTATTTCACAAGACTTTGTTTATATATTGCTTGCTCTATGAATGATGATGTGAGTGACTAATGATAATTAAAAGGGAAAGTATGAGGAGCCAATGAAATATTTGTACAATGTGTATAATGGAGGTTTAGAGAGTATTAGAGATATAACCATTAGTGTTACCTTTTCCTATCAGTTGAAACTTTTGGGATGAATAGTATCATAATATGATATTAGAGTTCTAGATTCGAAAAGTCAAGAGTTTGATCTTTGGTGAACCCCAAAATCAGTTTAACCTTTTGGAAAGATGTTTATTATCCATAGTACTCGGATGGTTATTCTAGATAGTATGAGAGATGTTCATTTTGTAACTTAATAGCCCATTGTAGACATTGTACAAATAAGTCATTATCTCCTTAGCGGGACTCTAATTGAAATTGCATTATCTAATATCAATCAACAATGATGAAGTTCTCATTATGAATGATGGTGCAACGATTGACGATAAAAGGAAGTCCATTATGATTTAAACAAATGAATTATTGTTAATGATGAACTGATGATGACCGAAAACATAACTAATGAAACTTGAAAGATACGTGGTGGTATGAGCGATTAATAGAGGTCACAATTAATGGTTTTTTTATCTAGAATATTTATGGAGTTCACGATTAATTTAAGATCTATTTCATTGTTTTTTGTTTCTCATTGGGCACAGGATTCCATTGTTCCATTAAATAGTCCAAACTTTCTAGGACCAGGACCATCAAATCCTGTGCCATGAGATAGCACGAGAAATGGGAGAGAAACAGGCAGTGTATACTTTCACAAACTCATACTCTACATTAGCTTTTTTTGTTTAGTGTTTGTTCAAGATCTCAACTCATAAACATGCTCGTCTTCTTCAGTCTATATATATAAGAGGACACCATTTCAATAATAAGTTCACAGTTTGATGCACCAAGCCTTCAATGCATCCACTCATTTCACTAATTTTATTTGATGATATTAATATCTCTAAAGTCACCATACATTAGCTACACATTTGCAACATTGGCCAAGAACTTTGCTAATTCCCCTCGTGCGCTAACTCGAAACTGCCTTAAATCTTCATAGTTGAATGAGCGATATAGCCGTGGGTGATTAAGGTCCACCAACTCTGTTGGGGTATCAATTTTACCATCCCTTGGTGAAAACATAAACACACCAAAACTAAGACGTGTAGTTGCTTCCTTGCATAATACCCGGTGTTTCACATTGTGAAATCTTCCATTGCTCCATATCTAGACATATATACATTTCAAATCATTACATAGAAGTTTACAAAAGTGCTATTTGATCGTACGCTAAAGTTAGCCGTATTCATATATAAATATATATTATTTAATTTATTTTTAATGAATATTTATATTTTAATATATATTTTATACATTAGTAATTTAGTGGTTAAAAGTTTAATATCTTACAAATTAATACTTAATGGCATAAAGGACATAGATGCTTAAATTGGCAGTCTAATTGTTAGTCAAATTAAAGTTTGAAAAATTATATATTCCAACATAATTTATGTCAATTATAAGATAACTTTCTAGGTTATGGGACACTTTTGGCCAAGTCATATAATAAAAATGCCTTTTGAGCTGAGATTTCGCGAGACCTTGTTTATATATCGCTCACTTTACAGAGGATGATGTGAATGACTAATTATAAAAGGATGATAGGTTGCTTTTGATTTTAAGAACATAATAGATAGAACACTAAAAACAGAATATAAAGAATAGAAATATTTCCTCAGATTTGATATTTAAAATTAAAACACCTAAACTCATGATATACTTGAAATATTTCCTAAGATTTGATATTTAAATTAATTGTTGAGTTTGAAAAAATAATAACAATAATTTGATAATATTCAAACATATAATATTGGGCCAAAAGTCTAAAATTGAGTGAATAATTTTTTCGGCTAGTGTGCAGGCCAAATTTAAATAAAAGAGCAACAAGCAACTAAAAATAAAAGGTTTGTTCTGTTTCTTGTTTCTGATCATTTATGAAGAGATAAAATAAAATTGTCTTTTTTGAAATATTAACTTGACATTCACTAGCAAAGAAGTTTCATATCCAATTCGAAATTAAAATAAATTTAAAAAAATCATAGATTCAACTCATCTTTTTTAAGTCATTAACAAACCTTCATTAGTGTTAAAACATCATGTTTGAGTGAATTTAGTTCTATAAAAGATTTGACATTTTAATTTGGTTTTTAAAAATGATCAAAATAAGTTAAGTTGGTTATTTTTTTTAATTCACGGTCACATGTTTAAGGATGACAAGTGAACAAGAAATTAAAAAGTATAATCAGCTTAACTCACATTGATAGCTTTTAAGGACCAGACATTAAATATATAAAAGACCAAATTAATTGATGCAAAATCTTTGCAAAAGCATTTTAAGCATTAACTCAATAATATAGCGAAGAGTTTAATTTTAATACACTGATAATGTAAAACGTTCTACACAGTTGTATAATCATAATCATTTTTTTGAATGACCATTTACATAATTAGTGTAAAAAAGTTATTTTTATTAATATAGAGTTATATAATTAAATACACGTATAAAACGATTTTACAATTACAATGCCTCAAAATTAAATTCTATAACTAGAAGGATATGGTATGTTGGATTTCCAACGAATAATGTCTAATTATTTTTAAACTAATAAAATTTTAAAAGTGAAAATTTTTTTATGAAGCATATAAACCCTAAGATATTTATCAACTAGAAATCAATGACTTGAAGTTTACTTCTCATGATTAAGTGAATAATAATTTAAAAATAATGAAAATAATTTAGTTCCAAATTTGTTTCAGCCAAATTAAAAGACTATTGAAATTATGCATACTTACATGTCCAACATCTCCAATAATACAAAGGAAGGATCCAGATTGGGGAGGGACTGCCTTAAATGATCCAGAGTGGTCCATAATTTCAAGACCTCCAACTTTATCATCATCTTGAAGTAAGGTCACAAAGCTTGTATCCGTATGGATTGGTATTCCTACGGAGCCTATGCTTTCTGCATTGAAGCTATACTTGATAACCCTAAATAGCAATGGCCAGTCCTTAAAATCAGTACTCACTACGCCCAAAGACTCAGCCATTTTTTGTGATACACTTGTTGCCAAGTCATTAACAGCTTCACCATATGCCTCAATTGTTTTCCTGTGAAACAAACAAAGTCAACCTTATAAACTGAGAAGACGCAACTACCAATGTGAAAACTCATGCTGTTAGGGTAGAGTTGGTTGAGGTGAGTGAGAAGAGTTGAGAGACAATATGCACAACTAGCAAAGAAAAGAAAATGACAGTGTGAAAAATATTGATGAATCTCATTCAATTAAGCTGCAGAATTAAGTTTATTTACATAACGGAAATTCTAACTAACATCGAACTCTAGCTAACTAACTTAGGTTGACTTCTAACTCAAATTTTCTTTAACTCACTCTTAAATATCTAGTTATAACAACTAACTTCAGCAACTAGTAGCCAGCATAATTTACTTTGCATACATGAGAGTTAGTTATGCATGCATGCATTGACCTACATTTTTTGCTTTGATTGGCTGAGTGCTATCCTCCTGAACTAATATAAAACTATCATGATATGCAAGACAATTTTGATTTCATATATTTTAGTCTTGGAAAAGTTTAGAGTAAGCAGTTTTATTGAATTTTGGCCAATGTAACCAGCAGAAAAAGGTGAGCTATTGAATAAAATCTCACACTAATCTTACACTATCAAATCATCATTGATGACTAGTTAACCTAGCATTGCTCTTTAGTCTTTAGGATTTTGACCAATTCTAAGATATTTTACATTTAAAATTATCTCAGCTCTAATATTATTTTATTTTGAAATCATCATTTCCTAAATTTCGGACAAAAATACCCTTCTTTCTTCTCCTCTTCGCTAACCTTTTCCCCTCTTGTCCTACTCTCGTCACCAACACCTTTCATCCCTCATTTCTACCGCCTCCATCACCTCTTCCCCTCACACCATTGACACCTTCACTAGCACCCCTTCTTACCTGGCCCACAGCAACAGCAACAACAATCATAACAATAACAACAATACGAATAATATTTAATTTTTAAAAAATTCAAAGAACAGCAAAGACACAGAGAGGGGACGGGAAGCTGAGGATCGTGAGATCAAGGAAGCAGCAGAGCGCAGTGTACATCGAGATGTCCGCCGGGAGGGAGCAATCATGTGCCATATTCTTCCGCGGAGCTCTAGCGAGGTGGAAAAGGAAAAGATAAATTGACATTGGATGTTTTCGGCGATCTATTCTTCGGCCGCGGGCTCCATATGCAGCAGTGACGACGACGATAGCGGCAGTGCTTCCATCAATGTTGCTGCCTCCTTCCTCTTTCTCTCTCTCTTTATCTTTCTCTAATTGGTTCTGTCTTTCCGCTTCTCCTTTTTTATTGTTCTCTCTTTATTTCTCTCTGTTTTGTACTCTCTAGATGATGGGTGTTGGTGACGATTGGAGCAAAAGTAAAAAGCGTAGTGAATTTAAATTCGGGTGATGAACAAATCGAATCTTAAGGATCGTGTGATTAGATTTTTTTTTTTTTTAAGTTTAGAGCACATCGGTAGATCAATTTTATGGTTAAAAACTCAAAATCCGATCTTGGAATTTGTTGATTTGATAGTCATCTTTCACATCTTTGGATAATACATAAAGTTCCAATAACCATGAATAACTTTACTGTTTTCTCAATATAAAAATTAAAAAGCGAAAAATTAATCATTATCTTATTATTAATTAATAATGATTGGTATAAATGTGAAATTAGTATGTTTTAACTTTTTATCAATAATTTACGTTAATTTAGTATGTTTTCTCTTTCTCGCTTCACTATCTCCAATTCTCGATCTCTCCTGGCCCCTAGTCACTCTCCAACCCCACACCTCCTCGTACTTCTCTGCTCTGCGATTTGCCTTCCTTCACCGCCGAGGCTCATTCCTCGATGTGTCACCGCTGGTTTCTGGTAGCTTCCGCCGTTGCCTCTGTTCGAGTTCTGCTCCTTCTGTTGTCACCTCAGTTCGATCTGCCCGTTCTGCCTCCGGTCCCTCTAGGCTCGGCACTGCTTGGCCTCTGGGCCTGACACGCACGGCCGGTCGTTTTCTTTTATTTGACTTTTGCTTTAAAAAAATAATTTTGTTACAAGCATGATTGGAAATTTCTTTAAAGAAATAATATTATCTTTTTCTGCAATTTATTTTTCTATTTTATCTTTGTCTTTAAGTATAAATTTCCGGTCCGGTTTTGATAGTGTCGGATGGATTGGATTGACTTCTCCAAAAGTCTGAAAAAATTTGTAATCGGTTCCGTTACCTTTGGTTGTAGGAGTCTCTGGCTCTGGATCCATTCAATTTGAATGATTGAACTTTGAACCTCAAATAAGAAAAAAATAAAATAAAATAAAAAATAACAATAATAACAAACAACTGAGTACTGACCTCTGCTTTGGTGGCACACCCAATTGAGAGCAGAATTGGTCCACAGCCTGCGGCGATTTGTGAATGTCATAGAGTGCCAATCCCTCATAGAAAGGACTTATTTCAGATGGTGGCCTGTAGCCAGATTCAGGGATCACTGGCTTGTTCTTCGTCTTGATCTCCACGGGGAGGTCGTGAAGATACTTTGCCACTGATTTCATATCCGCCATGAGTGTTTCTGGAACCGTGTGGTTGATGATCCTGAAGCACCCACATCTCTCACATGCCTCTCTTAGCTTCTTCAACTCCTCCTCTTTGTTCCTGAGTTGCTGAAAATCTACTACAGGAACCTCCATTGTGTTTTCTTTGTCTTTGCTTTTGGTTTTATGTGTGGGTAGTTTGCACATGAATATAACAGCTCATCCCCGTAAAAGTTGGGTTAGTGCCACTTGGTTATTAAAAATAATCTCAATTATACCGATTGTATACCAAAAATATAACAATTTATCAATAGCATTTTTGTCGATTTCTGTGTTTAATAGAAGTATTTTTATAGATGTGTCTAATAAAAATGTCTTTTTTATAATTATATCTAATAAAAGTATCTTTATATATGTATTTTCTGTATGTGTTTTTTTATATATGTGTTTAAAATATAATAATTAATTATTATTTACAATAAATTAATAGATAGTATATTAATATCCTATACTTTTTTAAATTATATATAGTGAAAAATCTGAGTAACTGCCTCAATACTTGGTTTGATAGAGACCACCGACCACCTATGTAGATACCTTTACTTCCATTCAATCATGGTGCCCCACTTGTGTGCCTTTAATTTCCCAATCTACCCTACATTTTTCAGTATTTAATTAACACCAATACTATATCTTCTTAATTAACTCATGCAATGTGTCGTCAATGTCAATTCATCATTTCTATCGACTCTTTTACTACTATCTTATGTAACACTTAGGGGTGCACAGACCCGATCCGAAGGCCCGGCCCGGCCCCGAACACTTTAGGGACTAATTTGGTGTGATTTCATCGGGTTTAGGGTCGGGTACGGGTCTCAAAAATAGACCCGATCATTATTTTGGGTCGGGTCCGGGTCATATCTCGGGTCACCCGAAGTCGGTCCGGTGGCCCGGTCATCATACACAATTAATATTTTGTGTTATTAGTGATAGATTATGACTATTCTTATGTGGAATTTAAGTATTGTAAACCTTAATATTTTGTATTATTAGTCATTATAAGACTATAAATTAATGTTTTATGTTTAGAATGCATAAGACTTTAGACTAATACATAAGATTGTGTTATTTGTATTGATTTAAATATTTGGTATTATTAGACTGCTTTAGTATTGATTGTGGTTATGCTTTAGTATTGATTGTGGTTATGCTTTAGTATTGATTGTGGTTATGCTTTAGTATTGATTGTGGTTATGCTTTAATTTTGAAGAAGGGTTGGTTCTTGTTATATTTTTCTAAGTGAATTTTACCATGTTAACTAATGGTTGGAGTCTTGGAAATTTAAATTTTTTTACATGCTAGCTTACAAGAAGGTATCAACGTAATGTAATGTTAACGGCCCGGTTTTCACCCGGTTTTTACCCGGTATAATTGTGGCCCGAAAGTGTATTGGTTTCATCGGGTCTAGGGCCGGGTTCGGGTCTAATAAATAGACCCGGTGTATATTTCGGGTCGGGTCTAGGTCACATCAAACCCGGCTTCACCCGACCCATGTGCACCCCTAGTAACACTCATACAAACCAATTTTTTTTATTTATTATATTGAATAATTTTTGTATAGTAATGCGTGGTAATTTCTTTTGAAAAATTACCTGAAAGAAGCAACCTTCGGTTGATCTTAATCTGTATATATATGGTGGAAGAAAATCATGACCAAGATACAGAAAATGTGCATATGCGGAGCTATATATGTACGAGTTTCGACTTTGCACTACAAAAAAAAGGTCTATGGTCACAGTAAAAAATCGTGATCATAGCTAGTGAAAAAGATGAGTATAAATTTATGGTTACAGTTTTTGACCTATGGTTACAGTTTTTCTGTCGTGGCCTATTTTTTCTTGGCTATAGACATATAGTCACTGTTTTTTTTTTATTTATGGTTACGGTTTCTATGGTCATGGTTGTAATGTTTAAATTCTGTCACTTTGGGCCACGTTTTTTTACCGTGACAATAGGTGAATTTATGGTCACGCGATAAAACTGTGACCATAAATCCCTTTAGATCACTCCCTAAAACCGTGATCATAGGCCCCTTTAGGTCACCCCCAAAACCGTGACCATAGACTCCTTTAGGCCACCCTCAAAATCGTGACCATAGACCCCTTTTAGGTCACCCTTCTAAAAAATCGTGACCATAGATCCTTTTTTGTCACTGTAAAAAATTGTGACCATAGACATCTTTAGGTCACCTCCAAAACTATGACTATAGATACCTTTTAGGCCACTCCCAAAATCGTGACCATAGACTCATTTAGGTCACCCCCCAAAACCGTGACCATAGAGCCTTTTAAGTCATCCTTTTTTGAAAAACCGTGACCATAGTCCGTTTTTTGTCACTGTAAAAAACCGTGACCATAGATCCCTTTAGATCAACCCCAAAACTGTGACCATAGACTTTTTTAGGCTACCCTAAAAAATCATGACCATAGACCCCTTTAGGCCACCTCCCAAAATCGTGACTGTAGACCCTTTTAGGTCACTCTTTTTTAAAAAATCGTGACCATAGACCCCTTCAAGTCACCCCTCAAAACCGTGACCATAGACTTTTTTAGGCCACCCTTTTTTAAAAAATCGTGACTATACGTACTCTATGATCACCTTTTCCAAAAAATACTGTGACCATAACTTTTTTTGTCATCCTAAAAAATCGTGACCATAGAGAGTCTATCGTCACAGTTTTTTATCGTGACTAAAAAACTGTGGCTATAGACCCAAAATGTTATAATGTTGGTGAAAACAAGGAATCTAACAAAGTCAAAGAGAAAATTTTTAACTAGTTGTTTCTTTTTTTAGTTTTATTATTTCTCTTTCAAGGTTGAACTGCAATTGCAACTCGATTGGGAAGGACAGTAGAAGTGGAAGAGCCTTTGATCTTGTTGGACCACAAAAGTGCTCATGCTATATCATACCATCAAAATTTTCCATCACAGCAAAAATATATTAAGGCCTGTTGTAAAACAACTAAATAAATAAAGAAGATGTAATTATGAAATAATGTAATATAATTAGATAGCTTTAATAATAATATTCACAATGATTACTATCTCAATATAATAAGGATGATTAATATATCTACTAATATTATATGTTGTAGTATATGAAGAGAAAAGATAAAAAGAACTTTGTATGTAGAGAGAGAAGATTTTGAATTGTAAAATGCTTCCTTCAGTATTGAGAAAGATAGCCACCCAAGACATACATGGTCATCCATCTTTATCACAACACTCCCCCTTGGATGACCATTTAGGACTATTGCCTCGTTAAAACCTTACTAAAGAAAAACCCAATGGAAAAAAACCTTAGTCAAGGAAAAAGAGTACAATATCCTTTAGTGATGGGGACTGCCTCATTAAAAACCTTGTTAAGAAAAATCCAATGAAAAAAAAACCTGACAAAGGAAAAAAGAGTACAGTCTCCCCCTCTTGTCGACATCATTTAATGTCTCGAAATCGGCGCATCCCAATCTCGACCAATCTTTCAAAGGAGGATTTTAGGAGTGACTTTGTAAATAAATCTGCCAGATTGTCACTTGAGTGGATCTGTTTGATATCAATTGTCCCTTGATTTTGAAGATCATGAGTGAAGAAGAATTTAGGAGAAATATGCTTTGTTCTATCACCTTTGATGTATCCGCCTTTAAGTTGAGCAATGCATGATGTATTATCTTCAAACAGGACAGTTGGAGTTATCTTATGATTAATCAGTCCACATGATGACAGAATATATTGGATCAAACTCCGGAGCCAAAAATACTTGCGACTTGCTTCATGAATCACTAGTATTTCGGCATGAGTAGAGGAGGTTGCTGCTATCATCTATTTCATGGACCTCCATGATATAGCTGTACCACCATATGTGAACAGGTATCCTGTTTGAGATATCCCTTTGTGTGGATCAGACAAGTATCCAGCATCTGTATAACCAACTAGTTGTAACTTGGATCCATAGGGATAAAACAATCTCATATCAACCGTTCCATGAAGATATCGAAAGATTTGCTTGATTCCACTCCAATGTCTTTTGGTTGGAGAGGAACTATACCTTGCTAGTAAATTCACCACGAATGATATGTCAGGTCGCATATTATTAGCAAGATACATTAGCGCTCCAATGGCACTAAGATATGGTACTTCATGACCAAGGATATCTTCAGTCTCTTCTTTAGGACAGAATTGATCATTTTCCACATCCAAAGATCTTACGATCATTGGGGTACTCAAGGGATGTGATTATCCATATAAAATCTTTTCAAGATCTTTTCTGTGTATGTCGTTTGATGAATAAAGATTCCATTTTTTATATGCTCGATCTGCAGGCCAAGACAAAATTTAGTCTTTCCAAGATCTTTCATCTCAAACTCTTCTTTTAGAGTTTTTATAATTGTTGGAATCTCTTCAGGAGTTCTAATGATATTTAAAACATCAACGTACATAGCAATTATAATGAATCTAGATGTAGATTTCTTTATGAAAACATGACGAACGGATTCTTGCGTGGTCTAGAAATTTACAAATAAGCTCTCGATGAAAGTATAGCTTCAAAACCAACAAAAATCCTTTCGTACAAAAAACTTGTTTGTCACTAAAGCAAACCCAGTAAAATTTATAACCAAAGTATTTAAACCTCGGGTCGTCTCTCAAGGAATTGCAGGGAGGTATGATTTATTATTGGTTATGGAAAAGTATCTTTTGGGTTTTTTGAAAGGTTTGAGCAAGGAATTTAGATGGCAAGAAAATAAATTAATAACTAGAAAAACTCTTGGCAAGGTATGAGAACTGGAAATTCCATCCTAGTTATCCTTATCAGTTGTGATGAGAATTGTTTATTGCTCCCACTTAGTTAACCCTTACTAAATAAAGGAAAGTCAAGTGGACTAATCAATTTGATTCCTCAAATCCTAGTAAACTCCTATCGAAAGACTAGCGATAGAGGAATCCAATTCAATCAGCAAATTCTAATTTTCAATCAGCACCGAGTTTGATAACTCAAGTGTCACCAATTACTTAACCAAAGCCAAAGGAGGAAAAATCCAAATTATTTATATTATAAATAAAAGAAAGCAATCATAAATCTGAAATACCTCAAATTATATTAAATATAAAATCAAATCTAACATGAGAATTCATAAATCAAAGTAATAGAATAAATTAAAATAGAAGAGAAACTAAAGTAAAGGAACATTGAATCTGGAATGAAGAAGAAGTAAACCTAACCTAAGAGAAATCCTAAATCCTAAAAACTAAGAGAGAGGAGAGAGCTTCTCTCTCTAGAAAAATAACATCTAAAACTAAAATTATATGAATGAAAGTTGAATGATGAATGAATGGATTCTCTCACTCTATAGCCTCTAATATGTGTTTTCTAGGCCAAAAACTGGATCAAAAACAGCTCAGAAATCGCCCCCAGTGATTTCTGATACGTTCAGCACGTGCGCATGTCACGCATACGCATCATCCACGAGTATGCGTGGATTGAACTTTTGCCAGGTCACGCATACGCGTGATCCACGCGTGCGCGTTGCTTAACAGCCAGGCAGCTATGGCAAATTATATATCGTTGTGAAGCCCCGGGTGTTAGCTTTCCAACGCAATTGGAACCACCTCATTTAGACCTATGTAGCTAATGTTATGATCGTTTGCGTGCAAAGAGGTCAGGGTTGACAGCTTTGCAGTTCCTTCAATTTCTTGTATTCCTTCCACTTTTGCATGCTTCCTTTCCATCATCTAAGCCATTCCTGTCCTATAATCTCTGAAAACACTTAACACACATATCAAGGCATCAAATGATAATGAGAGAGGATTAAAATTAGCTAAATTAAGACCAAAGAAACATGTTTTCAATCATAGCACAAAATCAGGAAGGAAAATGTAAAACATGCGATTTCCAATGAATAAGTGTGAGATTAGTGGATAAAATCCACTCAATTAAGTACAAGATGTGCTACGAAATAGTGGTGCATCAAATCTCCCCACACTTAAACATTAGCATGTCCTCATGCTAAGCTCAAGAGAAACTATAAGAGTGAAGAGGACTGGTAGGATGTATAAAATGCAACCTATTTATATGAATGCAACTAAATGCAAAATGCTTTTACCTACTTGGTTAAAAGTAAATAAATCTTCAAGAACAAAAATAAACTAGATTCCACTAATTCAAATCATAAAAATGAAGTACAAATATCTTGCAAGAAGAAGATAGCTCATGAAAGCCGAGAACAAAGAATCGAGCATCGAACCCTCACCGGAAGTGTATACACTCTAATCACTCAAGTGTTTAAGGTTCGATTCTCTCAATTTTCTACTAATCTTGCTTTCTAAGGCTTGCTCTTCATCTAACAATCAACAAAAATTTAATGCACCAATACACAAATCAAGAGGTCTTTTGAGGGTTGTAATGGGGTTAGGGTCAAGGTAGGATTGTATTTGGCCAAGTGGACTAAAATCTGAATCCTTAATTAACCTAAACTTTCCACCTAACTTAAAACAATCCATGTAATTAAAATGCAATATCTAACTTCCCATTAACTGTGTTTTTCACATATTCATGCATTCTAAATTTAAGTACAACTCATATGCATTGATATCACCATTTACTTTGGGGCATTTTGTCCCTTTTTTTTTGCTCTTTTTTCTTTTATTTTTCTTGTATTTTTTTCTTTTTCTTTTCTTTGTTTTTCCCAATGCATATGATTAAGGTATTAAATGCATAAACATGTTCTTAACATTTTTCACATTTTCACACAAAGTCTAACATACTCAATTTCCAAACCAAACGTTTCCAAACCCACTTTTTCCACACTTAATTCATGAGCACTTTCACTAGACTAAGCTAATCAAGGATTCAAATTAGGGATATTATTGTTTTCCGCTTAGAGTTAATGATGTGCTAAAATAAAGAATAAAGGGGTAAAATAGGCTCAACTTTGGTTTGCAAATGATAATGAAAGGGTAAGGCCATATGGGTATGTAAGCTTAGTGAAAGAAGACATCAATCATATAAGTGCATACATACATTAAATAATGGAAATATAGAATTAAGCAAGACAAAGATCACAATTATAGAGAGAACAACACACACAACAAAACAGAATATTGGTTGATAAAATGCAACCAATCGAATAGGCTCAAAATCTCACTGGTTTTGTGTGTTCAAGCTCTAAACCATGTTCCAAAATAAAATTCTTCAAACAAGTTTAACAAAAATTTAATTCAAATTAGTGAAATGCTATAAAATATTTTCTTGAAAAAGAAAATTATTACTTCAACCAAGCAGTAGTAGAATATGCAGAAAGTGTAATTATAATGCAATCAAACATGCAAATGCAACAATGAACTAACAAATTAAACACACTCTCTCTAGAAAGGAAATAACTAACCCACAGAAGTCGGTATCGATCTCTCCACACTTAAATATTGCACCGTTCTCGGTGCATGCAGAGATGTACGAGTGGACAAGTGGCTCCAACTGATGTTGTTTCTCCAAAGATTGTGCGGCAGACTTGTTTATTGCCCCAGTTAGAAATTTTTCCTTCTCCCTCTTGATGGCCATCCATGGTGGGTTGTCTCCCATCTAGCACTTTTAGTTATTGTCCTTAAGTTGGACATTTGGTGAGCTCCTTGTCATGGTGGCTTGTGCTTGAACTCGTCTTGAAACTTCCACCAATGCTTGGACTTCCAATAAGCTCTATCAATACCAGGTAAATTCCTCAAGCTTTGATGGAGTTCTTCACAAGCTTTGAGCTCCCAAAATTGATCCTCATATATTCCCGGATCCCAAATCTTGATTCTACACCCGTCTTCAAGTTGATTATCATGGTTCTATCCGAGTGGTAAGCAATCCGAATTCTCACTAAGGCATCCAAACAGCTTCCTAGACCCATTCAATTGAGCTCTACACCAACCTTTTTAGTTAAACTTTGAGCTTTCATCCATATTGCACCTTGCATGACAACTACTACCACTAACCATCTTTCTCTTACTCTTAAAGCCACATAGAGCTCTAAGTTGACCATCCGTCTCCAGTAGCCCGTATTCAAGTGGGAAAGTAAAGGTCAAGGATAAGAATTTTACCCACTTGAATGTTGTGTTGGACGGTGATGGCCTTGGGAGAGGTGTTTCTAATGATCTTACAAGATCCACTCCCTTGTGCTCTTTTTTGAATTCTTCCACCTCTTTGCAAGCTTCTTCAATTTCAACCTCTTCTTCTTGGTAGTTTTCTTCCAATCCATTCTCTTCTTCATTGTTTACCATGGGCATAGGAGGTTGTGCTTCTTCTTCTTTAATCTCCATCTCTTGATCAGCCTCTTTAAAGTCTTCAACTAGGATATGCCTTGGAGGTTGTACACCTCCTCATCATCAAATTCAAGCGTCTCGGAAGGAGGCTCTATGACTGGACTTTCCCGTGGAGGTTCAGCATCTCTTAAGTCTGCAACCACGTCTTCCTCTTCAACAATTATGGCTTCCTCCAGTTGTTTTAGCATAAAATCATACTCCTCCTTGATGATTTCCTTAATCAGAATCTTCGTGGTATAAGCTAGAACTCTTTGGCGGCCATTCTTGAGAATCTGGAAAGTCTAAACCTTGTATGTGGTATTCCGAGTAGGATTCAGGGTTAAATGACTGTGACGAGCTTCAAACTCGCGATTGTTGGGCGTGGTGACAGACGCAAAAGAATCAATGGATTCTATTCTGACATGATCAAGAACCGACAGATGATTAGCCGTGCTGTGACAGAGCATTTGGACCATTTTCACTGAGAGAATGGGATGTAGCCATTGACAACGGTGATGCCCTACATACATCTTGCCATGGAAAGGAGTAAGAAGGATTGGATGAAAGCAGCAGGAAAGCAGAGATTCAGAAGGAACGCAACATCTCCATACACTTATCTGAAATTCCTACCAATGATTTACATAAGTATCTCTATCTTATTTTATGCTTTATTTATTATTATTTTCGAAAACTCCATAACCATTTATTATCCGCCTAACTGAGATTTACAAGATGACCATAGCTTGCTTCATACCAACAATCTCCGTGGGATCGACCCTTACTCACGTAAGGTATTACTTGGATGACCCAGTGCACTTGCTGGTCAATTGTGCGAAGTTGTGACAAAGTGTGATTCACATTTGAGAGTGCTACCAAGTTTTTGGCGCCATTGCTGATGATCACAATTTCGTGCACCAAGTTTTTGGCGCCGTTGTCGGGAATTGTTCGAGTTTGGACAACTGACGGTTCATCTTGTTGCTCAGATTAGGTAATTTTCTTTTCAAAAATTTTTCAAAAATCTTTCAAAATTTTGTTTTCTTTATTTTCGTTTTTCCAAAAAAGAAATTTTCGAAAAAAACTCAAAAAAAAATCAATAAAATAAAATACAAAAAAATCAATAAAATCATAAAAACCAAAAATATTTTGTGTTTCTTGTTTGAGTCTTGTGTCATGTTTTGAGCTTGGTGTCAATTGCATGTTCATCTTTTTCTTGCATTTTTCGAAAATTCATGCATTGTATTTTTCATGATCTTCAAGTTATTCTTGGTGAATTTTCTTGTTTGATCTTCATGTTTTCTTGTTTTGTGTTTTTTGTTGTTTTTCATGTGCATTCTTGCATTCATAGTGTCTAAGCATGAAAATTTTCTAAGTTTGGTGGCTTGCATGTTTTCTTTTCTTGAAAATTTTTTTCAAAAATATGTTCTTGATGTTCATCTTGACATTCAAAGTGTTCTTGGTGTTCATCTTGATATTCATAGTGTTCTTGCATGTATTATGTGTTTTGATCTTAATTTTCATGTTGTGAGTTATTTTTGGTGTTTTTCTCTCTCACCATTAAAAAATAAAAAAATCAAAAAATATATTTTCCTTATTTTGCTCATAATTTTCGAAAATTTGAGTTGACTTAGTCAAAAATTTTTAAAACTTAGCTATTTCTTATAAGTCAAGTCAAATTTTCAATTTTAAAAATCATATCTTTTCAAAATCTTTTTCAAAACTCAAATCTTTTTCATTTTTTTTATTATTTTCAAAAAATTTTAAAATTTATTTTCAAAATCTTTTTTATCTTTATTTCAAAATTTTGAAAACTTTACTAACAATTAATGTGATTGATTCAAAAATTTGAAGTTTGTTACTTTCTTGTTAAGAAAGGTTCAATCTTTAAATTCTAGAGTCATATCTTTTAGTTTCTTGTTAGTTAAGTAATTAATTTTAATTTTAAAAATCATATCTTTTCAAAATATCTTTTTCAATCATATCTTTTTCAAAATATCTTTTTCAAATCATATCTTTTTCAAAAATTTGATTTCAAAATATCTTTTCTAACTTCTTATCTTTTCAAAATTGATTTTCAAATATTTTTCAACTAACTAATTGACTTTTGTTTGTTTTACTATTTCTTATCTTTTTCAAAACCACCTAACTACTCTTCTCTCTCTAATTTTCGAAAATCATCCCCCTCTTTTCAAAATTCTTTTAAATTAACTAATTGATTCAAATTTTAATTTTAATTTTATTTCTTCTCTTAATTTTCGAAAATCACTAACCTATTTTCAAAAATGCTTTTCAAAAATTTCTCCCTCTCTTATCTCCTTCCACTTATTTATCTACTAACACTTCTCTTCTACTCAAGAATTCGAACCCACTCTCTTCCCCCTTGTGTTTGGATTCTTACCTTTTCCTTCTTCTATTCCTTTCTTCTTCTACTAACATAAAGGAATCTCTATACTATGACATAGAGGATTTCTCTTCTTTTTCTGTTCTCTTCTCTTTCATATGAGTAGGAACAAGGAAAAAGGCATTCTTGTTGAAACTGATCCTGAACCTGAAAAGACTCTGAAGAGAAAACTAAGAGAAGCTAAATTACAGCAAGCCAGAGACAACCTTACTGAAATTTTTGAACAAGAAAATGATATGGCAGCCAAACCCAACAACAATAATGTAAGGAGGATACTTGGTGATTATACTACACCTACTTCCAAGTTTGATGGAAGAAGCATCTCAATTCCTACCATTGGGAAAAACAATTTTGAGCTGAAGTCTCAACTAGTTGCTCTAATGCAACAGAACTACAAGTTCCATGGACTTCCATTAGAAGATCTCTATCAGTTTTTAACTGAATTCTTGCAGATCTGTGAGACTGTTAAGACTAATAGAGTAGATCCTGAAGTCTACAAGCTCATGCTTTTCCCTTTTGCTGTAAGAGACAGAGTTAGAATATGGTTGGATTCACAACCTAAAGATAGCCTGGACTCTTGGGATAAGCTGGTCACGGCCTTCTTGGCTAAATTCTTTCCTCCTCAAAAGCTGAGCAAGCTTAGAGTGGATGTTCAGACCTTCAAACAAGAAGATGGTGAATCCCTCTATGAAGCTTGGGAAAGATACAAGCAGATGACCAAAAGGTGTCCTTCTGACATGCTTTCAGAGTGGACCATTTTGGATATATTCTATTATGGTCTATCTGAGTTTTCCAAGATATCACTGGACCATTCTGCAGGTGGATCCATTCACCTAAAGAAAATGCCTGCAGAAGCTCCAGAACTTATTGACATGGTTGCAAATAACCAATTCATGTACACTTCTGAGAGGAATTCTGTGAATAATGGGACGTCTCAGAGGAAGGGAGTTCTTGAAATTGATGCTTTGAATGCCATATTGGCTCAGAACAAAATGTTGACTCAGCAAGTCAACATGATTTCTCAGAGTCTGAATGGATGGCAAAATGCATCCAACAGTACTAAAGAGGCATCTTCTGAAGAAGAAGCTTATGATCCTGAGAACCCTGCAATGGCAGAGGTAAATTATATGGGTGAACCCTATGGGAACACCTATAATTCCTCATGGAGAAATCATCCGAATTTCTCATGGAATGATCAACAAAGGCCTCAACAAGGCTTTAATAATGGTGGAAGAAACAAACTTAGCAATAGCAAGCCTTTTCCATCATCTTCTCAGCAACAGACAGAGAATTCTGAGTAGAACCCCTCTAGCTTAGCAAACATAGTCTCTGATCTGTCTAAGACCACTTTAAGTTTCATGAGTGAAACAAGGTCCTCCATTAGAAATTTGAAGGCACAAGTGGGCCAGCTAAGCAAGAAAATCACTGAAACTCCTCCTAGTACTCTCCCAAGCAATACTGAAGAGAATCCAAAAAGAGAGTGCAAGGCCATTGACAAAATCAAAATGGTCGAACCTAGAGAGGAAGGGGAGGACGTGAATCCCAATGAGGAAGACCTCATGGGATGTCTCCCAGACAAGAAAGAGTTCCCTATTGAGGACCTAAAGGAATCTGAGGCTCATATAGAGACCATAGAGATTCCATTAAACCTCCTTCTACCATTCATGAGCTCTGAAAACTATTCTTCCTCTGAAGAGGATGAAGATGTAACTGGAGAGCAAGTTGCTCAATATTTAGGAGCCATCATGAAGCTGAATGCCAAGTTGTTTGGTAATGAGACCTGGGAAGGTGAACCTCCCTTGCTCATTAGTGAATTAGACAGATGGGTTCAGCAAACTTTACCTCAGAAGAAACAAGATCCTGGTAAATTCTTAATACCCTGTACCATGGGCACCATGACCTTTGAGAAGGCTCTATGTGACTTGGGGTCAGGCATAAATCTTATGCCACTCTCTGTAATAGAGAAACTGGAGGTCTTTGAGGTACAGGCTGCCATATTCTCATTACAGATGGCAGATAAGTTAGTAACACAAGCATATGGATTGGTAGAGGACGTGTTAGTGAAGGTTAAAGGCCTTTACATCCCTGCTGATTTCATAATCTTAGACACTAGGAATGAGGAGGATGAATGCATCATCCTTGGAAGACCCTTCCTAGCCATAGCAGGAGCTGTGATTGATGTTGACAGAGGAGAGCTAGTCCTTCAATTGAATGGGGACTACCTGGTATTTAAAGCTCAAGGATCTTCCTCTGCAACCATGGAGAGGAAGCATGAAAAGCTTCTCTCAATACAGAGTCAAACAGAGCCCCCACAATCAAACTCTAAGTTTGGTGTTGAGAAACCCCCAAATCCAAACTCTAAGTTTGGTGTTGGGAGTCTACAACATTGATCTGATCACATGTGAAGCTCCATGAGAGCACACTGTCAAGCTAGTGACATTAAAGAAGCGCTTATTGGGAGGCAACCCAATTTTTATTCATCTAATTTTATTTTTTATTTTATTGTTCTTTTATGTTTTATTAGGTTCATGATCATGTGGAGTCACAAAACAAATACTAAAATTAAAAACAGAATCAAAAATAGTAGAAAAAAAGCACACCCTGGAGGAAGAGTCTACTGGCGTTTAAACGCCAGAACAAAGCATCTTTCTGGCGTTGAACGCCAGAAACAAGCAGCATTCTGGCGTTCAAAGCTAGGATTGCACCCTGAGGAAAGCTGGCATTAAACGCCAGAAGCAAGTATGGAACTGGCGTTCAACGCCAGAAACATGCTGCAGGCTGGCGTTGAACGCCCAAAACAAGCATAGAACTAGTGTTTAACGCTAGAAACAAGCATCAGTCTGGCATTAAACACCAGGATTGCATGCAGATGGCGTTTTACACGCCTAATTGGTGCATGGATGTTAAATCCTTGATACCTCAGGATCTGTGGACCCCACAGGATCCCCACCTACCTCAACTCACCTTCTCTCTTCTTCACCCAATCCAATAACTCTCTTTTCCATCACCTTTTCACCACTCACATCCATCCACTCTTCCCCATAAACCCCACCTACCTTCAAATTTAAAATCTCTTTCCCACCCAAACCCACCCTAAATGACCGAACCACATTCCCTCTCCCTCTACTATACAAACCCCTCCATCCTTCTTCATTTTCACACAACACAACCTCCATATCTTCTTCTTCTTCTTCTTCTTCTTCAATTCTTTCTTCTTTTTCTTGGGGGAGAGCAATATTCTAAGTTTGGTGTGGTAAAAGCATAGCTTTTTTTTGTTTTTCCATAACCATTTATGGCACCTAAGGCCGAAGAAACCTCTAGAAAGAGGAAAGGGAAGACAAAAGCTTCCATCTCCGAGTCATGGGAGATAGAGAGATTTATCTCAAGGGTCCATAGCTCAGTAGTAACTGCACATCAAGAGAGCCCACTCATGGACCTCAACAAGAGCATGAGGAATTCCCTCATAAAGAAATCCCTGAGATACCTCAAGGGATACATTTTCCTCCACACAATTATTTGGAGCAACTAAGGATAAGAGCACCAAAATCACTAGGGATCAAGCAACAGAGGCAAGGAAGAGACATAGAGGAGCTCAAGGATGCCATTGGTCCTTCAAGAAGAAGATGCCACCATCACTAAGGTGGACTCATTCCTTAACTTCCTTGTTCTTATCTCTCTGTTTTTCGATTTTTATGCTATATGTTTGTCTATGTTTGTGTCTTTCCTACATGATCATTAGTATTTAGTAACTATGTCTTAAGGCTATGAATAATTCCATGAATCCTTCATCTTTCTTAAATGAAAAATGTTTTTAAATACAAAAGAACAAGAAGTACATGAGTTTCGAATTCATCCTTGAAATTAGTTCAATTATATTGATGTGGTGACAATACTTTTTGTTTTCTGAATGAATGCTTGAACAGTGCATATTTTTTATCTTGTTGTTTATGAATGTTAAAATTGTTAGCTCTTGAAAGAATGATGAAAAAGAGAAATATTGTTGATAATCTGAAAAATCATAAAATTGATTCTTGAAGCAAGAAAAAGCAGTGAATAACAAATGCTTGCGAAAAAAAAGAGAAAGTGGCGAAAGAAAATGATAAGTGAAAAGCTTGAGACTGAGTGGTTAAAGTCGTGATCCAAAGCAAAAAGAGTGTGCTTAAGAGCTCTGGACACCTCTAACTGGGGACTTTAGCAAAGCTGAGTCACAATCTGAAAAGGTTCACCCTGTCTGTGGCATTTATGTATCCGGTGGTAATACTGGAAAATAAAGTGCTTAGGGCCATAGCCAAGACTCATAAAAGTAGCTGTGTTCAAGAATCAATATACTTAACTAGGAGAATCAATAACACTATCTGAACTCTGAGTTCCTATAGATGCCAATCATTCTAAACTTCAAAGGATATAGTGAGATGCCAAAACTATTTAGAAGCAAAAAGCTACAAGTCCCGCTCATCTAATTAGAACTAATATTCATTGATAATTTAGAATTTATAGTATATTATCTTCTTTTTATCCTATTTGATTTTCATTTGCTTGGGGACAAGCAATAATTTAAGTTTGGTGTTGTGATGAGCGGATAATTTATACGCTTTTTGGCATTGTTTTTAGGTAGTTTTTAGTAGGATCTAGCTACTTTTATGGATGTTTTCATTAGTTTTTATGAAAAATTCACATTTTTAGACTTTACTATGAGTTTATGTGTTTTTCTGTGATTTCAGGTATTTTCTGGCTGAAATTGAGGGACCTGAGCAAAACTCTGATAAGGAGGCTGACAAAGGACTGCTGATACTGTTGGATTCTGACCTCCCTGCACTCGAAATAGATTTTCTAGAGCTAAAGAACTTCAAATAGTGCTCTCTCAACGGCGTTGGAAAGTAGACATCCAGAGCTTTCCAGCAATATATAATGGTTTATACTTTGTTCGAGCTTAGACAATGCAAACTGGCATTCAACGCCAGTTCCATGCTGCATTCTGGAGTAAAACGCCAGAAACACGTCACAAACCAGAGTTAAACGCCAAAAACACTTTACAACTTGGCGTTTAACTCCAAGAGAAGCCTCTGCATGTGTAAAGCTCAAGCTCAGCCCAAGCACACACCAAAGTGGGCCCCGAAAGTGAATTTCTGCATCAATTACTTACTTCTGTAAACCCTAGTAGCTAGTTTAGTATAAATAGAACTTTTTACTATTGTACTAGGGGTCATTTTCCCTATTTTTCGAATTCATATGTCTTTTGTGGAGGCTGGCCATTCGGCCATGCCTGGACCATTATCACTTATGTATTTTCAACGGTGGAGTTTCTACACACCATAGATTAAGGGTGTGGAGCTCTGCTGTACCTCGAGTTTTAATGCAATTACTACTATTTTATATTCAATTCATACTTATTCTTATTCTAAGATATTCACTGCACTTCAACATGATGAATGTGATGATCAGTGACACTCATCATCATTCTCACCTATGAACGCGTGACTGACAACCACTTCCGTTCTACCTTAGAATGAGCGTATATCTCTTGGGTTCCTTAATCAGAATCTTCGTGGTATAAGCTAGAACCCTTTGGCGGCCATTCTTGAGAATCCGGAAAGTCTAAACCTTGTTTGTGGTATTCCGAGTAGGATTCAGGGATTGAATGACTGTGACGAGCTCCAAACTCGCGATTGTTGGGCGTGGTGAGAGACGCAAAAGAATCAATGGATTCTATTCCGACATGATCGAGAACCGACAGATGATTAGCCGTGCTGTGACAGAGCATTTGAACCATTTTCACTGAGAGGATGGGATGTAGCCATTGACAACGGTGATGCCCTACATACAGCTTGCCATGGAAAGGAGTAATAAGGATTGGATGAAAGTAGCAGAAAAGTAAAAATTCAGAAGGAACACAACATCTCCATACACTTATATGAAATTCCTACCAATGATTTACATAAGTATCTCTATCTTATTTTATGATTTATTTATTATTATTTTCGAAAACTCCATAACCATTTATTATCCGCCTACTTGAGATTTACAAGATGACCATAGCTTGCTCCATACCAACAATCTTTGTGGGATCGACCCTTACTCACGTAAGGTATTACTTGGACGACCCAGTGCACTTGCTGGTCAGTTGTGCAAAGTTGTGACAAAGTGTGATTCACGTTTGAGAGCGCTACCAAATTTTGGCGCCATTATTGATGATCACAATTTCGTGCACCAGGCGGCTCATGAGAGTAATTGTGCTGGAATGCGGGTGGTTCTAAGTATGGTTCATAAGGTGGATAAGGGTCAGGGTCATATGTGGGTGTTTGGTAGTAGGGGGCTTGTGAGTTTGGTGGTTCAAACCTATGTTGAGGAGGGGGGTCATAGGCATATGGTAGGGCTTGTTGGTAACTGCAATGGGGTCCACCATATCTATCATCTTGGTATGCACCTCGGAATGGCTCTTGACTATAGTAATTTGGTGGAAGTTGGTTGTCACGAAGAGGTCCACCATAACTATTGTCTTGGTATGCATCATAGAGTGGTTGTTGGCTATAGTGCATTGGAGGGGGTTGTTGCCAAGAGGGTTGATCAAATCCTTGTGGCGCCTCCCATCTTTGATTCTTCCAACCTTGATGCCTGTTCTCATTATAGCTTTCATTCATTACAACAACATTGGAACCAAACTTAAAGCCAGACGGGTGAAAATTCATAATAGTCAATAAAAATTAAAAACAAAAACAAACAAATAAGCAAAAAGCAATTATTTACAATAACCAATAATAAGGCACACGTTTACAATTCTCCGGCAACGGCGCCATTTTGACGAACGGATTCTTGCATGGTCTAGAATTTTACAAATAAGCTCTCGTTGAAAGTATAGCTTCTAAACCAACAAAAATCCTTTCGTACAAAAAACATGTTTGTCACTAAAGCAAACCCAGTAAAATTTATAACCGAAGTATTTAAACCTCGGGTCGTCTCTCAAGGAATTGCAGGGAGGTATGATTTATTATTGGTTATGCAATAGTATCTTTTGGGGTTTTTTGAAAGGTTTGAACAAGGAATTTAGATGGCAAGAAAATAAATTAATAATTAGAAAAACTCTTGGCAAGGTATGAGAACTGGAAATCCCATCCTAGTTATCCTTATTAGTTGTGATGAGAATTGTTTATTGCTCCCACTTAGTTAACCCTTACCAAATAAAGGAAAGTCAAGTGGACTAATCAGTTTGATTCCTCAAATCCTAGTCAACTCCTATGGAAAGACTAGCGTTAGAGGAATCCAAATCAATCAACAAATTCCAATTTTCAATCAGCACCGAGTTTGATAACTCAAGTGTCACCAATTACTCCACCAAAGCCAAAAGGAGAAAAATCCAAATTATTTATATCATAAATAAAAGAAGGCAATCATAAATCTGAAATACCTCAAATTATATTAAATATAAAATCAAATCTAACATGAGAATTCATAAATCAAAGTAATAGAATAAATAAAAATAGAAGAGAAACCAAAGTAAAGGAACATTGAACCTGGAATGAAGAAGAAGTAAACCTAACCTAAGAGAAATCTTAAATCCTAAAAACTAAGAGAGAGGAGAGAGCCTCTCTCTCTCTAGAAAAACTACATCTAAAACTAAAATTGTGTGAATGAAAGTTGAATGATGAATGAATGGATTCTCCCACTCTGAAGGCTCTAATCTGTGTTTTCTGGGCTAAAAACTAGGTAAAAAATAGCCCAGAAATTATCCCCAACAATTTCTGATACGTCCAGCATGTGCGCATGTCACGCGTACACGTGGATTGAACTTTTGCCAGGTCATGCGTATGCGTGATCCACGTGTGCGCATTGCTTAACAGCCAAGCAGCTATGGCAAATTATATATCATTGTGAAGCTCCGAATGTTAGCTTTCCAACACAACTGAAACCGCCTCATTTGGACCTTTGTAGCTCAAGTTATGATCGTTTGAGTGCAAAAAGGTCAGGGCTAACAGCTTTGCAGTTCCTTCAATTTCTTGTATTCCTTCCACTTTTGCATGCTTCTTTTCCATCCTCTAAGTCATCCCTACCCTATAATCTCTGAAAACACTTAACACACATATCAAGGCATCGAATGGTAATGAGAGAGGATTAAAATTAGCTAAATTAAGACCAAAGAAACATGTTTTCAATCATAGCACAAAAGCAGGAAGGAAAATGTAAAACATGCGATTTCCAATGAATAAGTGTGAGATTAGTGGATAAAATCCACTCAATTAAGCACAAGATGTGCCACGAAATAGTGGTGCACCAAAACACATGGATAGATATCATCATTCTTGAATCCATTTTTGGCCAGATACTCAGTAAGACAATTATACCACATTCGTCCAGATTGCTTTAGACCATATAAAGATCTTTACAATTTGACTGAGTATAACCCTTGCAAATATTCATTGGATGGTTTAGATATCTTTATTTGTTTAGGGACTTTCATATAGATATCACGATCTAATGAGCCGTATAAATAGGCTATTACTACATCCATTAAATGCATATGCAGTTTATGATATGCAGATAAATTGACCAAATAACGCAATGTTATTGCATCCACTACAGGGGAATATGTTTCTTCATAATCTATATCGGGCCTTTGTGAAAAATCTTGTGCCACAAGTTGGGCTTTGTAGTGCACAACTTCATTTTTCTTATTTTGTTTTCTCACAAATACTTATCGGTATCCAATAGGTTTTACATCTTTTGGTGTACGAACTACAGGTCCAAAGACTTCACGTTTTGCAAGTGAGTCTAACTCAGCCTTCATGGCTTCTTCCAATTTTGGCCAATCATTTCTTTGTCGACATTCTTCGACTGATCTTGGCTCAAGATCCTTACTTTCATGCATGATATTTAATGCCACATTATATATAAATATTTCATTGATAATTGTCTTATTTCGGTCCTATTTCTCTCCTATAAAGATATAATTTATCAAGATCTCGTCATTTTCACAATTTTCAGGTACTTGAACGTCTTCTGGCGTTAAAACTATATCAGAATTTTGGGCAACTGTAGGTGTCTCTACTATGTCTTTTTCAACATGAATCGTATTTACCTCTTTTCTTTTTCAAGGATTTTTGTCTTTGGAACCGATAGGCCTGCCACGCTTCTGGCGTGTATTTGCTTCGGTGGCAATTTGTCCAACTGGGACATCAATTCGAATTGGGACATTTTTCACTGGCATATACGACTTGGTTATCCTCTTTGTATCGAAAAATGCATAAGGCAATTCATTCGCTATTTTTTGCAAATGTATAATCTTTTGAAATTCTAGTTCACATTACCCTGATCGAGGATCTAAATGCATCAAGGATGATACATTCCAATTAAGTTCCTTTTCAAGAAGCTTATTCTCTCCCCTTAATGTTGGAAATTTTGATTCATTAAAATGACAATCCACAAACCGGGCTTTAAATATATCTCCAGTTTGTATCTCAAGATACCTCACTATAGAGGGAGAATCATATCCAACATATATCCCCAATTTTCTTTTGGGTCCCATTTTGGTGCAATTAGGTGGTGTAATTGGGACATATATCGCACACCCAAATATTCTTAAATAGGAAACATTTGGCTGCTGGCCAAAAGCTAATTGCATAGGAGAGAATTGATGGTAACTCGTTAGCCTCGAACGAATAAGTGCTGCGGCATATAAAATAGCATGTCCCAAACCGAAGTTGGGAGATTTGTTCTCACAAGTAATGGTCTAGTAATTAATTGGAGGCGCTTAATAAGGGATTCTGCTAACCTATTTTGTGTGTGAACATAAGCTACTGGATGTTCAACACTTATTCCATTAGCCATACAATAAGCATCAAATGCTTGAGGAGTAAATTCACTAGTATTATCAAGACGAATTGCTTTGATTAGATTTTCTGGAAACTGTACTTTTTATTGAATAATTTGAGCCAGTAATCTCACAAACGCCAGGTTGCGAGAAGATAATAAGCACACATGTGACCATCTCGAAGATGCGTCTATTAGGACCATAAAATATCTAAAAGATCCACATGGTGGATGAATAGGTCTACATATATCACCTTGAATTCTTTATAGGAATTCAAGGGATTCAAATCCAATCTTTACTGGTGATGGCCTTAAAATTAACTTTCCTTGAGAACATGCAGCACAACAAAATTCACTAGATTTAAGAATCTTCTGGTTCTTTAGTGAATGTCCATGGGAGTTTTCAATAATTCTCCGCATCATGGTTGTTCCCGGATGACCCAATCGGTCGTGCTAAGTTATGAATTCATTTGGACTAGTAAACTTCTGATTTACAGTGGCATGTGATTCAATTACACTAATCTTGGTATAATATAACCCAGATGAAAGTGAGGGCAACTTTTCTAATATAACCTTTTTATTTGAATCATGAGTTATGATACATAAGTACTCATGACTTCCCTCATTCATTGTCTCAATATGATATCCATTTCGGCGAATATCTTTGAAACTCAACAAGAAACTCAACAAGTTTCTTAGAGACTTCGTAGACAATAGTGTATTATTTATTATAAATTTTGTTCCTCTAGGAAACAAAATTATAGATCTTCCGAAGCCTTCTATCACATTGTCTGAGCCAATAATAGTATTAACACATTCTTCTTTTGGCACCAGATGGGTAAAATATATATCACTTTTGAGAATAGTGTGCGAACTTGCACTATCCGCAAAGCATACATCTTCATTATATATCCTTACCATTTTTTTCAAAGACAAATAATAATAAAATGAGTAGTATGCATAGTTAAATTGAATACTTGATCGGAATTATTTTTCTAAAAAATGCTGTACATAAAAATAATGTCATATACTAAAATTTTATTGTAAAACCTGACACATTTAATGATTTCAAAATTCATAAACATTAATATTTCATTATTTATATACATCATATTTAAAACTTAAATATATAAAAAATAAAACTTAACAACAAGTTCTTTACATTATTTATTTACATGAATATTTAACAATCTTACATATTAAACTATTCCATCATTGATCAAATGACCAATATTTCCTTCAGGATCCTCAAAGAAATCAGATACATCATAATGAGTGGTGGAATTTTCAGCATCATTTGAAACAAAATTCGTTTCCTTTTATTTGTCATCTTTTTTCAAAGATGCCTGGTAAAGATCGACTATGTGCCTTGGGGTACGACAGGTACGTGACCAATGGCCCTTTCCACTACAATAGAAATACTTATCCTCTCTTGATTTATTTTGCCCAATATTTCTTTCTTTATCCCACTTCTGGTGAGATCCTCTCTTTTGAACATAATTCTTTTTCCTTCTAAAATTTTTTTTGTTACTAAAATCTTGCCATTTACCTCTTCTGAAGTAATGATTTGCCGCATTTACTTTAGGAAATGAGGCGGCACCAGCTGGGCGCGCTTCATGATTCTTTAAAAGCAACTCATTGTTGCGTTCAGCAACAAGAAGGTAAGAAATTAACTCAGAATATTTTTTAAACCCTTTTTCTCGATACTGCTGCTGCAGGAGCACATTCGAGGCATGAAAGGTTGAGAAAGTTTTCTCCAACATATCATGATCAGTTATCTTTTCCCCACATAATTTTGTTCGTGAGGTGATTCAAAACATTGCAGAATTATATTCATTTATGGATTTAAAATCCTGCAGACGCAAGTGCGTCCATTCATATTGGGCTTGAGGAAGTATCACCATTTTTTATGATTATACTTTTCTTCAAGGTCTTTCCAAAGATCTGCAGGATCTTTTAATGTGAGATATTCATTTTTCAATCCTTCGTTAAGATGACGACGAAAAAAAATCATGGTTTTGGCTTTATCCTTTTGGGATGCATTATTTTCAGCCTTAATGGTATCTCCAAGATCCATTGAATCAAGATGGATTTCAGCATCTAATATCCATGATAAATAATTGTTTTCAAATATATCAAGAGCATTGAATTCAAGATGAGAGATTTTTGACATAATAAAAATTTGTTACTTGAGACTTCTTAAAAATTTGATCAGAGTCTCGTGCTGATAACGTGTTGTAAAACAACTAAATAAATAAGGAAGATGTAATTATAAAATAATGTAATATAATTAGATAGCTTTAATAATAATATTCACAATGATTACTATCTCAATATAATAAGGATGATTAATATATCTACTAATATTATATGTTGTAGTATATAAAGAGAAAAGATTAAAAGAACTTTGTATGTAGAGAGAGAAGATTTTGCATTGTAAAATGCTTCCTTCAGTATAGAGAAAGATAGCCACCCAAGACATACATGGTCATCCATATTTATCACAACAAGGTCAATGCTATTGTGTAGATGGCCAAAAATATCTACATATATATATATTTGAGGTATTGAGATGAGATTGAACTTTGCCTATAATAATGGGACTCGCATTGATGAAAAAAATTATTATTGATGGGCCCACCATCTAAATTGTTGCAGTGAGAAATAGGATGCACGTAGAAAATCTGAAAATGTTAACTATTTTACTACTTTTACACCCTTTAAATTAGATAAATTAGATTTAATTAATATTAATTATTTTTTTTAATGTTAGGCCATAACATTAGTTGAATTTGGTTTTTTTATATAAAAAAATAAAAAAATATTAATTACTAAAATACACACCAGAAAAAACTCTTCCAAAAATACGCATGATCAATTTATAGATGGCGCACGCGAAGTGGAGTATCACTCCATTACAGGTCCGGCGTCTACTAAATGGAGCAGACAACAGGAGCGGCGCCCACAAAATGGAGGGCCATCTAGTGGCTGGCGCCAGCGAATTAGGCGTATCAAGGAGCATCGACGAAGTAGTTCCCAACCCAGTGGTACTACACGCTAAATGGTGCCGCTCAAGTGTACCGCCAACAAAGTTGGATCCTTATTGTTATAGTATTC
>NC_029773.3:67877143-67877672 GCF_000817695.3 Arachis duranensis | reverse complement strand
CATACTAAATATAATATACAAATTATAACTATAAAAATATATAATGTCAAATAAAAAATTAATTAAAAATATAAATATTATTAAAAAAGAATTCATATAGAAAAAAATAATAAGAATTTTTTAAATAATACAATAACATGTATAAAGGACAAAGTTGATAAAAGAAAAATAAATATTGAATGTAGTGGCTAAAAGCACTTAGTGCAATGGAGAAGTTAGAAATTATTGCTTTTTCAGAAGAAAAGTTGCCAAACATCAAAGAACAGCGTTCAAAACACTTAAACGCACTTTTATCATTTTCAAACGTGTTTGCCAAACATACCCTTAAATTCACCTTATGGAGCAAATATGTCGCAATATAAAATTCATCCAACGGATTGAGGTTCTCCTTCGTGTTAACCCCACCCCCACGAGGTGGCCAATTTGCCAGCGAGATAGGCTAATTCGTTGCCGCTGCTCCTGGGTTGGACCAACTCGTGTGCGCTGTGCCCGACTTGGTCTATTTCGTGCCAGGTGCAATGTGGGGACC
>NC_029773.3:67875036-67877061 GCF_000817695.3 Arachis duranensis | reverse complement strand
ATCTATAAAAGAGTGAAACTCCACTTCTCGAGCACCATCCATAAATTGGCCATGCGTATAGAGTTTTACCTGTTGCGCATTTTGGTAATTAATATTTTTTCTTATTTATTTATATAAAAAAGCCACTTGAATTCTGGACTTAAACTTGATGTGATATTTTCAATGTCAATATAAAACTTTTTTTGTTTAAAAATAATTATTTGTATTGATTTTGTTAAATAAAATTTTATTATATAATATTTTTGCTATTCTTATTTTATATTATAATTATGAATATTTACAAAATACTATTACCTTTAAAAAAAGTTTTGAACAGAATTTTCTAATTATATATATAATAAAATTAGATTGATTTATTAAAGATAATTTTTATATAATTTTAAATAATATAAATTTAATTTATCCTGAGTGACAAAATATAAAATGAGAAGCATTTTACATTATTTTTTTTTAAAATAATGGTACAAATATTCTATTCCTTTAAAATATTGTTACATAAATTTAATATGATAGTAAAAAAATAATTAAAAAATGGTGAAAATAATCATAAAATAATGTCTATTCCCTCTTTTATATGACTTATTACAGTTTTTCTCAATTAAGTGCTAATATATATTTCTATATTAAAGAAATTATTATATGCACGAAGACAAAAAATAATTTTATTAAAATATTTTACCAAATAAAGTTTTAAAGTCATAGTATTTTTTGTTACACAAGATAAATTAAATTTATATTATTCAAATTGATAAAACAAAATTTCTAACAAATTAATATAGTTTATTAATTTTTTTTTTTTTTGGTTTCCCACGGTATCCCCCAACCCGACAGGTCAAGGACTAATCCGCCGCGGTACTGAGCTCCATTTAAGGGTTTGCCGCTGGCCAATGGGTTGCTGCATGCACAAAGCAGGATTCGAACCCCCGACACTTGCTTAAGCAGACTAGTGAGCTAACCACTAGACCAACCCAACTTGGTTAGTTTATTAATTTTATTAATTAATAATAATTTTTAAACCTAAAATTTGTTATCACAACAACAAAACATTTAGTTCTCAAGTCCAATCCAAAAATTTTCAGTAACTGGCCTAATACAAAAAAATTCATTAAATATTAATTAAAACTATTGACTAATTTAAATGAGACGCAAGCTTTTTTTCTTTATTTATAATGAGACACAAACTTTAAAATTTTTTGTTGGTGTCAGTATTTTTTATGCAACAATTCAAATGGTGGGTCCATTAATAATAATTTGTTCATCAATGCGAATCGCATTATTATAGATAAAGTCCAATCTTATTTTAACCTTTTAAATTTATACATGTAAAAATTTTTGCCCATCTACATAGTAGCATTGGCCATGTATTAAAGGATCAGAAAAACATTGAAAATTGCAACATCTTTGTTCTACAAAACTAGAGAGCATTTCACCCTAAGTAAGGTAATGTAATGTCACACTACCATTATTAGTCACCTATAAACTATTTTCATGCGCGCGTGTCTCATGGGGGGACTTAAATGTCTCTACAAAACATTATAATTTGTTTTAATATTAAAATTTATGCATGCAATAAAATATTTATCTTTTAATTTTTTTGTTTTTTAATATGTTCTGCCACAAAGAAGTTAGGGACGAAGATTAGTTGGCAGATAACACTTATTCAAATAGGTAACTGCCCTTAAAATATCTCAACCTACTTTCATGGGTCAAATCTCAACCTCTCCAGGATAAAGGGACGGTTATCCTCTTTAAAAAGTGGAACCACTCCAACAGTAGTTATGGGTTTACCACTATAAGTACACTGACAATCCTCAGGTATCTCTAAGTTCCCATACTCTCTAAACCTGCTTGGACCCTTGCTGACTTAGGCATCGGAGTGTCTTTGCAGGTACCACCCCCTTTCTTCTCATTCCTTCGAATACAAGTCGGACGAAGGTCTCAAACGCGGAACCAAGCCTGAAGACCTTTTTCCCAAGACGATTGGGCCAACCTCGCGAGTCCAGTCCATCAATTTTCGATTACCCA
>NC_029773.3:67873887-67874861 GCF_000817695.3 Arachis duranensis | reverse complement strand
GGGTTATACTAAGTAACTAATGACTTTCTTGAATAATATAAATAACCACCAATCAAATAAAAATACATTACACTTCCAAATTATCCACCTAAATTTTAGTATTAGAATAATCATTCGTACACCTAGTAAAATGAACATCCAATATATTTATTTTTCATATTATTTAATATTTTCATTGTCTATCTATACTTTTTCATATATATTACCTACAATCATATATTTAATATAAGAAAAAACAAGCAAACTGACTAGCCAGTCAAATTAAATATGCTCTCTTTTGTGAAGGAAAGAAGATGGAAATAGAGTTATTAATTAAAAATATGATTGGTCAATAAATTATTTATTTTTTCAAAAGAAAGAATTGAGGATGATGAAGTAAGTAATTATGGGAGTAGAATGCAAGTAAAAGTTTGTTTAAGTTTCAAACTCAGTGAGTTGAGGGAAATTAATTAATGGTTAGAATTGAAGTGGAGAGGATAGAGAGGGTTGTTGAATGTTGATGAGATTCAGAAGAAAAAGGGGGAATAGGCACTACGAGGATGTAGGTGTAGTAATAGGGTGGGGACCATTCATATTCCAAAGCTGGTGCACGAAATTGTGATCAATACTTTTCACAAATCAAATAATCCCCGGTAATGAATCCAAAAACTTGGTGTTCAATACCATGGCATAAACACAACTTCGCACAACTAACCAGCAAGTGTACTGGGTCGTCCAAGTAATAAACCTTACGCGAGTAAGGGTCGATCCCACAGAGATTGTTGGTATGAAGCAAGCTATGGTCACCTTGTAAATCTCAGTCAGGCAAACTCAAATGGATATGGGTGATATACGAATAAAACATAAAGATAAAGATAGAGATACTTATGTAATTCATTGGTGGGAATTTCAGATAAGCGTATGAAGATGCTTATCCCTTCCGTCTCTCTGCTTTCCTACTGTCTTCATCCAATCCTTCTTACTCCTTTCCATGG
>NC_029773.3:67873169-67873495 GCF_000817695.3 Arachis duranensis | reverse complement strand
GGCGTTTAACGCTGGGAATTCTGAGGGTGACTTTGAACGCCGGTTTGGGCCATCAAATCTTGGGCAAAGTATGAACTATCATTATTGCTGGAAAGCCCAGGATGTCTACTTTCCAACGCCGTTGAGAGCGTGCCAATTGGGCTTCTGTAGCTCCAGAAAATCCACTTCGAGTGCAGGGAGGTCAGAATCCAACAACATCTGCAGTCCTTTTTAGTCTCTGAATCAGATTTTTGCTCGGGTCCCTCAATTTCAGCCAGAAAATACCTGAAATCACAAAAAAACACACAAACTCGTAGTAAAGTCCAGAAAAGTGAATTTTAAATAAA
>NC_029773.3:67870608-67873054 GCF_000817695.3 Arachis duranensis | reverse complement strand
GCCAAAAAGCGTACAAATTATCCGCTCATCACAACACCAAACTTAAATTGTTGCTTGTCCTCAAGCAACTGAAAATCCAATGAGATAAAAAGAAGAGAATATGCAATGAATTCCAAAAACATCTATGAAGATCAGTATTAATTAGATGAGGGGGGCTTTCAGCTTTTTGCCTCTGAATAGTTTTGGCATCTCACTCTATCCTTTGAAATTCAGAATGATTGGCTTCTTTAGGAACTCAGAATCCAGATAGTGTTATTGATTTTCCTAGTTAAGTATGATGATTCTTGAACACAGCTACTTATTGAGTCTTGGCTGTGGCCCAAAGCACTCTGTCTTCCAGTATTACCACCAGATACATACATGCCACAGACACATAATTGGGTGAACCTTTTCAAATTGTGACTCAGCTTTGCTAAAGTCCCCAATTAGAGGTGTCCAGGGTTCTTAAGCACACTCTTTTTGCCTTGGATCACAACTTTATTTTTTTTCTTTCTCTTTTTTTTTCGTTTCTTTTCTCCCCTTTTTTTTTCATTTTTTTTTTGAATCACTACTTTTTCTTGCTTCAAGAATCATTTTAATGATTTTTCAGATTCTCAGTAACATGTCTCCTTTTTCATCATTCTTTCAAGAGCCAACATTCATGAACCACAAATTCAAAAGATATATGCACTGTTTAAGCATACATTCAGAAAACAAAAATATTGCCACCACATCAAAATAATTAAACTGTTATAAAATTCAAAATTCATGCAATTCTTCTCTTTTTCAATTAAGAACATTTTTCATTTAAGAGAGGTAATGGATTCATAGGACATTCATAACTTTAAGGCATGGACACTAAGACACTAATGATCACAAGACACAAACATAGATAAACATAAGCACTAAAAAATTCGATTGATGCTCCATCCTTAGTTGTCCCATGTTGGAACTCAATTCTCCTAGGGAGGTGTTTAGTTGCTCCCAATAGTTTTGTGGAGGAAAGTGCATCCCTTGAGGAATCTCAGGGATTTCATGATGAGTGGGATCTCTTGTGTGCTCCATCCTTTTCTTAGTGATGGGCTTGTCCTCATCAATGGGGATGTCCCCCTCTATGTCAACTCCTACTGAATAACAGAGGTGACAAATGAGATGAGGAAAGGCTAACCTTGCCAAGGTAGAGGACTTGTCCGCCACCTTATAAATTTCTTGGGCTATAACCTCATGAACTTCTATTTCTTCTCCAATCATGATGCTATGAATCATGATAGCCCGGTCTATGGTAACTTCGGTCCGGTTGCTAGTGGGAATGATTGAGCGTTGGATAAACTCCAACCATCCTCTAGCCACGGGTTTGAGGTTATGCCTTCTCAATTGAACCGGCTTTCCTCTTGAAGCTCTCTTCCATTGGGCGCCCTCTTCACATATGACTGTGAGGACTTGGTCCAACCTTTGATCAAAGTTGACCCTTCTAGTGTAAGGATGTTCATCTCCTTGCATTACAGGCAAGTTGAATGCCAACCTTACATTTTTTGGACTAAAATCCAAGTATTTCCCCCAAACCATAGTAAGATAATTCTTTGGATCTGGGTTCACACTTTGATCGTGGTTCTTGGTGATCCATGCATTGGCATAGAACTCTTGAACCATTAAGATTCCGACTTGTTGAATGGGGTTGGTAAGAACTTCCCAACCTCTTCTTCGGATCTCATGTCGGATCTCCGGATATTCACTCTTTTTGAGTGAAAAAGGGACCTCGGGGATCACCTTCTTCAAGGCCACAACTTCATAGAAATGGTGTTGATGCACCCTTGAGATGAATCTCTCCATCTCCCATGACTCGGAGGTAGAAACTTTTGCCTTCCCTTTCCTCTTTCTAGAGGTTTCTCCGGCCTTGGATGCCATAAATGGTTATGGAAAAACAAAAAGCAATGCTTTTACCACACCAAACTTAAAAGGTTTGCTCGTCCTCGAGCAAAAGAAGAAAGAAGAGAGTAGAAGAAGAAGAAAATAGAAGAGAAGGGAATGGCTTTGTGTTCGGCCAAAAAGGGGGAGAAGTAGTGTTTAGGTTGTGTGAAAATGAAGGAGTGAAGATGGGTTTATATAGGATGGATGTGAGTGGTGAAGAGAAAGATGGGATTTGATAGGTGAAGGGTTTTTGGGGAAGAGGTGTTGAGGTGATTGGTGAATGGGTGAAGAAGAGAGAGAGAGTTGTAGGGTAGGTGGGGATCCTGTGGGGTCCACAGATCCTGAGGTGTCAAGGAAAAGTCATCCCTGCACCATATGGCATGCAAAATTGCGTTTTTAGCCAATTCTGGCGTTAAACGCCGGGCTGGTGCCCATTTCTGGTGTTTTACGCCAGCTTCTTGCCCTTTTCTGGCGTTTAACGCTAGTCTGGTGCCCCTTTCTGGCGTTAAACGCCCAGAATGGTGCCAGACTGGGCGTTAAACGCCCAACAGCTAGCCTT
>NC_029773.3:67866407-67867879 GCF_000817695.3 Arachis duranensis | reverse complement strand
TCACCACCCAGCACCTTCCTTGCATTGGCATTGTTGTTGTTTTCGGCTGCCATGTGTTCTTCTTCTTTGAAGATTTCTGTTAGGTCCTCTACAGAGAATTGTGCCTTAACTTCTCTTAGTTTTCGCTTCAAGGTCCTTTCAGGTTCAGGGTCAGCCTCAACAAGAATGCTTTTGTCTTTGCTCCTGCTCATATGAAGGAGAAGAGAACAAGAAAATGTGGAATCCTCTATGTCACAGTATAGAGATTCCTTTAGGTGTCAGAAGAAAAGAAAAATAGAAGGCAGAAGTAGGAAATTCGAACTTATCAAGAGATAATGAGTTCGAATTGTGCATTAAGGAATAGTGTTAGTCCATAAATAGAAGGATGTGAGAAGAGGGGAAGTAGTTTTCGAAAATTAAGTAAAAGATTTTGAAAACATTTTGAAAAACACTAATTGATTTTCGAAAACCAAGAGTGAGAAAGAGGTAAAGTGATTTTTGAAAAAGATTTTGAAATTAGAAATCAAAAAGATTTGATTGAAAACTATTTTGAAAAAGATGTGGTTAAGAAGATATGAGTAGTTTTAAAAAGATGTAATTGAGAAGATATGATTTGAAAAACATTTTAACAAGATTTGATTTTGAAAATCAATGACTTGGCTATCAAGAAAAGATATGATTCAAACATTAAACCTTTCTCAACAGAGAAGGTAACATACTTGATATGTTGAATCAAATTATTAATTGATAGCAAGCATTTTTGAAAATGGAAAGAAATTGATTTTGAAAAAGATTTGATTTGAAAAGATATGATTTGAAGAAGATTTGATTTTGAAAAATTTTGAAAACCTGAAAAAAATTGATTTGAAAACAAAATCTTCCCTCTTGTGCCATCCTGGCGTTAAACGCTCAGAATGGTGCACATTCTGGCATTTAACGCCCAAAATGCTACCCTTTTGGGCGTTAAACGCCCAGCCAGGCACCCTGGCTGGCGTTTAAACGCCAGTCTGTCCTTCTTCATTGGGCGTTTTGAATGCCCAGCTTTTTCTGTGCAATTCCTCTGCTGTATGTTCTGAATCTCCAATTCTCTGTATTATTGACTTGAAAAGACACAAATTAAAAATATTTTTGGATTTTTAATAATAAAGAATAATCAAAATGCAACTAAAATCAAATAACAATGCATGCAAGACACCAAACTTAGCAGTTTGTATACTACTGACACTAACAAAATGAGAATGCATATGAAACACATAAACACTCAAGTCAAGAGAATTCAAAGATCAGAGCAAGAAAATCATCAAGAATTACTTGAAGATCCTTAAGACACATGAATGAAAGCATGCAATTGACACCAAATTTGAAATGAGACACTAGACTCAAACAAGAAATTTTTGGATTTTATGATTTTGTAACTTTTTTGTGCTTTTTCGAAAATTAAGTGGAAAAGAAAATAAAGATATCAAAATTCTTAATGAGAATTCCAGGAATCA
>NC_029773.3:67860708-67864915 GCF_000817695.3 Arachis duranensis | reverse complement strand
ATATATTGCTGGAAAGCCCAGGATGTCTACTTTCCAACGCCGTTGAGAGCGCGCCAATTGGGCTTCTGTAGCTCCAGAAAATCCACTTCGAGTGCAGGGAGGTCAGAATCCAACAGCATCTACAGTCCTTTTTAGTCTCTGAATCAGATTTTTGCTCGGGTCCCTCAATTTCAGCCAGAAAATACCTGAAATCACAGAAAAACACACAAGCTCATAGTAAAGTCCAGAAAAGTGAATTTTAACTAAAAACTAATAAAAATATACTAAAAACTAACTAGATCATACTACAAACATACTAAAAACAATGCCAAAAAGCGTACAAATTATCCGCTCATCAAAAGCCCAAAGAGTTGAATGTTGTGGGACCCATTAAGAACACAGGCTGCCAGAAACTTTGCCTATTTGGGCCGAACACTATCTGCTTCAACAATAATATCACGTGGACCTTGTTCCATTTTTGGGATGTTTCTTTTCAACCAGTCACATCCCAACTCACAAGTAGGGGTGGCAACAGAACAAATAGGGACGGATTTTTACTTTACTCGACCCTACTCTGTTATACAATAACCCGCATAAAATTTGTCCCCCTTTTATCCGTGAGTAGTAAAATGTTGAATTCTAACCCGTCCGTGCGGGTATCCATCCCGCCCCTACTCGCCCCTATAATTATTAAAATTCAATAAATAAAATTAAATTTCAAAATTTATATAACCATCATCACATACATAACAAAAATTAAAGTAAAAATTTAAATATAATACAATATTATTAATTATTTACTAATTATTTTACATATATTATACATATTATATATTAAAGTTATATATATTATATATAGTGGGGCGGATATTACCTAAACCCGACCCACCCTGCCTTTCCCAAGAATTTATCCCGCACTACTAGAAAACTAGTTATTACAGACGGATATTTCCGACGGATTTTCTCCCACGGAAATACAGAGGAAATTTTAGAGGGATTTTTTGTCGGAAAATAAAAAAAATGGATTAGCATAAATTACAGACGGAAAAGAGAATCTGTCGATAATTCCATCGGAAAAATTAATTTTTTTTCCGTAGAATGGTTACAGACAGATTTTTCGTCTGTATTAAATAGACAAAACGCGCGTTTTATTAAATTATTACAGACAAAAAATCCGTCTGTAATTTAAATAAAATCCGTCGAAAATATTGAAAACCCTAGTTTTATTACACTCCATTCACACTTAGTTTTCGAACGCTGTAGAAGGCTCATCCCTCCAACTCTTCGCCCTGCACCCCGCCGCCCACAGCCACCGCAGTCTCTGCCGCCACTGCAGCCATGCAGCCCCCGCATCAGCCCTCGCAGCTCTCCGCAACCCCCACAGCCTCGCAGCCCCTCAGCGGCGCAGCCACTGCAGCCCCTACACAGACACAGCCTCCACCGCCACCGTAGAAGATCCGTCGCCGTCGAATTCCAAGCTTCTTTTCGTTCCAGATCAGCGCTTTCTTTGTCAAATTTCCTTCGCGCAGCTGGTAGATCACAAACCCTAACTTTTCTATTCGTTTGTATTTTGTATTTTTCTTCAGCTGACACTTCTTTTGCTCGTTACTCTCTCACAAAATCGGTTGTTTCGTTTTCCTCGTTAATCATTTTTTTATTCATACTTGTTCATAAGCACTGATAATATTGAATGCTATGTACTTTGTGAATTTTGTTCATAAAATGTCTGTTTGCTGTTCATAATTTTGTTCATAATTTTGTTCATAATTGAGTACATATGAAAGGGCTGTTGGATGCGAGGAAATCTATATAGCATAATGGATGTTGGTGGTTGAATTGCGGTGAAATAAATCACGACATATATTGATCTTTTGTCAAATATCTGATCCTCATTCTTTTCTTTTAGAAACCATACCTGGTACATATCTCCATTTTGCATGAGCATTATTCTCTTGAAGAGTTTCTATCAATAACTATGATACTGCAGTCTTTTATTTTGTAGCTTGTTGGGAAGTGGATATAGTAGTGAGAACCATTAATACTGCTGAAAGCTGTCGAAAAAAGTATAAAATTAATGGCTCCAAATAAAATATTTGTCAAGTTTAAAATATTGTAGAAGAGTTCAGTTACAAGTTGAATGTAATGCTGCTCGTGAGTGTAACCTGCTACCTCTTTTTTTGGTTGTTTTGGCAACTTGGCATTTAATTAGTCAAGTTGATGGTTTTTCTAGTGTTAATCTCTTAGCTTCCTTGAAAGTTTGTTCCTGGAAATGAAGAATCTTTGAATCAAATCAAACATTTTTATCTCTTTGAATCAAACCAATATACTGTGGGACCATTATTCCCAGCACTATTTGTTAAGTTTGCTCTGCTTGATGTCGAAGACAATCGAAACTCACTGTCTTATTGAAACACAGGATTCTTGAGGGGTGGTTTATTTATTGTATATAATACACGTAAGCATTTCAAAGGTATAGCAAGGCTCCAGACATCGGGTGCCTGGTGTCGACTCCAAAGGACTCCAGTGGAAACAGAAGGAAACCAAGGAGTATTGGAGAAGTTTCGGTCTATGTCCCCAGTCTACGAATTCCTAAACTTGTTGATTTTGCTCAGTCACTTGGAGATCACTTGTCAAAGAAAATAGTAGAGTGCCTTTCGGCTCTTAGAACACGTATAGTTGTAATGGCTGGCCAAGAAGGCCCTACAATTACAAGAACAAAAAGAAAAAGTGCTACTCAACATGGTCAGTTTCTTAAACAAAGATGAACTTATTTTATTTAATGATAAAAGAAGGAAGATTAAATTTACCGATGCATTGGTATGGCAACGCATGATCATCTGCAGGTGGTTCGATACTGCTTGATCTTCTGCAGGCTCTAGAAGATTATTTGCCGGTTCTTTTGGGGTTAGTCAACGATGGTAAGTCTTATATTTGTTCTTTGTTATGTAATATGTGCTTTTTTTTTGCCTTTTTGTAAGATAAATATTCTAATATTTGCTTTATGGTGAAGGAAGCCATTTACAATATAAAGTACAATTTGTTTGGGTGAATCAAGAGGATGATGCTGAGGTAACTCCAACCATTTTTTTTCCTTCTTTCCTGATGTGTATTGTATTTCTGGATTTGATTTGGAAATTATTTTCTACACTTAAAGAGTGCTGATCAGTTTGTTCCCACCATTTCCATTCTTTGTTGTGTGGCGTGATTGATGCTTTCACAGGAAACAACCATGTCTAATGGTTGGTATGAAGTGTTGTAAGTTTTACATTTGATGGCAATGCTATTACTATCACAGGCTAATTTTTTATTGCTTCCAAGATTATCCACTGATGGTTATCAGCTTAAGGTATCTGAAGGTAAGTAATTTGGAATTTTAACACAAATCCATTGTACGAAACAGCCAAAATCCATTGTAATAGATTGGTTTAGACCTCAAATTAGACTCTTTGCTCTTGAGATAATTGTTGTATATACTGTAATACTTTATTTATAAGAATGTTCTGTCTTCGCAGTTGCACTGATCTTTAGTATATATTGTGTCGATTGCGAAAGTAGAATAGTTGTTACTTGTAACAGAAAGCAGACGAGCTTCTGTTGATATCTTCTTAAAGGCTGCTGGATATCTGGATTGTGCTGTCAAACATGTTCTTCCCCAGTTGCCGGCCGAACTCAGGTTAGTACATATATATGTCATTTATGCAATAACTGGAATGAAGCATTTTCTTTCCCTGTATATAACCTATATAGTTTTCTATATTATTTGATGTTTATTACATGTGTTCTGATTATAGGAGGAATTTACCAGTAGACTTAGCAGAAGGAACGCTTCGAGCACTCTCTCTACAGGAATTAGGCCAGGTATCAATATAATTTCGTATGGACCTATGATGAGCGGATAATTTATACGCTTTTTGGCATTGTTTTTAGGTAGTTTTTAGTAAGTTTAAGCTACTTTTAAGGATGTTTTCACTAGTTTTTATGTTAAATTCACATTTCTGGACTTTACTATGAGTTTGTGTGTTTTTCTGTGATTTCAGGTAAATTCTGGCTGAAATTGAGGGACTTGAGCAAAACTCTGAAGAAGGCTGACAAAAGGACTGCTGATGCTGTTGGAATCTGACCTCCCTGCACTCGAAATGGATTTTCTGGAGCTACAGAACTTCAATTAGCGCGCTCTCAACGGCGTTGGAAAGTAGACATCCAGAGCTTTCCAGCAATATATAATAGT
>NC_029773.3:67859506-67860444 GCF_000817695.3 Arachis duranensis | reverse complement strand
TTGTTTTTCATGTGCATTTTTGCATTCATATTTTCGAAAACCCATAAATCAATTTAATCTGCCTAACTGAGATTTACAAGGTGACCATAGCTTGCTTCATACCAACAATCTCTGTGGGATCGACCTTTACTCACGTAAGGTTTATTACTTGGACGACCCAGTACACTTGCTGGTTAGTTGAACGGAGTTGTGAGCTTCTCTAACAGTGCCTGAAATTCTTGTATCACAATTTCGTCCACCAAGTTTTTGGCGCCGTTGCCGGGGATTGTTCGAGTATGGACAACTGACGGTTCATCTTGTTGCTCAGATTAGGTAATTTTCTTTTCAAAAACTTTTTCAAAAATTTTTTTTCTTTTTCGTTTTTCCAAAAATGTTTTCGAAAACAAAAAGTAATAAAAATACAAAAAAATTAGAAAATCATAAAAAAAAATATTTTGTGTTCTTGTTTGAGTCTTGTGTTAATTTTTAAGTTTGGTGTCAATTGCATGCTTTTAAAAATTTTTCTTGCATTTTTTGAAAATCTCATTCATTCATAGTGTTCTTCATGATCTTCAAGTTGTTCTTGATAAGTCCTCTTGTTTGATCTTGATGTTTTCTTATTTTGTGTCTTTCCTTGTTTTTCTTGTGCACTTTTACATTCATATTTTCCATGCATTAAAGATTTCTAAGTTTGGTGTCTTGCATGTTTTCTTTGCATCAAAAATTTTTTCAAAATAATGTTCTTGATGTTCATCATGATCTTCAAAGTGTTCTTGGTGTTCATCTTGACATTCATAGCATTCTTGCATGCATTCATTGTTTTGATCTAAAAATTTCATGCATTGAGTATTTTTGTTGTTTTTCTCTTTCATAATTAAAAATTCAAAAAATCAAAAAAAATCTTTTCCTTATTTTCCTCCAAATTTTCGAAATTTTGGGTTGACTTGGTCAAAAATTTT
>NC_029773.3:67855570-67857641 GCF_000817695.3 Arachis duranensis | reverse complement strand
AAAAGTTGAGCAAGCTGAGAGTGGATGTTCAAACCTTTAAGCAAAAAGATGGTGAATCCCTCTATGAAGCTTGGGAGAGATACAAGCAGCTGACCAAGAGATGTCCATCTGACATGTTCTCAGAATGGACCCTATTAGATATATTCTATTATGGTCTCTCTGAAATTTCGAAAATGTCACTGGACCATTCTGCAGGTGGATCTATTCACCTAAAGAAAACGCCTGAAGAGGCTCAAGAACTCATTGACATGGTTGCAAACAACCAGTTCATGTATATCTCTGAGAGGAATTCCGTGAATAATGGGGTCCCTCAGAAGAAAGGAGTTCTTGAAATTGATGCTCTGAATGCCATACTGGCTCAGAACAAAGTGTTGACTCAACAGGTCAACATGATCTCTCAAAATCTGAATGGATTGCAACATGCATCCAATAGTACTAGAGAGGTAGCTTCTGAAGAAGCTTATGATCCTGAGAACCCTGCCATGGCAGAGGTTAATTACATGGGTGAACCTTATGGAAACACCTATAACTCATCATGGAGAAATCATCCAAATTTCTCATGGAAGGATCAACAAAAACCTCAACAAGGTTTTAACAATGGTGGACGAAATAGGCTGAATAATAGTAAGCCATATCCATCATCTTCTCAGCAACAGACAGAGAACTCTGAACAAAATAATTCTAATTTAGCTAATATAGTCTCTGATCTGTCAAAGGCCACTTTCAGTTTCATGAATGAAACCAGATCCTCCATTAGAAATTTGGAGGCACAAGTAGGCCAGCTGAGTAAGAAGGTTATTGAAACTCCTCCCAGTATTCTCCCAAGCAATACAGAAGAAAATCCAAAAAGAGAGTGCAAGGCCATTGATTTAATCAAAGTGGCCGAATGCATAGGGGAGGAGGAGGACGAAAATCCTAGTGAGGAAGACCTCCTGGGATGTCCTTCAAGCAAGAAGGAGTTTCCTATTAAGGATTCTGAGGAATCTGAGGCTCATACAGAGACCATAGAGATTCCATTAAATCTCCTTCTGCCATTCATGAGCTCTGACTATTATTCATCATCTGAAGAGGATGAAGATATGACTGGAGAGCAAGTTGCTCAATATCTAGGAGCTATCATGAAGCTGAATGCCAAGCTATTTGGTAATAAGACTTGGGAAAGTGAACCTCCCTTGCTCATTAGTGATTTAGATACTTGGACTCAGGAAACTCTACCTCAAAAGAAACAAGATCCTGGCAAGTTCTTAATACCTTGCACCATTGGCACCATGAGCTTTGAAAAAGCTCTATGTGATCTTGGGTCAGGGATAAAACTGATGCCACTCTCTGTAATGGAGAAGCTAGGGATCATTGAGGTACAACCTGCCTTGTTCTCATTACAATTGGCAGACAAGTCAATGAGGCAAGCTTATGGAATGGTAGAGGACGTGCTAGTGAAGGTTGAAGGCCTTTACATCCCTGCTGATTTCATAATCCTAGATACTAGGAAGGAAGATGATGAATGCATCATCCTAGGAAGACCTTTCCTAGCCACAGCAGAAGCTGTGATAGATGTCAACAGAGGAGAGTTAGTCCTTCAATTGAATGGGGAATACCTTGTGTTTCAAGCACATGGCCATCCCTTTGTGACAAAAGAAAGTAAGCATGAAGAGCTTCTCTCAGTTCAAGGTCAAGAAGAGCCCACACAGTCAAACTCTAAGTTTGGTGTTGTGAGGCCACAACCAAACTCTAAGTTTGGTGTTCAAATCCCCATATCCAAACTCTAAGTTTGGTGTGGAGACAACACACTAAATTGACCTGATCATCTTGTGGTTCCATGAGAACCACTGTCAAGCTATTGACATTAAAGAAGCGCTTGTTGGGAGGCAACCCAATTTTATTTATCTAATTTTATTTTATTTTGTTTCTTTGTTATTTTTGTGTTTAATTAGGTACATGATCATGAGGAGTCACGAAAAAAATCAAAAAAATTAAAAACAGAGTCAAAAACAGAAGAAAAAAATTTTTTCACCCTGGAAGACGCACGGGCTGGCGTTCAACGCCCAGAAGATGCATCTGGCTGGCGTTCAAC
>NC_029773.3:67819010-67851865 GCF_000817695.3 Arachis duranensis | reverse complement strand
ATGGGATGTAGCCATTGACAACGGTGATGCCCTACATACAGCTTGCCATGGAAAGGAGTAAGGAGGATTGAGTTGAAGCAGTGGGAGAGCAGGCATCCTTGAGCCATACAGTATCTCCATTCGCTTATCTGAAATTCCCACCAATGAATCTGCATAAGTATTCTATCCCTTTTATTATTTATTTTCTTATTTCTATTTCCGAAATCATAAATCAATTTAATCTGCCTAACTGAGATTTACAAGGTGACCATAGCTTGCTTCATACCAACAATCTCTGTGGGATCGACCCTTACTCACGTAAGGTTTATTACTTGGACGACCCAGTACACTTGCTGGTTAGTTGAACGGAGTTGTGAGCTTCTCTAACAGTGCCTGAAATTCTTGTATCACAATTTCGTCCACCAACCTACTAAATGAGGTGTCTTATCTCTGCTATGGTGTATTCATGATCCACTCTTAGCTTTGAAACATTCAACTGAAAATCCCTCTGCTTTGGTATAATTGTTTATTTCTTCCCTTGTTTAGGGAGTGGATATCCAACTTGGAATGGCAATTGATAGTACCAAGGCCACTCTAGCTGTGAAGCGTAGACTTGCATGCGAAATGGTGAAATGTTGGCAGCAGGTATGATAATGAAGAATTTGTCCTTTACTGAGTCTGTACCCTGTTGATTATGCTTTTGTTTGCATTAGTTTGTTAACATGCATCGGTTCGCTAAGCTTTGGGTATTTTTATATTTCACTCTTTGTTTTCAGGCTCAAGATAATATTATGAACCTTCCATTGGCAAATGATTGGGGCGAAAAGCATATTCTCTTTGTGAAATGGAAATATGTAGAAGCAAAAGTACGAGATTCTTTGCATCTTGATATTTGTTTATTTATAAATCATGAGTTGCTGTATAGTAATGATTAGAAATCTCTATCAAGTTAACATAAGTAATTACCTTGTTGAAATGGTTTACCAGGCTGCAGCATATTATTATCACGGTTTGATTCTTGATGAGGGAAATACAGAGAAATCTCATGGGATGGCGGTTCTTGACTTTGCATTTGGACATAAAAGGATATAAAAGGATAAGTTTCTTGACAACAGTTCCATATTTTTCATGTATGTGTAAAATTGACTTTGCATTTGGATATAACCTTTCTCTCATTTCATTGACCCCTACATGAATTTTTCTTTCTCCTTTTTCGTTTTGGTAAATTATCTTGTTCTGGGTTGTGTTTTTCAGGAGAGCAAGTTTTTGAAGTTCTTGGGATTTATGTGGAATCCCCTTTCTTGGGTTATGGAGGCTGCTGCTATAATGGCAATTACTCTTGCTAATGGAGGGGTAAGTGTGCTTACTAGCTTCTAAAACTTGTTATTAGCAATGGAGGTGTATCAAACTCTTGAATTAACTTAACTTTTTGCTAAGTTTAGGTGAACTCAATCTGAGTTTGATTATTTTGTACTTGCTCTTATTATTATTGTACAGGGTAAGCCTCCTGATTGGCAAGACTTTGTTGGTATTATCACTTTGCTTGTCATCAATTCAACCATCAGTTTCATAGAGGAGAACAATGCTGGTAATGCTGCTGCAGCTCTCATGGCTCGTCTCGCTCCGAAAGCAAAGGTGTGGGATTCAGTGTCATTTTATTATGTCCTTAATGTTTGCATTGGATACTGGTATTGGATAAAACATGCATTGGATAAAACATACTGAATGATCTTTCTTCTATTTTAGAATGACAATTACAAGCCACTGATTGGTTCTTGAATTAAATAGTGAGAGGAATGTTGGATGAGGATTTTTCTTATCAAACTTTATCCATCACTTTTATAATTTTTCGGTCAAATTGAGAACTGAGTCATGGACTGCCTTCGAAATGGGATTGCTTAATTTTCTAAAGTTACTTACAAACTCTCGATAACTTTACATAGATATGGTATTTTAATTATAACTTCTCTGGAGAAAAATATTGTAACCGGTGTTTATTTGATCATTTTCAAATGCTTTTATTCATCTTATTTGCAGGTGAAGTTGGCTGGATCAATTAGCAGTCAATACTTGACTGCATTGCTCATGGCAGCTCCTTTGGCCCTCTGAGATAGGTTCTTGGTCCACAGAGGTCAAAAGTACAAGTAAGTTTCTATTATTGAGTTGTAAAGATTTCAGAATTAAATTATTGTGACTATAATTGGAAGTTTCCTACCAGGTCTCCTGGGAATGCTTTTGTTGAAGGCGATGCTTCTAGTGCCAGCTACTTCCTCGCAGGTGCAGCTGTTACCGGTGGGACTATCACAGTTGTAGGCTGCGGCACAAGTAGTTTACAGGTATGTGAATCCAATGAACTCTTATGACAAGAATCCTGATCATATTATATTTTTCAGTGGAGCCATTTTGCATTTCGCTTAAAAATGCCCTGAGCTTCTCTTAACTTGATCCTTCTCTTAACTATAATTTCCCTAGTGTTGTTGAATCTTACGATGAGTTGTATTTGCTAAACCGTCTGAGGGTTTTTTGGCGTGTGTGCAGAATCATCCTGTTGTTGTTGTGCCTAGGCTTCCTGCTGGTTTGAATTTGCTTAGCCCATTTGAGTTCTTTTAAATGTTCTTTTTCATTCCGCACTCTGTGAAGAACCCTTTAATTATTTTATTTTTGTTCTGATCTCTGTTTGCTTTTGTTGTTCTCTCTATTTTTCTATGTTTTGATTCTTTGGCATAGATTGATTTACTCCAATTCCAATTCGGATTTAATTCTATTTCAGTCAGGAGATGTCAAGATTAACTTTCAATGTGGAGCTTGATGCTGCTAATGCAACTTAGTTATCTATTAATATTTTAGATTATTCTATCTTTAAGTGCTAAGTGTAATTTGTGACATTCATGTAACATTGGGATGGTCATCTTATTTTTTTTGGGAATTTTTTTATTAAGACAATGAGATATTGGCCAATGATGTTGAAAAATAACATCCAATTTTATAGGTATCATGTAATGAATATTATGTTTATTTATGTGATATTTGGCTTTCTTTTTTCAATTTATAGTGTTTGATGGAGTAAATTTAGAAAATAAATCTAAAGTATTCATTTTGCAATGGAAAAATCTAAAAAAAATTCTATTTTATCTTACTAACGGATTTACAAATGGATTTTCTGTCTGTAATCAGAACGGGATGATTTTTCAAAGTTTAAATTACAGACAAAAAATCTGTCGGAAAATTTGTCTGTAATTACAGACGAAAAATCCGTCAAAAAATCCGTCGGAAAATCTGTCTATAATTACAGACGGAAAATCTGTCGAAAAATCCGTCTGTAATTACAGACGAAAAATCCGTCGGAAAGTTCGTCGTCTTTGGGAAATGGATAGAAAATTTACAGAGGGAAAATCCGTCGGTAACTGCTAAAAATCCGTCTGTAATTTTCAGACGGAAAAAATCCGTCGTTAAATAATTTCCGACGGGGCTTTTACAGAGGGACAAAATCCATCGGTAATTTCGTCAGTAACCAAAAATCTGTCTGTAATAAAGACTAAATCCGTCTGTAAATTTGTCTGTATTAATCTATTTTCTAGTTGTGCCGCTAAAAACCCGTCCGATGTGAAACGAATAATTACCCGTCTCGAACGGATAGGGGTGAAGTTGGTACCCGCGAGTTCGGATGGTATTGCCATCCTTACTCACAAATGCCTCCTCATTTCTCATTTCTCAACACCTTTAAAGATTTCTTATTTCACCACTCTCACTATTATGTGTTATCTTCTTTTTTAAATAAATATTTTTTTATTTTTTATATTTATTCAAAAATTACTATATCTACTATTTACGTTTTATTTAAGTGTTTAATTTTAATGCATTAATAATATAAATTATTTTTTTATTATTTAATAACTATTCACGTATTGATTATTTAAAGTAATTATTTTTGCTAACGTAAATATATTTTAAACATAGAATAAAAAGACATCAGGTAAATAATATAAATGTCAATATAATAATGTATAAAAAAAGTAAGTGTTTAAAACTTTTGTTTCTCTTCTCTTTATCCTTGGCATTTCCAGTGGTATTACGAAACCACCTCTAATCATATTTAAGAGTTTTTAGGAGCAATTATATGTGTTTTTAGGAACAAGAATTTTTTTAATTATAAATTAAAAAAATAATTATTTTTTAAAATAAAAATATGATTTATTTTTGTGCACTTTTATGTATTTTTATATATTTTATTTTTGGTACACAAAAATACATAAAAGTATACAAGAATACATATAAATAAGTCATATTTTATTCTTGAGAAGTAGTTATTTTTTTTAGTTTATAATTAAAAAAATCTTTGTTAAATATGACTTATTCCGGCATATCTGTTTATTTTTGAAGACGATAATAATGATTATCATTGTTAAATATAACTTGTTTTTCTTAATTTATAATTTAAAATTTTTAAAATCATGTTTGTTGTTTGTGTATTTTTAGATACTTCTACATACGATTTATAAATCTATATACTCTTTTGAAGAAGATGATATGAATTAAAAACTGTGTGATTTAAAAATTTTAAGGAGAGTTTGAGAGAGAGAGTAAGGCAATTCTATAATTTTTATAAAATTAGTCGAGTTTAAAGCGAATTTGTTAATTTTTCTTGAATTCGTCATGGTCTAGCAAACTTGCTCAAATACTAAAATAAAACACGTATTTAAAGAATTAAAATTCAAAAACCGTATTTGAAAAAATAATATTTTTTTTATTTTATAAATAAAAATAAAACCCGACTTTCTGTACAAAAGTCTTTGTAACCCCATGTAAGGGCCTATTTTCATTCCACTTGTCATCGTAATTCAGCAACTACTAGGGGTGGGCATGGTTTGGATTTTTTTAAATCCAAACCGGATCCATTTCAGAACCAGATTTATGGTTCATGAAACCAAACCAGAACTAAATTGAAGAGAGAAACCGATTTTAAATCGGTTTGAAAAATAAAAATCGGTTTTAAACCAGTTTTAGAATTTAAATTCGGTTTTTACTTATAAACCGGTTTTAAATTCAGTTTTACATATAAAACCGGTTTTTTTAAATCCAAATCTAAAATCCAGTTTTTTTTAAAAAAATCCAAATCTAAAATCCAGTTTTAAATCCGGTTTTTTTAAAATCCAAATCTAAAATCCGGTTTTTTTTAAATCCAAATCTAAAATCCGGTTTTTTTTATAAAATCTACTTTTAAAACAAGTTTTTAGAAATTTAATTTTCAAACCATAATTTTTTTAAAAGTAAAAATTAATACTAAAGTCATTTTAAAGTGTATAGGTTCATTACAACTAGAATTTGGTTCTTTATAAATCTAATGACAATAGCTAATCTATATAACATTTAATCATTCTCAAGACATCAAAAGAATACCACCAAAAAATCTCTCTAAAACAACAACCACAAAGTATCAAAAGATGCCAAGTTGCCAACAAAATCATCAAACAACCACAACCTTTGAGGAAAATATATTTGCAAATAACAAAATATACCTTTGTCATTTTAAAACAAATCTTTGAATGAAAGTATTAAACCAAATGAGAATATTAAGCATACCTAGTCATCATCAAGATTATCAATTGATGCCGCCATAGAACAAGCACCATCATTAAAGGAAAATATATCTGCCAAGGGAATCAAATTAATTATCAAGTCTATATTCAACAACTTTTAATTGGTAACTAATACCTAAATTCTAAAATAGAAGGATAACAAAAACAAAAATAAAATAAAATGAGAAGAAATATGAAACAAATTTTATACCTTGATCAACTTGTTGAAGAACTTCACCATCATCATCTAAAGCAGAGAAAAGATCTTCCTTAAGCCAATCTCCTGTGCAGACTAAGGCTTCTACCATTTTAGGTGTTAAAGAACTGCGGTATGGATCAAGGACTCTTCCTCCAGTACTAAATGCTGACTCCAAAGCTACCGTAGAAACAGGTATAGCCAATACCTCACGAGCCATATTTCCAAGAATTGGAAATCAGGTTGAGTTGACCTTCCACCAGTTTAGTATATCAAACTTATGAGAGTATGGCTCGCCCTCCTTTTTCTTCTCCAAAGAAGTAATCCAAGAAATAATTGACATACTCAATCTTTTGCATTGGATTAAGTACGATAGCAATCAATAACAACATATTCACCGAATCAGGATTGCCCCAATACTTCTCATACTTAACCCTCATCCTTTCTGCCATTGACATAGTACTAAAATCAACAGAATCACAAGAATGACGAATAAATCGTCCAATTGCAAATACTTCCTTCATATACATATCACTGGTAACATATAAGGTACCAAAAACATGTATAGTGGCATCACTGAACACTCGCAAAAATGGTACAATGGACTCAGCATACTCCCAATATGAATCAGAAGGAACACCTCTCCCTTTTCCTCCATTCATCTCTCCTATATAGGTATTATCTTTGAAAGCAAGCAACTCAAATGCTTTGCGATGCTTCAAAGCTACCTCTAACATTTGATAGGTAGAGTTCCACCTAGTCTCAACATCCATGCAAGGCAAGCCTTTATATTGGATTTTTTCTAATTCAACACACTTTTGAAACCTACTAGCTCTAGATGGAGAAGATCTAACATACTTTACTGCACTACGAATCCTCAAGACTGATTCATCAATCTCTTTCAACCCCTCTTTTACAATTAAGTTTATAATATGTGCACAACACCTCATATGAATAAATTCACCATTCAAAATAATGCTATTCCAAGAATTCAATCGCTGCTTCAGATATTTAATTGCAACATCGTTAGAGGAGGCATTATCAACCGTCACACTAAAGACCCAATTCAAATTCCAATTATTTAAACAAGATTCAATTGTTGCTCCTATAACCTCTCCTGAATGACTTGTCACTTGAATGGATCTGGATTTGGATCCGGTTTAAAACCATTTAAATGGATTGGATCAAAAACCAAACTATAAAATAAATATAATTTGGTTTGGATTTTTTTTGGTTTAAAACTGGTTTTTTTAAATGATTTGGTTTGGATTTTTTTAAAATGGTTTGGATCCGGTTTTTTTGCCCACCCCTAACAACAACTATAGATGAAATTAGGATCGGACATTATTCTACCTTAAAATCAAAATGGTTTATATATTCATCACCAATGCATAAGACTTATTATATGCTGAAAATATTTATGAATATTATATTAATTTAGATTTTGCTTTTTAACACATTAAAAAAAGATGAAAATTTAAGTGCAGTTGACTTCACGTTAAGTTGATAATTGAGAGTCGTTAGATAAAAATTTAGTCAAATCAATCAAATCATCTAACGACTCTTAGTTATCAACTTCATGTGAAGTCGACTATACCTGAATTTTCATCTTAAAAAAAATGTACGGTAATTACATCAACAGAGATATCAACCTATCTTAATTCAAATGAAGTATATAGCTAATAGCTAGGTTTCTTTGTTCCTTCATCAACAGCTTTATTGCCTAGTAGTCCCTACCTACTCCAAGAAATTAAAATGGTTGCGACTAATTAATAAATTTGTAGTTTGCACATCATAAATAAAATTAAATTTAAAAGATGTATAAAAAGAGAGTTTAATATACATACAAATTTTTTTAAATTTTAGCGTTATACTACACATTCAAATCTTAAATAAGGTGTATTTGTAGTTTGTATTTGTTTTAAACTGACATCCAAATCTTAAATAAGGTGTATTTGTAATTTGTATTTATTTTAAACTAAGTTTGTTTGTGTGTCGTTATCATTAAAAAATTTTGGTGCATTCTGAATCTAAAATATTATACATATAAAAAGAAGACAACAATGATGATAATAACGATAATAAAAGAGAAAAATAAAAAAAAAGAGAAGAAAAAGAAAAAGCAGCAGCAATTTATTCTAGTGTGTTAAAAGTAATTTCAACTTTTAGAATAAATAGACACAAAAAATACCAAAAACTTATAAGTACAACACCGAAAACAATTTTATGTTACACCAAATTGTGTTTTAAAATATACCGAAACTACCATTAAACGTAACATAAATAGATTCATGGAAAAAACAATTCAAAACTCTAACATTTCATTCAAATTCAAACCTTAAACCATGAATACTGATTTTTACAAAGAAAAACGAAATTATTCAACACGTAGACAAAATAACTACACCAGCATAAACTACTAACGAACTATATTAACAAGGTTCGAACTAAATCTTATCCACTTGATTCGTTTTAAAACAATAATCAAATTTGTCCTGGTTTGATTGACAGTGTTAACTTGCATTATTCATTATCTTCGAAAATGAAATTCCTATTCAAACCTGATTTCACAACTTGATTTTAATAAAATTTGATCCAAATCTTTAAGTAAGATTAAAGAGCATTGGTCGTAAACAAAAAAATGCAAAGAACAAAGAGAATATAAAGAAGGAAGAAAACGTTGAAAAAATTTGAAAAAAAAATTCACATAAAAAAGACAGTTATATATAGTAATGCATTAAGTCAAAAGGTTATTAGAAATAATAATGCACCGAACTGAATTAGATTAGAATAACTTAATTGGACTTGATTGATTAAATGAGTTGGATGTCGAATTTTATTGTAAATTTTATTCTATTATCAAATAATAGTAATAAATGACAGCCTTGTCAATAAAAATGATGAGACATCAAGTTTGACTTCTATACTCATAAAGAACTAATTATAAGAACAAAATTGTGTTTATACCAACTAAACAAAACTATCTTACTGTAGCTCAGAATATAATGTTAACCTAAATTGGGAAATCACTGTGTGACACGACACACTTAGCTTCCACACCTGAAAGAGGCATGGATTTGCCGGTTGCTAGAAAACGCTAGAAAACCTACCCTCAATATTTTAAAGATCACCGCTTTAACTTTAATAAAGACCGTAAAATCTTACAACTTTTAACACATTAAGACTTCAACTAGTCCATACTGTACTTGGATTTTTTGTGATACTTACTTAATTTTATTTAATAACAAAATAAATACTTACTTTTATTGTAGTGCCATTTGTAATATTTTTTTTTTGTTTTGTCATAATTAATGTATTTGATATAAAATTATTCATATGTTTTTACTTAGCACTTTAATCTTTTAAAAGATATACGAATTTATAGTATATTGTTAAATTTCAACACAAAGTACAAACCACCTTAGCACATATTATGATGAAAGAGCAGCAACTCAATTGTGCATATCACTGCATCCGTCTCCAACTTTTAATTTCTATTTATTTTTTTCAAAATTTAAAAAAGAAGAAGAAATATTATGGGTATTTGAAAATTTTCAACCACCACACATGGGTAAAGCAGAATTTGTAAAGCGACTGCATATGCCCCCACTTGACGCAGCTCCATTATTATGTTGAACTAGAAAAGATTAAATTTTACCAATTTGGGGTTGATTCCTTTCATAATTATAAGATATTATTTGGATAAATTGTGGCAATATGACTAAGACATTATTGTACATGTTCATTATTATTCGTAGTCGTGCATGTGAGATCAGAGAGCATGCAGTACACATTTGATTTTATTAATTAGTTCTTCGGTTATTAGGCTTAATTAGATATAATAACATATATAATTTCTAGCTAGTCCTTATTGTTCAGTTATTGCAAACTACGTAGCATATATTTATATAGCTGTTGACGGGCCACAAAAGTAGGTGGGGTTCATACGAGATTATGTTGCTATATATATATTTGAGTCAAAGGCAATTTGAGACTTGAGATCAACTTTGCTGGAGAATATATAAGATTTTACTGGGACAATCATTTTTGGGAATTCTTTGAGGTTAAGGTTTTAAACAAATTTGTTCAATCTCTGAGGGGCCTGGAACTATTAACACAAGAAAAGATTTATATCAGCCATGTGACATTCATAATCATAGATAGATAGAGTGAGCTAGTTCAAGAAACAAGCTATCTTAGCCTTCGACTTGTTATGTCCTTTACAATTTGTCTCTTTTCTACTGCATCCCTTTATAACCATTAAGTCTTTCCAGTGATCTCTGAAGAATTATAATTGCCATTTCTTCATTATATATATTGTTCTTATATCGTTCTTTAAAACATATATTAAAAACAAGGTAGAAAATAATTAATAGTTAAGTGTTAAATCGTTATTTTAGCTTTAACAAAAAGAAAAAGAAGTTAGTGTTTCGAATTTTTTATAACTGAGCTAGCTAGTTTCGTTTTAAATCGTGCAATTTAATTTCATTCAATCCACACTAACTAGCTTATACCTTTTGACTCCGAACTCCAATCCCACATTTGAAAAATAAATATTTTGTGTACACATTATTAATTATCTTTTGTACCATGTTGATATGAGAAATGTGTTATGAACTTATTCAACATGAACCACCCATCAATATTCTCAATTTTGTCATTATATCTTTTCTTTGGTTTTCTTTTTTTTTTTTTACCCCACCTGACTACTTGTATTTGTTAGTATTGCAAGTGTGAGAAGTGTTGAAATTAGTCCCACATCAAAGAAAGCATGGAAGAGTGAGGAGTTTATAAGATGAGAGACCCATTAACTTGACACCTTAAGGTTTTGAGTTGGATGTGGTGTCTTCTCATCTTATGTTCTCTCACTTAATTCCTCCCCGAAGATGTGGAGACTCACACTTGGGAGGAGTGTTGAAGTTAGTCCCACATTTGAGTACATCAAGGAAAGCACTCACTATTTAGTGCATAATAAAGCTAATTAGCTCTAAATATATATATATAATTTCAACAATTTTAACAACCATTACCAACCACCACAAACAACCCAAATTCCCCATAAACCTTTTATAGAAATTGTCTTAGAAAAACTCCCACCACACACTACAAGAAAAAAGATTTTTAGCTACAAACTTTTAGCGGCCATAATATTATTGCCATAATTTTTTTTAAAATCATCTTTTAGTGATAATTGTATATTTACCATTAATACCATAAATTATAATAGCAATTTAAACTATGGCCACTAAAAAAAAGCTAAAATTTAAAAAATAACGACAAATTTAAACGGCTAAACCAAAATTATTTTTACTATGGGTGCCTCGCCACTTTACCTCACACAAACTACTCTCAGTGCTTCATTCTCTCTCAAAACCACACATCGTTCTTCTTCTTCTTCTTCTTCTTCAGTGCTTCATTTTCTCTGAGAACCACACATCGTTCTTCTTCTTCTTCTTCTTCTTCTTCTTCTTCTTATTCTTCTTCTCACATCTCCATCATTCCATCTTTTTCATCGCTCGAATTTCTTCCAAGTTTTCATCTCAATGTTAATCGTGACCTGAATCCTTTTCTCGGATAAGCTAGTGCTGATTTTGATTGAAATATGAATCGCGCTCTAATCGTCAGGTACGAGTTCCTTAATCTTCCTCTCAATTCTGATTCTTGTACTCTCAATTTGTGTTCTATCGCAACCTGGTGCTTTTTTCCAATTATTTTTTGTTCAATGTAAATTGCTGAAATTCAATTGTCATTGTTATTCTGAAATATTCATTTGATAGGATGAATTAGGATTATTAGAATACAAAATTGAGCTTTGCTTTTTCTCCTTTATTTAATCGTTAAACCTAGGGATGCAATAGTTGGGAGACAGATGTTTGATTTGTTGAATTAGGTTTAAGATTTATTATACATTTGTAAAGCTGTTTTGGCATGGATGAATTAAGATTTTTGTTTATATTTGATGGAAACCTTGTATTGCCTTTGATTTTCTATATTTAGTGAGTTAAATATAATCTTAGCTGATTGAGTGTTAGGGATCTTTCATTCTTTTAATTAGGTGTGGCTTTAAATTGTGTAATTTTTATTGCTTGGCTCTGTTTTAATTTCTAGGGTTTGAAGCCTTATTCAAATTGAATATATGTTTAATGAAGTGAAAAAAGCCTCTGCATCTTGCATTCTTTACGTCAAAGCCTTCTTGTTGATACTGCTATGACTCAGCATGGTATAGGTGATGAAGCTACTTTAAAGAAAATAATTTATGAGGTGGATACAGATAATGTATGTTGGTTCTAAACTTAAATTTGGGGAACTTCTTTATGAAAATATTGTTATCATTACTGAGATTTTTAAACTAACAGGATGGAAGAATAAACTGTGAGAAATTTTGTGCAATGATGAGAAGCGAAACCCCACACCCCGGACAACTACACTAAATCTCTTGAATTCAGTCAATTTCACACCATTGATGTGTATTTATTGAAGTATTGTTTCGTACGAATTTAAATTTGAGCTGTCACATGTTATTGTACTGATGCCGGAATTTTCATGTTAAAGTATCACCTATGATATCCTATGAGGATTTATCTCTGTATGCTGGTTGAGGAAAGAGCAGCCAATGAGGCAAGGCAAGTTTGGTTTGCTGAATCTGTAATGAAGTACAAGCTTAAATATAGTTGTTCAATCTGAAATCCTTTCCTGCATATTTTTTCTGGTCATTACTTGTCATTCTCGTATGATTACTCATTGAAATCCTTTCTTGCATATTCAATTTGAAAGTTTAGTGAAGTTACTTATTGAATAAATTCTGAAAAATTTAAACTTTATTTATCACTTTAATTTTTATGGTATTATTCTTCCTGAAGTAACACCAAGACTTCTCTTCAGATATTTTATTTCTGCGTTAAAATATTGTTACTTAATGCTTTTATTTCTTGTTTGACACATAGGTCTTGAAATTCTTGATGGAAAGGAATAGTGTCAATGTCCTTCATGGTCAGGTTACAAGTGGAACACTGATTCTGCAGGTTTGTACTATTATGTTTATATTTCAGATGCATATATTTGATTGGAACAGTACTTCCACCAATTCTTAAAAATAGAGTGCAGACTAATGCTATGAGCTGATATTCTTTATTGAGGATTTCCCTCACACAATTTCTAATGCAATATTCAAAATCATTGGTTCCTATTAGGATTGTGCTGTTAGTTTGCTCTTTGCATTGCTTCCAGTATTGGGTGGAACATCAGGTGTTCTTCAGGGAGTAACATATATGACTAAATCGTGAGTAAATTATAGAATTGATTGTGTTCTGCTTTGATTTGATGTGCTGATCTGACTAAATTCTTTTTTTATGATATACCTATTTCAGTTACTTATTCGGTGATTCCTTGAGATTATGAGATAGGAGAGAAAGGGGTTAACCTAAGTGGAGGCCAGAAGCAATGGATTCAGCTCGGTCATGCTCTTTACCAAAATGTTAATATATACCTCTTGGATGATCCATTCAGTGCTGTTGATGCACATATTGTCACAAATCTTTTTAATGTAATGAAAAATTCCTTTCTTTACATATTGCATTTAATTTCTCTAGTGTCGTTTACTTTCACTATAACAAATTTGAGCTGAGACAACCCTTTAGAAACGTTGTCTATAATAAAAGACAACACTTTCTGACAAAACGTAATACTTTTTGGGGGGTTGGCTATACAGCCGTTACCTTTGGTCTAAGGCAACGCTTTTGTGTATCAAAGGGAATCCTTTTTATGGCAACCTTCAAAAAGCGTTACCTTTTCTACAAAAAAGCAACTCCATACAAGGGTTGCCTTAGAGAACCCAAACACAACGCTTTAGATAAGACTTTATGTCAACACTTTTTACGAGTTATATTTTCTAATACATAAAGCAACACTTGTCCAGATTTATTTTAAGTTGCCTTTTGATATACCTAAAGCAACACTTGTTCAATTTTTTTTAAGTTGCCTTTTTCATAGACCTAAAGCAACACTTATCTAAATTTTTTGGTATTGCCTTTTCAGATATCTAAAGCAATATTTATTTAAATTTATTTGGAATTGTCTTTTTAAAAAGATATATAGCATACTTTAATAAAATTTAATTATTTAAACTAAATTTAATAAATAAAAAGAAAAGATAAGCTAATAAACTAATATATTACATATATATTAAATTAAAAAGTTGTTTCAAATCCAACTAAATAAATTTTAAATACATATACTTATAGTTGCCAATTCAAATCAAAATACACATAATAACTAAATCAAAAAAAAAAAAACAAACAAATATGGCTAATTTCATCAGCTTCCATTCTCTTCGTCAATTCTTCCATAATGCCGATGTATGTCAGGGTTGATCTCCATAGATATGTAGCCAGTCATGCCGTTATCTCTCAAGGCCTGAGCCTTCATAATCCTCTCCACATGTTTGCAGTCCAGCCATACTCACCAGTGACCAAACAACAAGTAACCTATTAAGCTAAATATCTTCATATCATATAAAATACCAATCAAAGAATAAAACCATATTCAATACTAAAGAAAACAACGATATAGTGTAAATGTAACACAATATAAGTACCAAATGAACATCACGACTTTCATCATTCTCAAACTGAATAGGGTAATAACATTCATCAACAACCAAATTATCATAAAACATAAAGACAATAAAATGATGAATAAAAAATTAAAATATACCAGAGAAAGGTCAGAATATCATCTTCCAATATAAGTTATTTTTTTCCATTGTAATATGGTGACCCTCATCATGTGCAACTGTATTTATCTGCAAGTAAATAAATTTTTTTAAGGGCTTCAATATATTATAATTCGAGATTTTGCAATACTTTTTTAAATTAAAAAATAGAAAAAATGAGACTTAATCATCCATTTAGCATTCAAATTATAAAATAGATTTTCTAAATCCAAACAATTTAATAGTAAATAACTAGCAACAAACCTATGGCTAGTTGAAATCAATGAACATGCCAATTAATCACCATGCCATGACTAATAAACTCCTCTAAAAAATTAGCTTACCATTCAAAACACAGTTACATAAGTCCTATGTAAAACTTGCACATACCTCAAATTCTAAAAGAATAACACCCCTGACAATAACATCATGAGTTGGAAGAGGGAATTGAGATAGCTTTGGTACCATGTAGAAAGAACAATAATAATTTAACTCAAATTTGAACTTCAACACTAAATTATAAGAATGAAAATAATATTTTCTTTTTATGTAAATAACCATGATAACTGTATTTTGAAAGATACTACAACAAAAATATTAGAATACCTCAGAAGGTTTAACACCTCATAAAAACACTCACAGTCAAAATTAAGGCAAGCCATAAGCTCTAGCGGCCAGAATTTCCAAGCTCCACCACATATTACATCAGCATCTCCCAAGAAGACAACAATAATGATATATATGACATCAAATAGTACTCAAAAGAAAACTAAAGAAAAAAAAAACAGACACCTTGAAAACTAAAATTTTAATAGTGTCACAAACTGCTCTTTTTGTTCCTTCTTTCTTGTTCTTTTCCCTTTAACTTGAATCCTACTGAAAGAGCTTAAAGATATCACACAGAATAAATGAAAGAAGTAAAAAGAAAAGAAATGAAAAGTCACTACCTACAAAATGAAGATGCTTATTACCATATATTGCTAAATGATAATTCAACCATGTGAATATATGATCTATGAGGTGCCTAATACTATTCTCACGTACAACATCATATAATTACTAGTCACATTATTTAACTTAGGTACCTAAATTCTAGCATCAATTTCTCTTAATGTTATGACTTTACCTATAGTACTTCCATACCAGACCAGCTTTTGAACAGGATCACCATGTTGGTGGCATGGAATATTGTTTTAAGTAGCTTGTTAATCATTTTACATCATTAGCTAAAGAATTATGAACTACTCTTCATCAAAGAAATCAGAGAAATTGTTACAAAGCAAACAAGGGAATATAAAATCTAACTATAACCAGTTAATCAGTTAATCAGTTACCTATTGTCCTGAAAAAAATGGAGACATAAAGCTTAACATACATAACCCTACGGTTCAAGCCTTCTTCTCAAAGGATTGCAGCTTGGATTTGAGTTTGGTTTTGAATTAGGGCATGAACAGCAAGTTCTCACCACCCTACTACCTTGGATATCAGTCACCACCATAGACGTTATTCTGGCGATTTGGCGTGCTTACTCGTCGATTCTACATGAACACTACTTCTTTGAGACGCAGAGCAAGAATGTTATGAAATGGAGGAATAGAAACGCAAAAACATACGATTTTGCAAGTTAACTCGCAATTCTAACTACCTTGGTAGCATCACTAATAATTAACCATTAACAAATTAAAATCAATAACCATTAACAAAGTAGCAATCTTTTTCTATAAAGAAGTAAAGAATAAATTTACATTATTCTCTATTAACTATTTAACTTAATCAAAGTGGCCAACAGAACAAACAAACAAAAAATAATAATCGATTCTATATGAAATAGTTAACTCAGCGAATTATGAAAATTAATTATTTTGTAATTTACATTAAAAATGAAGAAATCAAAGGGGAAAAGTACCAGAATGAATAGGGATGGCAAAAATCCCCAGCGGGGCGGGTATCCGCGGGGATTTACCCGTCACGGGGCGGATATGGGGACGGGGGACGGGGCCCCGTATATTAAACGGGGCGGGGGCGGGGATAGAGGTCCCCGCCCCGTGGAGACCTGTTTAAACTCCGTTTATGTAAAAAGACTAGAATACCCCATTTGTGTGTACTATGATTTTGTTAAGCATTTGTTATAATTATTGAATTAAGTTAAATATAATTTATATGATTATAATTAAGCATTTGTTATCATCTTCATTATCTTTATTTGCTTTTTCTATTATAATTACTGTGATTTGGATAAGCATTTGTTATAATTATTCTAAAATTTTTATTATTTTACTGATTTTGAATTTTTGGTTAAGCATTTGAGTGCTATACATGTAATTCATAATATTAAAGTAGATATTGATGTAAGTAAAATACTAAATTATATACAATACACTATTTTTTAAATTTTTTTTCTAATTTTTTTCAATTTTTATTATTTTTTATAAAAATCCGCGGATATCCGCGGAGACCCGGGTCCCCGGCGGATATGGGGCCCCCGTTACCCGTCACGGGGATGGGGCGGGGACGGGGACGGATAATGGAGGCGGGGGCGGGGGACGGGGGGCATGTCCCCGCCCCCATGGGGACCCGTTGCCATCCCTAAGAATGAATGTGGAAAATGAGAAATTGTTGAATCAGCAACAACCAGCGTAGAGAATCGCACCTCAGTGGAAAAGCAGTGAAAAACCTGAAATTCAACAAAATATCAATCAAGCCAGTCCAAACAAATTGAAATTTCAGACTCAAGAATCATAATAGCATGTGACAAATGTTGATAAGAAAATCATAATTTTAATCTAAATTAACCTAATCAGCAAAAATAAATTTGATTAAATAAAATTACTAAGTATAAATCAAAATCTAACTAAAATGTAATAAATTAAATCTGAGAACAGCAAAATGGGTTTTTCCAAAATCCTAAAAAATGAAGAATAGAGTAACAAGAAGACAGAGGTGAGGAGGTTATAGCTGAGGGGTGGTCGCCATGTTGCTAGAGCAATAGACCAGCGATTCAATGTGCTATAAGTTAACTCAACCACGATTCAATGTGCTCTTTATAGTTCAACCATTGATAAAAATCTCAGAGAAAAAAAAATTCCTGATTATAACACCATTGTTAGGAAGAAAGGCTTTTCTTTTTATCCCAATTGGAAGTGAATATAGTGGCAACCGGAATATTATTTTTAATAAACTTCAAAATTGTTGCAAATATAAGAGTGTAGTTAAACTCAGTATAGTTGGAATTGTTGCCCAAACAGTCATTAAGGGTGTATTTTTGGGTTGAATTTATAATTCAGTTCAAACCCTTTAAGCAAGTCTAAATTACCAACAATATTATGCAAATTGTCACTGAAATTTATCACATGAATAAAAAAGTCAACAGAACTACAAATTGCCACCGAAATTGCAAAAGCAACAACAAAAAAGAGTGAAAAGCTCAAGTAAAGCGTAAAATTTCAGTTATAAAGCTGAAAATTAAAGAAAAAAGAACACAAAAGAAGATTTTCTTCTCCTTCTCCATTAGACTCCCCGAAAACATGAAGTAAAAACCCTAGAAATGATGGTTTTATATTCAGAGGCATTAAGCAATGAAAGAAATCTTGTCGAATGTATGCTTATAAAAAATGACGCAAAACCATAATCAAAATGCAAAATAAAAAAGAAAACCCTAAGAAGCAACTATCAGAACCATAAAAAATTCAGAAAAAAATGATATAAAACCCCAAAAATTCAGAATCAATGCATTCAAAAATTCTATTCCCATAGTAAAATTTAGAACCAATGCATTCAAAAATTTCATTCCCGTACTAAAATTCAGAACATTTCATACTAAAATTCAGAATTAAAGCATTCAGAAATTCCATTTCCATACTAAAATTCAGAATCAATGCATTCAGAAATTTTATTCCTATAGTAAAGTTCAGACATTTCTTACCAATACGCAGAGGAGGAGGAGGGGGGTTACAGCTGCGTGTAGCGTTGTCAGAGCTCGCGAAGAAGAGGAGGCGAGACAGAGGAAGAAGAGGAAGAAGGAGAAGAGAAGGGAAAGGGGTTTCTCGATGGTGGTGGTTTTGCATAAAACAAGGAGCACACCGCGCCGTCGCCGTGGAGAAGATGACCGCGCCGACGCCCGTGGAGGAGAGCACTGCTGTCATACATAGAGGAGAGCTGCGATCGTGGAGGGTGTGTTGACGTTTGGGATTGCTTTCGAAGGGTAGGGCTAGCTTATGGTAGTGATGAACTGAAGCACATTTCTTCCTTTTCTTTTTTCTTTTCCTAAGTTATTTGATTGGGAAAATAATTGGTGGGAATATAATTAAAAGTTTTTTTCTAAAATTTTTAGTTATGAATAATTTTAGGCAACTTTTTATAAATGTTATTTATCTAATTTTTTTATAACTCTTATAAAGTGTTGTATTTTTATTTAAAAATGTTGTCTTAAATTGTGTATAATGCAACATTTTTAAGTGTTGTTTTGGATATTAAAGACAACTATTTTGGTGGGTGGCCAAAAATTTTGTTATCTTTGCCTTACTCAAAGGTAATTCGTTAAAAATATTGTCTTTTTTTTTATCTAAGACAACATTTGTTAAATGTTGTTTCGAATAAGGGTTATCTTAGACCAAAAATGTTGTAGTGTTTCTCTTTACTAAAAGGGTTTATTTGGAACTTTGCAAGAATACCTCATGTAAGGACTTGCAGGAAAGACAGTTTTGCTTGTCACTCATTCAAATTCTGTGTCTCCTACTCTTTGGCGGAAAACACAAAACTGATTCCTCTCTTTTCACACTGTTAATCACCACTCTACTCAATGCCTACTTTTGGGAACACAAAGTACTGGTATACAATGTCAATTTTGATATTTTTTACCTAATTTCTTCTTCTTTGTTCTTCATGTATAGGGACATTTAATGATTCTTCTGGGACTTGTCAATTTAATGCAGTTCGGTTGTGCACCTCCATTCATATAAGGATGCTTCTCTGTCTCTAACATCTCTCTGTTTGGATTTAATGTTACGTTTCTCCTATATTTTTCTTTTCTTTTCTTTTTTAGGCAATGTTTATTAGAAGCTTGTTTTGTTAATTCAATGATGAAATCTTTCCCTTCTATTTTTTACCTTTTCTATTAGGATTTTTCTTTTTTACCTTCGTGTTGCTCCTGCTTGCTTTCCCGTGCCCTTTGTTGGATTTGGTATAAGTTTATTAGCTTATTATTAATTATGTTGAATTAAGAAACTAATAAACTTTGTGATGCCAAACATTTATGGTTGAGTTAATGTGCGCTAATCAAAAATTGTATGAGTTGTTATAATGTGTTTATTTCGGTGTAGCAAGAAACAAATTGAAGCAAAGTTGGAGTAAGCTCAATTTGGAGAGCAGGGAAATCCTACATGCTGCTTCTTATCATGATATGTTGGCTTCAAGTCAAGAATTTCAAGACCTTGTCAATGCTTACAAAGCGACTGCTGGTTTTGACTGGCTTATGGATGCTACTTCTTCTCAGAAAAATTCTAATTCTACAGTAAAGATTAGGAAAATTTATGTGGAAAAACAGTTTGATGCATCAAAAGGAGATCAACTAATCAAGGAAAAAGAGAAAAAGAAAGGAAACCAAGGCTTCCAGCCTTACTTACAATATCTGAATAAGAACAAAGGATATGTATACTTTTTTGTGGTTGTCATTTCTTAGATTGCATTTGTGATTTGTTAGATATCGCAAAACTCATGGATGGCTGCCAATGTTGACAATCCTCATGTCAGCACTTCGAAATTGATTTTAGTGTACTTGTTGATTGGATTTACTTTAACATTATTATTTTTGGTGATATAAAATAGTCATTTGCTTTTGATCATTAGCTATGTATTAATTATTGATGTAACATAGACTTGTAGCATTTGTGTTGTTTAAATTTGTATTATGTTGTATTATTTTTCAAGAAAGATTTGTGTATAAATATTTTGAATTTAATAACTATTTTATTTTGTACTAATTAATTTTAGTATATTTATATTATGTACAATAATAATAATTGTTAGAAAAAATAATTTGAAATTTTAGAAAAATGATAGGTTGTTATTTCTAAAAGAGTGAGTATAATTAAAAAAGTCTTAAGATTTTAGCAGCAATAGTAATGGTAACTAAAAGTAAAAAAATTACAATTTTAAAATTATTTTTAGTGGCCATATAAATTTCCGGTAAAATGCGTTTTGGCGGCAATAGTAATGGCCACTAAAAGTGAATAACATTACAATCTTAGAATTACTTTTGGTGGCTATATAAATTGCCAAGAAAATGGCCGCTAACAGTTATATACTTTTTGCGGCCATTAAAATAATCTTTACCGGCAAATGTTATAATTGCCGCTAAAACCTTTTAGCAACAAAGCATAAGACGGCTAATATCTAATTGCCGGTAAATGTATTAGCGGCTTTTTTTATTGCCGCTAAAAGCAAAATAAATGGCCGCTAAAAGTAATTTTTCTTGTAGTGACACACCTCCACTTTTATCCAAACCACTCAAAATTTCATGCATGAAACCAAGGCCTCTAATCGAAACCTGAAAGTCCAAATGGGTCAATTGACTAAGTAAATTGTTGAGCAACCAACCAATACATTCTCCAGTAACACAATTCCAAACCCAAGAGAAGAATGCAAGGTTATAAATTTGAGAAATGGAAAAGTAGTGACAAGGAATGACAAGCAAGAGGAAGAGCCAATGAAGAATGACACTCCTCAAGGGGAACACGTGCCTAACAACCCCCTGCACCTTTATCTCAAGCTCCTCAAGAGCCACAATCTGAGAAAGTCAAGGTGCCAGACTACATGCCCCATATTCCCTACCCTCAAAGGATCCAAAAGAAAACAAAGGACAAGCAATTCTCTAAGTTCTTGGAGGTCTTTAAAAAGTTTCAAATTAATATTCTTTTTGCTAAGGCCTTAGAGTAAATGATTCTTTATGCCAAATTCATAAAAGAGTTGTTGGCAAAGAAGAGGACATGGATGGAAGATGAAACAATGGTGCTTACCAAGGAGTGTAATGGTATAATTCAAAAGAATTTGTCTCAAAAGTTAAAAGATCCTAAGATTTTCTTGATCCCTTGTACTGTTGGTGAGATTACCATTGAAAGAGCTCTATGTGATATTGGGGCTAACATTAATCTAATGCCACTATCTTTGATGAGAAAGCTTTAAATTGATGAGATAAAATCCACTAGAATTTCTCTACAACTTGCTGACCATTCTATCAAGTTTTCACTTGGTATTGTTGAGAACTTGCCGTTTTTCATTCTGAGTTTTTGATTTTCATTAAAGCATGAATCACTAATCTTCTTGGTTAAGGTTAGGAGTTCTGTTGATTCCTATGGACTAATGTTATAGCTTTTCTATCTTGATTAATGCATTGATGTTTTCTTAAGAAAAAGTTTTTGTTCTTCATCCAAAGGAATTGAATGTGATGGAAAACAATTCTCTTATGACTTGAATTCTCTTAATATCTTGGAAAAGTTAATTAATTAAATTAAGCTTGAAAACTTATTCTCATGATTCTTAGGTTTTGAACTTGGACTTAATAAGAGACATCGAATCAACCAAGTTTGGTTTTTGAGGATTGTGTGGATTTTAAATCAGTGAATGTTCTTAACCTCTTGTCACAATTAATTAATCAAGGAATTGATAATTGATTAGGATTAGAGAAATTAAATTACCAAGGAATTGGAGTTTGATTACTTATGATTTTGCCATAAATACATCATTGCTTGATCAAGGTGAAAAGTGAAAAATATTTTTCCGAAAGTTTCAACATCTCTAAAACCTTGACTCTTTTGAATCATATTTCTTTCTCAATTACTTACGACTTGATTTTATCAATTTATTATTTTTATGCAATTGCTCTTGAAACCCTTGATTTTGATTATCTAACTAGAATAATAAATTGACTATTGCTTGCTTAGTCCATTAATCCATGTGGGAACGATAACCCACTCGCGTGATATTATTTGGTACAACTCGGTGCACTTGCCGATTGTTTGTGGTTTTATAAAATCCGAATCAGAGCGTCTTCAAGATGGTTAGTATTTAAATATAATTTTTGTATTTTTTCTATAAATTTTATTGTTAGTTCTTTAATTTCTATCTTATTGTTTGACTAATGTCTTTTCTATATTTTTGAAAGGTTCACACAAAAAGGAAAAATCGTTTGAAGGCTAAAATCATTAATGATGTTGTGTTTGTGATTATAAACTCAAGATTGGTAAAGAAAAAACAAATTAGAAAAATTCTTGATTATGACTATAGTTTTGATGAGTTAGACTCTGATGACGAGTGGATTATTGCTGATGAGGATGGGAAAAAAGAAGATTTGGATGCTCTAATTCCAGATCCTGATTTGAATGATAGAGCAAATGGTAATAAAGTTGTTGGTGCTTCTAAAGATCATTTAGCAATTCCTTATTTTGATGATGATGAGTTTGAAGAACTTCTCCAAGTACCTCCTCCTTTTACTCCTAATAATTAAGATGATAATGCGGAAGCTTGTGAAACTCGTGAAGATTTTATAATTGATGAAGAATAGAATGATTATTAAATGATGACTTATTTAGACTTTAGTTAATTAGTTGTTTATTGCTACTAGTTTAGTTGGTTTATTTGCTATTTCAATTTATTTTGGTGTCGTATAAATTAGTGAGTTGTAAATTTATGTTTTGATTTGTGAGTTGAGTTGTGAATTTGTTTTATGAGTTGTGACTTTTAACTTGTAATGGTATAAATTAGTTATAGTCTTATAGGTAATTTGGTTTATTTGAGAATTATTTTCTTATTTGTGAAGTTAATTTTGTTTTCATCAAATTTTTTATAATTTTTATATTTTACGAGTCATGTTTACGTTTCGTCTTACGATTTAACGAATTACGATTCTAAACTAGGTTAACGAGTTGAGGTAAGAACTACGAGTTCACTACCTTAATTTATATTAATATTTTTTATATATAAATATATATTCTCCTTCGGTATTTTTTTATATATAAAAGAAAGGGTAAATAACAGAAATAAAATAATTGGAGATCATATTTACACAAATGCAACAATCTAAAATAGGTTACATTTGTATCCTAACTAAACTCTATGTAAATCGCAACTGCCTATCACGTTTAAGTATTTCCATGTAATTTGTAACACCCCTATCACAGTTTACAAACAAGACAAAATGACCATAATATACGCACCTTATTGCGGTTTATGTCAGAAATGGGTGAACTAAACCGTCCCAGGGTGCAGCGGATTATGTAGGATTGCGCCATGATAATCAACTGTAACCTATAGTGGATTATGAATAGTTGGAGCCATTATATATACCAATTGAACGTAATTGTCAAGTAGAGTCAAATTCATAATGTCTAGTGAAGATAGTTACTTAGCTCTAGTGCATTGCTCAAGAAAAATTCATAAAATACTGACAAGGAATCCCTGAGTGTCTTTATCCGTTCATTGAATACCTTATTAGATCTAAAAACCCAGTATATTGTAGAAGCTTGGCTTATGTGGGACCAAGTGGTTAAATAAGTTATTTTATAAGATCCCATTACAGTTGTGTTAGCCAATGTGAAGTATGGTATATTTGTGATAGGGTCTGATGAAGATATGCAGGTTTTATTTCATTGTCGGAGAAGTTTTTTCAAAGTGAGAACACATGAGTTGTATGCAAAGTTAGAGGATGGTGCCGATAGTTTGTAGCGTCAGCTCCGAATCCTCAATCATCTGCATTGGGGATGCTTCCAGTTCAATGCCTGTGGTTGCACTGGCTTGTCCGCTAGTTGCATCTCCATCTTTTGCACTTGATTTGAACCGCACAGATGAATATGGTTGTGTTGTATGGGAGAATCGTTCATTTTTCCAATTGGCAATTGAGATGTCTATTTCTCCTTGCATGATTCCTGATTGTGTAACTGACGGTGAACCAGATCGAGTTGAAAATGCAACGCGAAAGGATGATTCGGACAAAGAGCTTGTCGACATAGTTGGGGACAGTGATAAGGATACAAGGAGCAATCTATGTACATAGCATGGCCCACTAAGTTTTGGCACATAGCAATATCCTTCGCATTTTTAAACCTAAATTTGGAAGCTTTGGGGCAACAACCAGATGTAGATGCTGCCCTTGGGGGGAGGGGAGTTAGGAATTGCATGATAGAATCGCTCCTATAAAATTTTAGATTGGGCAATCATTCTAAAATAAAGAGGAAGTTGTGTTGAGTGCAAAGAGTTATAGCATGCATCATGGATTTGAGTATAGGTTATTAGAATTAGATCATCTTAAGTACCATAAAAAATGCAAGAAATTTAGGAAAGGTTGCACTTGGTTGATTCGTATCTCACTCGGCAACGAAAGAGTACCTCGGATGTTAGAAGGTATTACAGACTTCACACTTGCTTGGCTACATCAATTTAAAGTGATTACCGGCATCTTGATTATCATGTCATTTGTGCGAGGATCTTTCTGTTGGTTAGTGCCAATGCTACAGTTACAATAAAGGTGTTGCAGCAAGAAATAAAAGTAACTTATGGTTTCAGACCTACTTATAGAAAGGTTTGGCTGGCAAAGAAGAAGGCAATAGCATATATCTATGGAGATTGAGAAGAGTCCTATGACGAGTTACCACGTCGGATGCTTGATGTGCAGTCCACCATGGTCGGAACCATTGCAATGTTGAAGACTTCTCCTGTTAGAGTTGGGAATCAGGTTGATGAATCTACAATGTACTTTTACCGTCGTTTTTGGACATTTCCTCCTTGTATTGAGGCCTTACGACATTGCAAGATACTAGTAAGCATCAATGGTACTCACTTGTATGGCAAGTATGGAGGTACTTTACTTTTTCGCTATCACGCAAGATTGAAATTCGAAAATCTTGCCCGTTGCGCTTGCACTTGTGGAAGGAGAAAATGCAGAATCGTGGTCTTTTTTCTTGTCTAACCTACAACAGCATGTGATGCCACAAGAGAGTATTCTTGTTATCTCTAATAGGCACAATGGCATCAAGGCTGCCCTAGAAACCCCTGATAGTGGTTGGCTACCTCCACGTGCTTATTGAGCATTCTACATTCGTCAGGTGGCGGCAAACTTCTCTCTAAGTTTCAAGGGTCAGGACACAAAAACTACTTGTAAAAGCCACGTATGTGAAAACCAACGCGAAGTTTGACTATTGGTTTGATATTATGAGGACTGAGAATATGGTATGTGTGATTGGGCAAACAAAATGGAATATGATAAGTGGACTCAGCATCAAGATAGTGAGAGACACTTCGGCCACATGACCACCAACATATCTAATATGTTAATTCTATTTTAAAGGGCACAAAGAATCTTCCAGTCACTTAGTTAGTGAAGTTCACATATGGAAGGCTTGAAAAGCTATTTGTTATTTGAGGACAAATGGCAAAGGTGCAATTAGGGACTCGACATCAATTTTGCTAGGATATGGTGAAAGCAATTGAGCACAATTTGAGCGATTCGAGATGCTTCACTATCACTTTGTTTGATAAGCATCATTCTGAGTATACCGTGGTAGAAATGACTCCCATGGTAACTTCTCGCTTGGCACATATCGAGTTTCACTTAGGGATCATACATGCAACTGTGGGTATTTTCAGGCTCTGCATTATCCATGTTTCCATACCATCGTATGCTGTACTCACTCGCATCTGAACTGGGCTACATACATTCATGATGTATACAATATTAGGGGTGTTCAAAACCGATCCGGACCAAACTAAACCGATGAACCGAACCGAAAAACTAAAAACCAAACTAACCAAAAACCGAAAAAATCGAGAAAAACGTTGTTTTGCTGTTTTTTTGCCGTTCGGTTCGATTTTCGGTTCTTACCACCAAAACCCTAATCCCCCCCAAACGAGTCCTAGTGGTGTGCTACTACTACGCGACTTTGTCCCTTCCCAAATCCCCAATCAAAACCTAACCCCCCAAATCCCAGATCGGAACCTAACCATTAACCACGCAAGGCACTATATCTCGCCCTCTACAGCCTGCGCACCCACTCACCCAGCCCCGGAGCCAGCCTGAGCCACCCACGTCCTTGAGTCTCGAAGCCTTTCTCCAAATCCCACTGCCGAATAGAGCAGATCCCACACCGCCGGTGCACCATGAAGATGAAGACCCAACTCAACACAGCACCTTGCCTGGCTCGCCACCACCCAGTCATCCACTGACCCAACAGCCACAGGACAGCACAACAGACAGCACCGACGATCAACACAGGACCTCTGACCTCGACACCTTCACCCAGCAGCATTTCTGGGTTCTGGCCACCCACGATCAAGACAGCACCTCCCAGTCTCCCACCCAGCTACCGATTCAAGTGAATATGGAGCCCGAGCCATCTATTCAGGTAATCTTTACTGATGTATTATTGGTATTGCTGGTTATTGTTCAGTTTATTTAGTTTAGGGTTATTGTTGGTATTGCTGTTTACCATCTATTCAGTTTATTGTTGGTAATTTGGTCTTGCTGATTTATTGTTCAGTTTAGGGTTATCAGTTTATTGTTCAGGTTTTGTTTAGTTTATCAGGTTTTGTTCAGGCATTACTGGTTTATTGCTGGTTATTGATTTAAACTTTAGTTTATTGCTGGTTTCTGTTCTTGATTTATTGTTCAGATTATTAGGTTTTGCTCATTACATTGATGCTAATTGGAAACTGTAAAAAAGAATGTTGAATTTTTGTGCTATCAAGAATCACAAGGGAGAAATAATTGGTAGGAAGATTGAGAGATGTTTGTTGAGCTGGAGGATATCCCAGATTTTTTCTATCACTGTTGATAATGCTAGTTCAAATGATGTTGCACTTTTTTACTTGAAAAATAGAATGGAAGATTGGAACTCACATCCATTAAGGAGAGAGTTTTTACATGTTAGATGTTGTGCTCATATTTTAAATCTTGTTGCGAATAATGGGTTGAGAGAAATGCATGAGTCAATTTTAAAGATTAGAAATACATTTCGGCATGTGCGTGCATCACCGGGTCGTATTGAGAGGTTTAAAACTATGATTAAGGAAGCTAGAATTCTGGAAAAAGGCAATGTTCATTTAGATGTTCCTAGGTGGAACTCTACTTTTTTAATGCTTGAAAGTGCTTTGAAGTTTCAAAAGGAATTTAAACGATTGGGGGAGGGGGAGAGAGATTCTGAATAAGCTATGATGGCTGGTGGGATTCCTAGGTCTGAGGATTGGGAGAATGCAAGGCATTTTGTCAAGTTTTTAAAAATATTTTATGAGGTTACTAACAAAGTTTTTGGTTCAATGTTTGTGACATCTTCTCAACACTTTAATGACTTTTGTAAAATATTGTCTACACTTAAGCATTGGATGGGAAGCTTAGATACGATACTTTCAGGCATGGCTGAGAAAATGAAGTCCAAGTATGATAAGTATTGGGAAAATATAAAGAACACAAACATGATGATTTTCATTGTAGTTGTTCTTGATCCTAGGTATAAGCTTCAATTGATTAAGTGGAGTTTTGAAAAGTTGTATGAAAAATAAGATGCTGAATTCTTAACTTCAAAGGTGAAGGAGACGCTTTTCAAGGTGTTTGATAGCTATAGGCTGTTTGGTGGTAACTATCAAAGATCTACTCGGCAAGATCCTCCTGAAATTAGCACACAAGAGCTTGAGGCACATGAAACTTCTTTTGCTATAGAATCTGAGAAGGAAATACAATTCAATGAGAGTGTTAACAAGAATGAGGTGGAGTTATATCTTATGGAGGCATTAAAGACGAGTGGCGTGCAATTCGACATTCTAAATTAGTGAAAAGTGAATTCCACTAAATATCTAATTCTTGGGCAGATTGCAAGAGACGTCTTAGCCATGCCAGTTTCCACAGTTGCTTCAGAATTGGCATTCGGTACTGGAGGAAGGGTGTTGAATAATTATAGGAGTTCTCTAACTCCGATGACAGCTGAAGCATTAATTTGTACACAAAATTGGCTCCGAAACTCTCCAAAACTTGTCCTTGAAGAACTCATCGAGGAATTGGAGAAGTTAGAATTAGGTATGGTTAAGTTTCTACTTATAATTTTCTTTATTTTAATCTAGTTTTTATTAATATATATCATTTGTTATGATTGTTTCTTGTTTTATATATTTTGTAGAAGTTGCACCCACTCGTGATCCCAATGAAGAAGATTCTGGTGTTGAGTCTGATTGAGTACATCTTGTTATGGCAGGAATTGTTCTCCTTATATTATTATTATTGTTGTTGTTGTTGTTGTTGTTGTTGTTGTTGTTGTTGTTGTTGTTGTTGTTGTTCTTATTATGTAACTGTTTTTTTTATTTCAGGTTGGTTTGTATTAAGAAGTTTAGCTATTTTGTTGGAGAAGACACCATAACTTTGCTATCAGTTTAATGACAATTTATTTTTATTTTCAGTTGTGTTGACTGTTGAACTATTAAACTTCTTTAATTGTCGTATTTGAATTCTGTTGTCGTTAAATTTCATTAGATCAAGACTTTGTTAGCTATTGTGTATTTCGATTTGTCGATTTCAATGTTATGACTTTGCATAATAGTATAGTAGAATTTTTTTGATTTGATTGAAAAAACTGAACAAACCAAACCTTTGGTTTGGTTCGGATGACCTTGACAAAAAACCGAACCAAACCGAACCGCAGCTTAATTAAACGATCGGATCGGATGGCTTTTCCCTAAAAAATCGAACCAAACCGCACCGCGAACACCCCTAACAATATGATTGAGGTGTTTAATGTATACAAGATGGGGTTTGCACCACCTTTTCTAGAAGGACTTTGGCCGCCATATGATGGATCCATTGTCATTCTTGACCGTAATATATGAGATGTGCAAGAGAAGGGCGACCAAGATCCACCAGAATCCAGAACAACATGGATGAGGCTGGTCCTAACCAACTGAAGCATTGTGGCCTCTGCAAACGGCCTGGACATATGCATAGGAATTGTGATCAGCAAGGTTTGATTGCTGGTACTGATGCTTAAATGTTAGATGTCCTTTTTTTAAGTTTATGTTGTTATTGTTGTCAATTTGTCTTTATCTCATGTAGTAGGACTTACTGTACTTGTTTAATGTCATATTTCACTTAACAGACCTTCACCATCATTGCATTCATCAATTGCTGGCCATTGATTTGATTTTTTAGTTTTTGATTAATTTGATTACAAATAAATATAAGTAGGCATGCAATATGAATAAAAAAGGCATACATATAAATATAAGAAAGCGTACATATGATAAAAAGGAATTCATAAGGCATTCATATGAATAAAAAAGGCATATATATGTATATAAATATTACCCTAAACCACTAAATAATGCTACTCTCCATCACCACCATCATGGTCATCAAGTCCAAAACCACCAAGTAAATGAGACTCGGTACCACATCTAGTAGGATGCCTCACCATAGTGGCTCTCTGAAAATGCTCTGCTACTGTTGGAGATAGTGGTGCACGCCAAATACAGATCGGGGCATCCCTCCCATGGTAAACCACATATCATATGGACTACCTGCAGGCTCATTGAGATCCACTATAAACTGTGGCTGGATCTCCAGTATCTGTGTCAAAACCATGCGGCTTCAGTACGGAAAACTGCCAGAATATCCAAGACTGTAGTAGCTAAAGCGGTCTAGCCAAGTTAGTGATATTTCTATTGGCTACCCAACATACACATGGATCTATACAAGTATGCCAATACAGCTGAATCCCAGCTACAATTGCCCAACTCATCAAGTTTCACCACATATGGCAACCACCGAAGGTGAACCCGATTCCCATTTTTTTCACAAAAAAAGATGAATGGATAGTAATATCATAATGTAAGCACGAGCATATATACACACCGTGTCCTCACTCGCATCGGCTTGGAGCACCCTAAACCTCTCATGAAACCATGTGAAGTGGATCGTCATCTGCTTGACTCTCTTTGGCTGCGGCAGCTTGCCGAATAACTCCTGAATCCACTTCCACGTTGGTTTCCATTAGGAATGAACTATTCGAAGTTAATGAGGCACCCACTAATAGCCTTCCTATCCCAGCTGATGCGCCACATCCTGCAGCGTGATTGTGCACTCTCTGAACGACATGTGAAAGGTGTGCATCTCAGGACGCCACTTCTCAATGAATGCGCTCAGTCGCTCACCATAGGCTCATCCACCCAGAACCAATGACTGTTCAACCTAACCAAGTGATACAAACCAATGGTTTTCAAATAAGGTATGATCCGATCGTGTAGAGGCATATTATGTTGCCTTTTAATACTATAAATACTCCTAGTTGGCTGTATCATACAAAAAAAAAATAAATAGGTACTCATCAAATTTTCACAGGTAAAAGACTAACACATAAATTATTTATAAAAATACCCGAATTAGATTTTAAAGGTACAAATGCGTGCTATGTATCTAATATTTCAAATATACAGAAACTGCACAAATGTAAAGTCACAAAAGATATAATTAGAATAACATATAAATAACTAACATATAAAAAGAACAACATATAAACAAGTAACCTCTTCATTGATGCTTCCAGCAACGTGAGCAATGTCGTTCAATCGGTATAGATGATTTTCTTCTTCAACGACCCTACCCCACCATATTATGTTGCTTGCGTGATTCTCTCTCAACTCCTCTCAACCCCAAATCTTCTCAAACACTCGAATGAACAATCCATCTCTAGCTAGCGCGGTTTTATAATTCTACTACACGTAAATTGCGATAGAGGTGCCATGATTACAACTTCCTGATTCGGTCATAAACCGTGGTAGGGTACAACGGTTTAGCATCTTATATACATTAGTTTAGCCTCTCGTAAAATGCAATAGGGTGCCTGGGTTATGTTAATTTTGATTTTCTCTGTAAATCATGATAGGGGTGCTGTAGATTATATGGAGATGGTTAAACGTGGTAGCCTGCCATGATTTACATAGACTTTAGTTACGACACAAATGTAACCTATTTTAAATTATTGTATTTGTATAAATATGGTCTTCAAATGTTTTATGAAACTATATCCTTTTGGAATTAATTATTGATACTTGCTATTCTGAAATTGTGAAATATGTTAGAATTCTTTATGATTTGGGAAGTATTATTGATGAGCGGATAATTTGTACGCTTTTTGGCATTGTTTTTAGTATGTTTTTAGTATGATCTAGTTAGTTTTTAGTATATTTTTATTAGTTTTTAGTTAAAATTCTCTTTTCTGGACTTTACTATGAGTTTGTGTGTTTTTCTGTGATTTCAGGTATTTTCTGGCTGAAATTGAGGGACCTGAGCAAAAATCTGATTCAGAGACTAAAAAGGACTGCAGATGCTGTTGGATTTTGACCTCCCTGCACTCAAAGTGGATTTTCTGGAGCTACAGAAGCCCAATTGGCGCGCTCTCAACGGCGTTGGAAAGTAGACATCCTGGGCTTTCCAGCAATATATGATAGTCCATACTTTGCCCAAGATTTGATGGCCCAAACCGGCGTTCAAAGTCACCTTCAGAAACCCCAGCGTTAAACGCTGGAACTGGCACCAAAATGGGAGTTAAACGCCCAAACTGGCACTAAAGCTGGCGTTTAACTCCAAGAAGAGTCTCTGCACGAAATTTCTTCATTGCTCAGCCCAAGCACACACCAAGTGGGCCCGAAAGTGGATTTTTATGTCATTTACTTATTTCTGTAAACCTTAGGCTACTAGTTTTCTATAAGTAGGACCTTTTACTATTGTATTAGAGAGCTTTTTGATCATGTTTTTATGATTGAACCCCCATTGGGAGGCTGGCCTCACGGCCATGCCTAGACCTTGTTCTTATGTATTTTCAACGGTGGAGTTTCTACACACCATAGATTAAGGTGTGGAGCTCTACTGTACCTCGAGTATTAATGCAATTACTATTGTTCTTCCATTCAATTCCGCTTGTTCTTGTTCTAAGATATCACTTGTTCTTCAACTTGATGAATGTGATGATCCGTGACACTCATCATCATTCTCACCTATGAACGTGTGACTGACAACCACCTCCGTTCTACCTTCGATTGGGTGAATATCTCTTGGATTCCTGATTGCACGATGCATGGTTGATCGCCTGACAACCGAGCGCTCGCCTGACAACCAAGCCAGCCATTCCGTGAGATCAGAGTCTTCGTGGTATAGGCAAGAACTGATGGCGGCATTCAAGAGAATCCGGAAGGTCTAAACCGTGTCTGTGGTATTCTGAGTAGGATTCAAGAGAATCCGGAAGGTCTGACCTTGTCTGTGGTATTCTGAGTAGCATTCAATGATTGAATGACTGTGACGAGCTTCAAACTCCTGAAGGCGGGGCGTTAGTCACAGACGCAAAAGAATCACTGGATTCTATTCCGGCCTGAT
>NC_029773.3:67817223-67818645 GCF_000817695.3 Arachis duranensis | reverse complement strand
TTTCAACTTATCATCACAATAGCTTGTTGATCTTTATCAATCTTGCTTTTGGAGCAGTGATCTGCTAAGGCTTGGCTGGCCATTGGCCATGTCTAGTGTTTTGGACCGAAGCTTTCTTTGAAAGCTTGGCTGGCTGTGAAGCCATGTCTAATTCCTGGACCGGAGTCTTAGACTAGCATTGCACTGATTCCTGGAATTCTCATTAAGAGTTTTGATATCTTTTTCCACTTAATTTTCGAAAACCACAAAAAAATTAAAAAATCATAAAATCCAAAAATTTCTTGTTTGAGTCTAGTGTTTCATCTTAAGTTTGGTGTCAATTGCATGCATTCATTCATATGTCTTAAGGATCTTCAAGTAATTCTTGATGATTTCTTGCTCTGATCTTTGAATTCTCTTGACTTGAGTGTTTTGTGTGTTTCATATGCATTCTCATTAGTGTCAGTAGTATACAAACTACTAAGTTTGGTGTCTTGCATGCATTGTTATTTGATTTTAATTGAATTTTGATTATTAAAAATCCAAAAATATTTTTAATTTGTGTCTTCTCAAGTCAATAATACAGAGAATTGAAGATTCAGAACATACAGCAGAGGAATTATACAGAAAAAACTGGGCGTTCAAAACGCCCAGTGAAGAAGGACAGACTGGCGTTTAAACGCCAGCCAGGGTACCTGGTTGGGCGTTTAACGCCCAAAAGGGTAGATTTTTGGGCGTTAAATGCCAGAATGTGCACCATTCTGGGCGTTTAACGCCAGGATGGCACAAGAGGGAAGATTCTGTTTTCAATGCAAATTTTTTCCAAGTTTTCAAAGTTTTTCAAAATCAAATCTTTTTCAAATCATATCTTTTCAATCATATGTTTTCAAAATTGATTTCTTTCTATTTTCAAAGATACTTGCTACCAATTAATGATTTGATTCAACATTTCAAGTATGTTGCCTTTTCTGTTGAGAAAGGTTTAATGTTTGAATCATATCTTTTCTTGTTAGTCAAGTCTTTAATTTTCAAAATCAAATCTTTTTTTAAAAAATGTTTTTCAAATCATATCTTCTCAATCACATCTTTTTTTTAACTAATCATATCTTCTTAACCACATCTTTTTCAAAACAGTTTTCAATCAAATCTTTTTTATTTCTAATTTCAAAATCTTTTTCAAAAATCACTTGATTTCTTCTCTGCTTTCATTTTCGAAAATTAAGTAATGTTTTTCAAAAATGTTTTCAAAATTTTTTTTTACTTAATTTTCGAAAATCACTTCCCTTCTTCTCACATCCTTTTATTTATGGACTAACACTATTCCTTAATGCAAAATTCGAACTCCATCTCCTGTGATAAGTTCGAATTTTCTACTTCTGTCTTCTACTCTTCTTCTCCTCTGACACCTCAAGGAATCTCTATACTGTGACATAGAGGATTCCA
>NC_029773.3:67815892-67816354 GCF_000817695.3 Arachis duranensis | reverse complement strand
AATGGTGGAAGAAACAGGTTTAGCAATAGCAAGCCTTTTCCATCATCTTCTCAGCAACAGACAGAGAGTTCTAAGCAGAATACTTCTGACTTAGCAACCATGGTCTCTGATCTGATCAAAACCACACAAAGTTTCATGACTGAAACAAGGTCCTCCATCAGAAACTTGGAAGGACAAGTGGGTCAGCTGAGCAAGAAGATTACTGAACTCCCTCCTAGTACTCTCCCAAGCAATACGGAAGAAAATCCAAAAGGAGAGTGCAAGGCCATCAACATGGCCGAATTTTGGGAGGAAGAAGAGGCAGTGAACGCCACTGAGGAAGGCCTCACTGGGCGTCCACTAGCCTCCAATGAGTTCCCCAATGAGGAACCATGGGAATCTGAGGCTCAAACTGAGACCATAGAGATTCCATTAGACTTACTTCTGCCATTCATAAGCTCTGATGAGTATTCTTCCTCTGAA
>NC_029773.3:67814220-67815735 GCF_000817695.3 Arachis duranensis | reverse complement strand
TGGATGACTTGTCTAGGCAGAAACTGCCTCAAAAGAGATAGGATCCTGGGAAGTTTTCAATACCTTGTACCATAGGCATCATGACCTTCAAGAAGGCCTTGTGTGACTTAGGGTCAAGTGTAAACCTCATGCCTCTCTCTGTAATGGAGAAGTTAAGGATCTCTGAGGTGCAAGCTGCAAAAATCTCACTAGAGATGGCAGACAATTCAAGAAAAAAAGCCCATGGACTTGTAGAGGATGTTCTGGTTAAAGTTGAAGACCATTACATTCCTACTGATTTCATAGTCCTAGAGACTGGGAAGTGCATGGATGAGTCCATCATCCTTGGCAGACCCTTCCTAGCCACTGCAAAGGCTATGATTGATGTTGATAGAGGAGAGTTGATCATTCAAGTGAATGAAGAATCCTTGGTGTTTAAGGCCCAAGGATATCCCTCTATCACCATGGAGAGGAAGCATGAAGAGCTTCCCTCAAAACAGAGCCAAACAGAGCCCCCACAGTCAAACTCTAAGTTTGGTGTTGGGAGGCCATAACCAAACTCTAAGTTTGGTGTTGGGAGGTTCCAACATGGCTCTGAGTATCTGTGAGGCTCCATGAGAGTCCTCTGTCAAGCTACTGACATTAAAGAAGCGCTTGTTGGGAGGCAACCCAATGTTATATTTTATCTATTTTATTTTGTTATTTTCTCTTTTTTATAGGTTGATGATCATAAGAAGTCACAAAATCAATGAAAAAAGCAAAAACAGAATGAAAAACAGGAAGAAAAACAGCACACCCTGGAGGACGCACCCACTGGCATTTAAACGCCAGTGAGGTTAGCTGTTGGGCGTTTAACGCCCAGTCTGGCACCATTCTGGGCGTTTAACGCCAGAAAGGGGCACCAGGCTGGCGTTAAACGCCAGAAATGGGCAAGAAGCTGGCGTTAAACGCCAGAAATGGGCACCAGCCCGGCGTTTAACGCCAGAAAAGGCTAAAAACGTGTCTTTGCTCGCCACTTGGTGTAGGGATGACTTTTCCTTGACACCTCAGGATCTGTGGACCCCACAAGATCCCCACCTACCCTACCACTCTCTCTCTCTTCTTCACCCATTCACCAATCACCTCAACACCTCTTCCCCAAAAACCCTTCACCTATCAAATCCCATCTTTCTCTTCACCACTCACATCCATCCTTCATAAAACCACACCTACCTCACCCTTCAAATTCAAACCACTTTCCCTCCCAAACCCACCCACAATGGCCGAACCCTATTCCCCCTCTCCTATATAAACCCTCCTTCACTCCTTCATTTTCACACAACATACACACCATTTCTCTTCCCTTTTGCCGTATACAAAGCCATTCCCTTTCTCCTCATTTCTTCTTTTTCTACTCTCTTCTTTCTTCTTTTGCTCGAGGACGAGCAAACATTTTAAGTTTGGTGTGGTAAAAGCATTGCTTTTTGTTTTTCCATAACCATTTATGGCATCCAAGGCCAGAGAAACTTCTAGAAAGAGGAAAGGGAAGGCAAAAGC
>NC_029773.3:67813803-67814048 GCF_000817695.3 Arachis duranensis | reverse complement strand
TATCCGGAGATCCGACATGAGATCCGAAGAAGAGGTTGGGAAGTTCTTACCAACCCCATTCAACAAGTCAGAATCTTGATGTTTCAAGAGTTCTATGCCAATGCATGGATCACCAAGAACCATGACCAAAGTGTGAACCCAAATCCAAAGAATTATCTTACTATGGTTCTGGGGAAATACTTGGATTTTAGTCCAGAAAATGTAAGGTTGGCATTCAACTTGCCCATGATGCAAGGAGATGAACA
>NC_029773.3:67803465-67811425 GCF_000817695.3 Arachis duranensis | reverse complement strand
TGAATGACTGTGACGTGCTTCAAACTCCTAGCAGGCGGGGCGTTAGTGACAGATGCAAAAGAATCGATGGATTCTATTCCGGCCTGACCGAGAACCGACAGATGATTATCCATGCTGTGACAGAGCATAGGCAACGTTTTCACTGAGAGGATGGGAGGTAGCCATTGACAACGGTGAAACCCTACATAAGCTTGCCATGGAAAGGAGTAAGAAGGATTGGATGAAGACAGTAGGAAAGCAGAGAGACGGAAGGGAAGGCATCTTCATGCGCTTATCTGAAGTTCCTACCAATGAATTACATAAGTACCTCTATCTTTATCTTATTGTTTATTTTCGTTCATCATCATATCCATTTGAGTTTGCCTGACTAAGATTTACAAGATGACCATAGCTTGCTTCATACTAACAATCTCCGTGGGATCGACCCTTACTCGCGTAAGGTTTATTACTTGGACGACCCAGTGCACTTGCTGGTTAGTTGTGCGAAGTTGTGTAATGCCATGGTACTGAGCTACCAAGTTTTTGGGGTTCATGACCGGGGATTATGAGAGTTGTGAAAAGTATTGTTCACAATTTCGCGCACCAATTATTAAAAAAGATTTTCAATGAGAAAGTATCATTTGATTTAATTTGATATCTTATATATTTAAAAGATCAAATATTTATTATATTTGAAATTATATATTTTGAATTGGTTTGAGGGCTTGCATTAGAAAATCATAGTTAATGACAATCATGACATTAACTTAGATGCATCTGACTCAAACCTCAGCTAGTAGGGGCGTTGCTAGCCTAACGTGTAGGCCACACATTGGATATGTTATTCTGTATTGATACACGAGAGAAAATGGCTACCTTTAGAGGTAGGCCCAAGTGTGGACTATTTGATTTGATTTTTGTATTTAGAATTCCATTATTGGTTCACTTATTTGTCTAAATTACCATTTTCTAAATAAAATATATTTTGATAATACAATTTATATGGTCTCATGTGAATTATAGATGTATTGTCTAGTCACTAAATTACAAAATTCACTCCTTTTTTTTTAATTTTTAAGAACAGATAGCCAAATATGTGGGCTTTTACTATCCAAGGGTTATTATCTGCAATATGTACTCATTTTTTTGTTGAGTTCCTAGATGTTATGTACTCCATATTTAACCATATTTATTTATTTTATCTTTTTATTAAAAATATGTAATTATTCACTCTAGAATTTGTAAATTATTAAAAATATTTAAAACTTTTTTATTTAACTTATATTCGAATCTGTTAGGCATACTAGGAAACTATTTTCCTAAGCGCTAGTCATGACTCTTTTTGGGGTTGTGACATAAAATCAAAGAGACAACGGCTAAAATGGAATTAAAATCGATTGTTGTTAAATGATGAGAACCCAACCTTATTCTAATAGACTACTAATTTTGACGTTTAATAGCTAATAACAAATTATTTAATAATTGGAGCACTAAGGTATAGGATTTGTGCTATTTACAATAAATTATGAGGGTGAATTAAAATTTTGAATGGAAAGATAATATTATTTATCAAAAGATTCCACTTATATGATTATAAGAGCGATACTCTGATTGAGAATTTTAAAGGTTTTATTCTCATAAATATTCATGATACCAGAATGAGTACAAAACTATATAAGTGTTTGAAATTATAAGTTCTTGAACTTACAAAGTACAAATAATGTGTACAATTTTTTGATACTCACATATGAAATATATGTTTAACAGATTAGATACTTACTCCTTCGTTAGAACCTTAAAAATTTACAGTATAAAAATATTTAATCTTAATGATACATTTTTTATGTATATACTTATATAATATTCAAATTTTGTAAATAGTGGGAGATAGATGATATTTATAAATTTATATATATTAATATTAATTTTATTAATATTAATATTTAAGTTAATGGTTAAATTTTAACCGATTTTGAGTTAGTTAATTGTTAATAGAAAAAGTTTGGTAACAAAAAATTTTCAGTCATAATTAGCTAAAATTTTTCATAATTTATTTTATTTATATAATTTAATAATATTTTAATTTTTCATCTCAATCTCTTATCAATGTACTTATCATATTCTTATCAGCCCCACTTATTATTAATGATATTAATTATAATATTATATCCCTAACTATTAGACATTCTTGTAATCACTATTTAATATTTTCTTTTATAATTTGAATGTTATAATATCATATGATTCTCTCTCCCATGCTTAATAAATAGACACCAACGAAATGACATCTTTGGAGAGATGTTCAAATCTTAGATTTAAGAATACAATAATCACTAATAACAATTAAAAATGATAATAATATCAATTAAATAATTTTAATTGTAATTGATTTTTATTTTTTTAACTCATTCATTATTATTGCAAATGTTGACAAATGTGAAAGCTTGGTTTAATAGGTTTTTTATTGTTGATTTATATCATAAATGTTGTTTATTCCCTCCAGCTAAAAATCACAACTCTATTTCAATTACAAGCACAATTAGAATTGAAAAAAAAATTTACAAGAAGGAATTGAAGAATAATTTGAACAACAGACAAATTTACCCGATGAGATTATTGTCTGTCAATCAATTTTCGAGAATATGAAAAACTACACTAGCTTTGATGAGGTATAATAATAAACTGATTTAATTTTTTTTATGTGTATCTATAATTAATTAATTATACTGTACTAACTAAGTTCATACACATAACATTCATAAGTTCATATAGATAACATCCATAATTACATACAACTAACATCTAAAAATTAAATTTATGTTTATTAGATATTACATCCATACACATATTATTTTTTAGTTATTGCATAAGTAACTATCAAATTAACACAGATGTTTTTAAATTTTTTCATAATTGAATTTGAAAAAATGTCAAATTCTTAAATTAATTTATTCAATTAATAAATTTACTCATAACATCCATAAATTCATACGCATAACATCGATAATTTCATATTAATAACATCTATAATTTTGTACTCATAATATTCATAATTTCATACATATGATGTCTATAATTAATAAATTTTTATAATTAATATTATAAAATTTTAAACTATACGTCTTATTGTATTTTTCAAATTATCTCATATGTGCACTAATAGGTCATTATTTTAATTATTTTAATATTTTTTATTTAATATTCATATGTATGTTTATTTATTAATTTTAATATGACGAGTTAATAATTATTTTTAAAAATTTATTTTTAATTTTTTTATATCTTATCTTTTATTTTTTATTTTCTAATAATTTATATATAAAATATGAGTTGTGCAGTAGAAGTTGTTAAAATTTTTAAATTTAACCTCCATAATTTTTGCAGAAAAATTGTATTTTAATGGGTAATAATGTGAGTGAGGAATTTTAGGGATTTGATTTGGAAGAAACTGAAATTGATTTTGGAAGAATATTAGAAAGCAATCTAATCCTGCCATAAAATCAAAACATAATAAATATAAGATTTTGTCATTTTCTTAATAATAATTCCCAACAATTAACCATTCGCTTATATATTAAACACAAAATGAAACTAAAAGAAACAATAGTCAAGATTAATTAAGATTATTATAGCATTTTTATTCAAAGAAAAAATTTATGAATTGTAAGTATGATTATGATATGTGACTAATGATTGATATATAAATAATTATGCTTTACAAATTATGAATTATAAATTTTAGAAGGCATTTAAGTTTATTATTTTGAGTTCAAATTTATGAAATAAACTTTTTAAATAGGCTTGTGAGTTTGTCGAACTTTAAACATGCCAAACTTGAGCTTGAAATAAAAAAATCCTATGTGAAATAACAAGCATAGACTTGGCCATCTATTTATAATATGGGTCAGACTCGTCAAAACTAAAACTGTTTATTATGATGGTCAAAACTAAAACTGTTTATTATGATGGTTTGTTAGCAAAGACGGAATAGTATTGAGAACTAATAGATGTATCATGTATGGTTAATTAATGACTTTTATTAAAAGATACTTATGTAGGATATAATATTTTGATTTTTTGGAATTTATTAGTAATAAACTTTAAGGTAGTGCTTGTTTTGAGGTACTAAGACAGAGACTGAGAGACTGAGACTCAGTATCATGTTTGTTGGTTCAGAGACTGGTACTAAAATTTGTGTCTCTGTCCCTAAAATTTCAGTATTTCAGTACCTCCAAAAAGTAGGGACACAGGGGACTAAAATTTTTAGAGATGAAAACTGAAACTTTAATAACATTTTATACCTAAAATACCCTCATTTCAATTAATTAATTCTAATTTTACTGTTTGTGCAAATTAAATTAGAATTTTATTCTTGTTTTAGTTTCTGTCTCTCATTTTGCACCAAACAGAATACTGAGATTTATTTCAATCTCTGTCTCTCAGTCTCTGTCTCTCAGTCTCAGTCTTTCCGTCTCTGTCTCTCCACCAAACGCTACCTAAGTGGTCTCATGCATATTTTGATATAGGTATGTGTAATTTAGAGTGAGATGTATGAATCTTCAGAATTATGTTCATTCCAATACTTTTGATTCATCATAAATATATTTTGTTGAAAATTTATTTTTGTTATTTAAAGAAATTATTTAATATTATTATATATTTATTCTTATTTTATAATATTTAACTAATTTAATTAAAAATACAGAATTATATATGCAATCATATTACAAAATATTAAATTGTAAAACAAGGTAAGTTAATAAATAATTAACTAATAAATTAATTATGAGTTAAAGGGATTAGAAAATTAATTTTTTTAATTTGAAGAAGTTAAAATATTTAAAATATGAATTAAAACACTAATTTTTAAGATTTTGACACAAAATTAAACTAACAGACTAAATCGAGTGAACTGAGTCCAAATGAGCCTAAGCCCACTCACCTAACCCCACATATAAGCTTAACAAGAAGTTTTCTTCCTCATTCTTGCTCATTCCACGTTGAACTCAAGAGAGAAGGAAGAAAACCTAAAACTCTTTTCTCTTCCAAATTTCAATTACTCATAACTTTTAATTCGGAACTCCGATCGCACACTATTTGTGATCACGCATTCGCCTCGTTGAGCTCTTCAATTCTATCTAAGCAAAGTGATAACAAAATTCTAAATTTCTTATTCAGTTCTCCTTCTCCTCATTTGTACAAATTTAGGTTTTGTGCGTTGGAGAGATTTTGTGATTTTGATGGCTTAGGAGTTCTCTAATATGAGCTATTATCGGGTTTCATCCATATGAACAGTAGGTAAGGTATCGCTAACCCTTGTGATTTGTTGAATTAACAAACTCTAGTATTGATTATGGTGAAATTATATGGAATTAGATTGAATTAATGTTAATGAAAGTCAAATTAGTGAAGTGAAGTGTTTGAATAGGAACTCTGGTGGCTAAAAACTTGTTGAGTTGGCTTGAAGGCTTGTAAAGTAGAGGGTTTTTGAGGTGTTTTGAGCTTGGAAAGAAACCAGCCAAGGTATAATTTCAGTTTCTGGTAGATAATATATAATATTGTGTGAAACTTCGGCTAGTGGACCTTAAGATAAGTTGAATTACATGAATTGGTTGTTTGAATAAAGGTTTGATTTAGTACGTGGATAAAATGTGATTGATAATGATTTTTGAGATTGTAGAATGTAAGTTAATTATTGTTGTTGATAATGAATGAGTTTGTATGATGGAGGTGGTGGTGATGTTATGGAATGAATGGTACTTAATGATTTGTGATGATCATTGATGGTATTATGGACTTAAGAGTAGGAAGTTGTTGAATAAGTTGAGAAAATGGAAATTTGAATAATATAGGTATTGAAATGATTGAGAGGTAATTGAGGAATAATTGGTAATGTGTAGTAGTATTTTGATATTGATTTTTGGTTGAGGTTGATTTGGCTTTGTTTAGAGAGTTTTGAAAACTAGAGGAATTGTCAACTTTTGGTAAAAAATTTTGATTTTAACCAACTTCGACGGGCTATAACTTAGCTTCCAGAATCTTAAATCTTGTGAAACTTATTTTGAATCAAAATTAGATTCATGAAGTTTATAACGTTTGAAGAATGAATAGAAAATCATTTTTAACAAAAAAATTAAGCGCGTTTGAAGTTTGGTATGAAAAATTGATTTATGAATTTAACAACTTTTTAGACATATTGATACGCGTGTGTACGGGGCATTGGTTTGCGTACGCAATATTAGTCTTTTTGACATACTCGCATACGTAGTACTGGTTCACGTACACGACACCCTATTTTGGCTGAAATAAAATTTGTGTGCTTTCAATCATTCCTCTAGCATTTTCAAACCCTGTTATAAGTCTAATACCAGTGTACTAAAGGGTAGAAGGGTTAGGGAGAAAATTTAATGGGTTGAGATGGTAAATTGAAGAGTAAAGTTTATTATGTATGGTATTGTGAGATAATGATAATGAGGATGTGAATTATATGAATAAATATATTTTTGAATGATGAGACTTTGAGAGATGATTGATGGCGATGATGATATTGATAGATTTTGATAGTGACTATGGACGGAGTGAGATAAGATTAATAATGAAATGGATAAAAAGACAATGAATGTGATAAGTGTGGTAAGGACGGTGGTTGATCCCACTTGTCTATGATTTCTCACTGGTTGTATGTGACATGGCACGTATTTCCTCTATTGGTAACACGGCACGTATTCCCTCTAATAGTAACAAGGCACATATTCCTTCTAATGGTGATAGGACACTCTCCCTCTAATGGCCAGTTGATGTGCTGCAGTGTGCAATAGTGAGACAATGTCCGGGTTAGCTACCGGACATGTTGAATTTTGGCTGTATAACCGATAAATGAGATTCATCAGCCATAAGGCAGACATATATCATATGCACTTCTATGTTTTGTTTGAGTGTGCATTTGTTTTGGCTCGCCTATATGCTTAATTGTAATTAACTGCTACTTGATCTATTTACTATATCTGCTATCCATATTAGTGTTTTCTTTGTTTATCTTGTATGAGTTTGTTTTTGAGAGATCCCTCATACTGGTGGAGGTAATGCTAAGGATAGTTTCACTTGGTGATTTGGAGGTTTGCAAAGAATGGAAAATGAAGAGTTAGATTAGAACTCTTAGATATAGTCACCATATTTCTAATTTAGTGAAAATTTTAGGATTTGATATAGGTTGTTGGAGTTTTGGAATGACTATGGCTTCCCATGACCTTATTTATTATCTATATGGGTACATTTACTATACTGAGAACTCTCAGTTCTCATTCCATTCATATTCTATTGTTTTTTAGATGCAGGACGAGAGGCACCTCACTGAGCGTGCTAGAGACTCTTTGGCAGTGAAGATCTACTTTTGGGGATGTTGTATTTTATAAACTTGTATTTTGTCCCTCTTAGAAGTTGATGTCGGTGGATATATTTTGCGTTGTATATATGTATATATACTATGGCCGGTCTTTGCTTCGCGTGTCGAGTCTGAAGCTTGCTATATGTATCTTGTTGGAACTCCTTATATATGTGTATATATTTTTTCTCTTCTGCCTTCCGTGTAAAACCCGGTTAATTAACGGCTAATTAACCCATAAATAAGAATTTATTCTAGAAAGCCTAAAATGTGATTTTTATGGCTAAATGTGATAGAGGAGATTGAGACGAGAATTTTGGTACCAATTTTATAGAATTCGGACCAAGATTGGACCGAAAGGGCCAAACCGGGCCAATTGGATCCAAAGTGGGCCCTTGGCCCAACATAACTTAACCAAAACCCTAGTTTTCAGCACTCTCTCTCCTCATTTGTTACACACACAAGCTGAAATTTGAGAGAAAGGGAGGAAGAACACTCTCTCAAGTTCTCTCCCTTGGTTGATCTTCAAACCACCATAACTTTTGATCTAGAGCTCCGATTGCCGCCCCGTTTGCGGCCACGCGTTCACCGCGGAGAGCT
>NC_029773.3:67801983-67803394 GCF_000817695.3 Arachis duranensis | reverse complement strand
TATGGGTATGATGGTTGTGGCTTAGGTTGTGTGTGTGTGGATATTGGAGCTTGATTGGTGATTTTGAAAAGCTTGGAAAGGGCTTGGTGGTGAAAAATCTGTTCTTGGAGGTATTAAGGCCTTGAGAGCTTGTGGATAAGTGGTTTGGAAGTGCTCCGGGTGAGCTTGGGAAATTCGGCTAAGGTTATGGTTTCGGTTTCCCGTATCTAATATGTAATGTGGTAGGAAATACTTAGGCTAGAGGCCCTAAGATAGGCAATGAATGGTTGATGTTGTTGAAAGATTGAGATATATGATGTGGTCATATATGTGATGATGATTATTGATGCCTTGGTGGTATGATGTATGAGAAATATGCATGTTGTGATATATGCTTGATTATTGGTTATGGTTGAATTGTGGGTTGAACCATATTGATGGTGAGTATGATATTGATTGTATAAAATGATGATTTAGTGGAATTGGTATTGTTGAGAATTGGCATGAGGAAGAGTATATTGGTGTTGTTGAGAATTGGCATGAGGAAGAGTATATGATATGTCTATATGTTTGAGTTTGAGCCACTTTGGGTAAAGTGGGTTAAATGATGAGATAGTGATTTTGTAAATTGTGGTAAAGTGTCAATGTGTGAGTTGAGGAGGCTTGATATTGAAATTGATGTATTTTAATTGATTTCAAAGAAAAGGGATGAAAATGGCATGTTTTGATTGATTTTGAAAAGAGTTGGAAATGGTTTGTTTGCAAATGGCACTTTGTGGTTTTTATGAAAAACATGATTTTTGGGCATACTTTGGCAGGACATAACTTGGACTACGGATCTCTGTTTTGTACCAAATCTTTTTAGAAATCAAATTGGATCCGGGATGTCCATGCCGTTCGAAGAACGGGTGAAAAACGATTTAAAATGAGAAAGTTATGTCCGTTGGAAGATTGGGGTTTAAATTGGTGAATTCTGCAGCTTTTAACTTAGAAAAATTTTAGCAGAATGACCCCTTGCGCGTGGGCGCACTTGGCGCGTGCGCACCGTTCTTCCCGAAAACGCCATCCACGCGTGAGCGTGATGTGCGCGGGCGCGCCGATGGTGCTGCACCCAATGCCCAGCCATTTTCCAGAGAGTTATGCCAGAACTGTGCCGGCTTTGTGCCTGGGGCACGAGAGTACCCACGCGTACGCGTGGTGGACGCGTACGCGTCGATTGGCAAGTTTTTATTCCGCGCGTTAGCGTGCATGACGCTTACGCGTCGATGAGTTTTTGACGCCATCCATGCGTGCGCGTACGCGTGGTCCTGTTTTCATTCCAAAATTGATTTTTGTGTTTTAAAAGCCAAATCTCATACTTCTAAGCCTCCGATCTCACCACCTATATCTTAAATCATTATGATATGCCTAGCTATGAGAGAAGGAGCTAGTG
>NC_029773.3:67800011-67800813 GCF_000817695.3 Arachis duranensis | reverse complement strand
TTACGTTATCGATCGGAGTGTTGCGCTTTCGAGTTGCGGTTTTTGTTTACGCCTTTTTCTACAAAGGTTCCTAGTTATAATCAATCATTCATATTACTATACGTACTAAATTTTTATTTTAGAGGTCGTAATGCCTTGCCATCTTTGAATTATGACTTAAGCATAAGACTCTGTATGGTAGGGTGTTACATTATGGTATCAGAGCAGTTCGTTCCTGTAGAGCCTGAGGGATGGACGGACTATGCTTCGGTGCATTCTCTGTGTGTGTGTGTTATGTGCTATTAGTATATCTGCTTGATATAGTTGGCATAAATGTTCATGAGCATGCATTTGGGACTTTGAAGTACTAGACTTCCGATATTGAGGACTTTGAAGCACTAGACTTCCGATATTGAGACTGATCAACTTAATATCGATTGTTTGGTGTGTATAGGAACCAGATGGCGCCTCGTGGATGCGGTAGAGGTAGTGCGAGAGGTCGTACGAATGCTCGTGCACCGGAGAATAACCCTAATGACCTGGTGAACTTTATGATTGCGTTGGAGAACATGGCTGCTGCTATGCAAGCCACTGCTGAGGCTCTTGGTCAACAGATGAACAACCATGGTAATGATGGAGGTGGAGTTCAGGGCCCGATGACACTGGCAAACTTTCTGAAGGTTAATCCGCCTAAGTTCAAGGGAACTACCAGTCCGACTGAGGCTGATACATGGTTTCAAGCTATAGAACGAGCACTGCAAGCACAAGTGGTTCCTGAAGGACAGCGTGTCGAGTTTGCTACCTATATGCTCACAGGTGAAGC
>NC_029773.3:67799273-67799906 GCF_000817695.3 Arachis duranensis | reverse complement strand
CAAGAAGAGTTCTATAAGAAGTACTTTTTGACTTCTGCTAGGACGGCTAAGGAACTTGAATTGTTACAGCTGAAGCAGGGTACTATGTCCATATCAGAGTATACTGACAAGTTTGAGGTGCTGTCCAGGTTCTCTCGTATGTGCCAAGGGACTCCGGTGGAATATGAGGAATGGAAGTGTGTTAAGTATGAAGGAGGACTCCGGAGTGATATTTTCAGTTCAGTGGGACCAATGGAGATTAGGACTTTCTCCGAATTGGTGAACAAGTGTAGGGTTGCTGAAGAGTGTGTGAAAAGGGCAACCGCTGAGAAAGGGAGTCAAAGAGGATCATTCCCACAGAACCGAGGGAAGAGCTTTGCACCTAGAGGTTCGTCTTTCAAGAGAGGAAGCTCTTTTAGGAGGCCCAACAACAACAACAACTCCCAAGGGAGGAAGTTTGGGAAGCAGCCTCAGAATGATCAAGCTTGTACTAGGTGTGGAAGTCACCATCCAGGAGTACCATGCAAGGCCGGATGGGGTTTGTGCTACAATTGCGGAAAAGCGGGGCATAAAGCCGCAAATTGTCCTGAGAAGCAGAAACAAGGTGCTGAGAAGGCACAACAGATTGGTCGGGTGTTCACCACTTCAGCTGTA
>NC_029773.3:67796875-67799111 GCF_000817695.3 Arachis duranensis | reverse complement strand
TGAAGATTGTAACTTTAGGTTATGATCTAAGGGTGTACAATGCTACCCATGAAGCCATGGTAACTAGGCTAGGATGCCCGGAAGTTTCCTTTAGATTCAAGCAGCATGATTTTGTTCATAATTTAGTATGCTTACCGATGATCGGTCTTGATCTTATCTTGGGATTGGACTGGCTATCTAAGAACCATGTTCTGCTAGATTGTTCTACAAAGTCGGTGTACTTTATGCCGGAAGATACCGAAGGGCCGGTCATGGTGAATAATTATTACTTGAACTCGATGATGGTGAACTGCTCCGGAACCGAATGTCAGGGTATCATGTTGTTAGCCGCGGGTGTTTCGGGTGATGATCAAAGGTTGGAGCAAATTCCGGTTGTGTGTGAGTTTCCAGAAGTGTTTCCTGATGATATTGATGAGTTTCCACCTAACCGAGAGGTTGAATTTGCTATTGAATTGGTGCCCGGAGCGGGACCAATCTCAAGTGCGATTTGCGATCCGGTTATCACCAGATAAGGGTGAGGGGTGAGGATATCCCTAAGACCGCTTTCAGGACTCGTTATGGTCATTACGAGTACACTGTAATGTCTTTTGGGTTGACGAACGCTCCTGCAGTGTTTATGGATTACATGAATAGAGTTTTCCGTCCGTTTCTGAAGAAGAGCATGCGGAACACTTGAGGACTGTGTTGCAGATTCTAAAGGAGAAGAAACTTTATGTAAAACTGTCTAAGTGTGAGTTTTGGAAGAGTGAGGTGAAGTTTTTGGGCCATGTGGTGAGTAAGAAGGGAATAGCCGTAGATCCAATTAAGGTGGAGGCTGTGATGGATTGGAAGCAACCAACCACCGTAACAGAGATAAGGGGTTTTCTGGGTTTAGCTGGCTATTACCGAAGGTTTATCAAAGGCTTTTCACAGATAGCTTTGCCAATGACAAAGTTAACCCGCAAAGACACTCCGTTTGTTTGGACTCATGAGGCAAAGATACTCCATTTGTTTGGACTCCTGAGTGCGAGGAGAGCTTTCAGACATTGAAGAAAAAGTTGACCACTGCACCTGTGTTAGTGTTACCCGAGCCGAATGAGCCATTTGAGGTGTATTGTGATGCCTCATTGAAGGGACTAGGATGCGTGCTGATGCAGCATCATAATGTGGTGGCGTATGCCTTACGATAGTTGAGACCTCATGAAGTTAGTTACCCTACGCACGATTTGGAACTTGCTGCGGTTGTGTTTGCCTTGAAGGTGTGGAGGCATTACCTCTATGGGGTTAAGTTCCAAGTTTTCTCTGATCATAAGATCTTGAAGTATCTCTTTGATCAGAAAGAGCTTAATATGAGGCAGAGAAGGTGGATGGAATTGTTGAAGGACTACGACTTTGAGTTGCATTACCATCCGGGAAAGGCGAACGTAGTGGCGGATGCGTTAAGTCGAAAGTCGTTATATGCGGCTTGGATGATGCTTCAAGAGGAGAAGTTGCTCAAGGGATTCGAGAGTCTGAAAATTGGTGCTCGAGAAGTATCCGGAACCTTATGTTTGAGCCGATTAGAAATCTCAAGTGACTTTAAGTCCGAACTCCTAAAGGCTCATCAAAATGATGAAGCGTTATGGAAGGTGTTACCGGCTATTGAGCAAGGAAAACAATGGAGAGTGTCGAAAGAAAAAGATGGGTTATGGAGATTCAAGGATAGGATCATTGTGCCGGATGTGGGCACTTTGAGGCAAGATATTTTAAAGGAGGCACACAAAAGCGGATTCTCCATTCACCCTAGTCGGTGTACTTTATGCCGGAAGATACCGAAGGGCCGGTCGTGGTGAATAATTATTACTTGAATTCGATGATGGTGAACTATTCCGGAACCGAATGTCAGGGTATCCTATTGTTAGCCGCGGGTGTTTCGGGTGATGATCAAAGGTTGGAACAGATTCCGGTTGTGTGTGAGTTTCCGGAAGTGTTTCCTGATGATATTGATGAGTTTCCACCTAACCGAGAGGTTGAGTTTGCTATTGAACTGGTGCCCGGAGCGGGACCAATCTCAAGTGCTCCTTACAGGATGTCACCGTTAGAGATGAACGAGCTAAAGTCTCAGTTAGAGGATTTGTTGGGAAAGAATTTTATACGGCCAAGTGTCTCTCCGTGGGGTGCTCCAGTGTTACTGGTAAAGAAGAAGGATGGGAGTATGCAGCTCTGTGTGGATTACAGGCAACTGAACAAGGTTACAATAAAGAATAAGTACCCATTG
>NC_029773.3:67794928-67795604 GCF_000817695.3 Arachis duranensis | reverse complement strand
AAGGACTAGGGTTGGTTTTGATGCTATTTGGGTGATTGTGGACCGACTGACGTAGTCAGCTCACTTTTTGCCCATTCGTATGACTTACACCCTTGAGGAGCTAGCACGGTTATACATAAAGGAGATTGTGAGACTTCATGGTGTACCTGCCACTATAATCTCTGATAGAGATCCTCGTTTCACTTCAAGGTTTTGGGGTGCATTTCAGAAAGCTTTTGGAACCCGATTAAGCTTGAGCACGGCTTACCATCCTCAAACAGATGGTCAATCTGAAAGGACGATCCAAACATTAGAGGATATGTTGAGAGCTTGTGTTTTGGACCAACCGGCGAGTTGGGATCGGTATATGCCATTAGTGGAGTTTGCATACAATAATAGTTATCATGCGAGCATCGGAATGGCTCCGTATGAGGCCTTGTATGGGAGGAAATGTCAATCTCCGCTATGTTGGTATGAAGCTGGAGAGAAAAGCTTATTGGGGCCGGAAATGATAGCTGAGACTACTGAACAAGTCAAGAAAATCCGTGATAGGATGCTTGCGACGCAGAGTCGTCAAAAGAGTTACGCCGATCAGAGGCGAAAGCCCTTAGAATTTGAGGAAGGAGATCATGTTTTCCTTAAGGTTACTCCGACCACAGGAGTAGGTAGGGCGATTAAGGCAAAGAAGTTGAATCCT
>NC_029773.3:67788034-67791613 GCF_000817695.3 Arachis duranensis | reverse complement strand
TGTGTTTGCTACATTATACTCCTGCTGGTGGTTGGGAGGTTTGAAGGAATTGGAAAGGGAAGTATTAGTTAGACTGAAGAATCTTTAGTCAGATGCCCTTATATGGTTTAGCTTGTTTATAAGCTTTGATATTATCTGGAGGAAGTTCTAGGATTGCCTTTGGCTTTCCTCCATTATTATGTATTATATATGTGGAAGCTGTTACCATGCTGGGGACCTTTGGTTCTCACCCATGCGGGTTTTGTGGTTTTCAGATGCAGGACGTGAGGTTTCCCGCTGAGGCATGCTGGAGACTTCTATACTTGCGAAGATCCTTTGTTCTCGGGGCTATGTTTTGGTTTATATGTTTTGCTTAGATACTTTTATCTCCATTAAATAATACAAACTGTGATGACTCCTCTTATGGGAGAAATTTTGGAGAATAGGTTTGATGTATTTGTGTCCCTTTGGGTTTCCTTTGGGGTTTTCCTTATTTTATCATATGTATATATTGTTATACTCGGACCGGTTATCTTCGCAGCCGGATTTTGAGTCTTGATATTCCTGTTTTTGACACTCCTCTGTTTATATATAATCTCGCGTTGGTTATCCTTGTTCGTTACGTTATCGAGCGGAGTGTTGCGCTTTTGAGTTGCGGTTTTTTTGTTTACCTCTTTTTCTACAAAGGCTCCTAGTTATAATCAATCATTCCTACTACTATATGTACTAAATTTTTATTTTAGAGGTCGTAATGCCTTGCCATCTTTGAATTATGACTTAAGCATAAGACTCTGTATGGTAGGGTGTTACATTCCGTTAATTTGCTTTGTATTCTTCATGTTTCGAGTGTGATGCAATTTTTTGTTTGTTTTGTTTATTCTTTGTTCAAGGCTCCTAATTAGAACTATTCTTCATATATACATAAGTATGTATTTTACGTTTAGAGGTCGTAATACCACACCACCTCTGATTTACTAACTTAAGCGTAAAGCTCTGTGTGGTAGGTTGTTACAATGTGGCTACGCTTTAAAAGTGATGCAGTAGCAAAGATAAGTGTAGCCTATTCTAGTAAGAATGGAAGCTGAAAAGTGTAGCCTTTGGTCCTGAACAGCATAACTTAAAAAGCGAACCCTATTCTTGAATGCCAAAAATATAGCTTTTGATACAGATAAAAAAAACGTAGCATTTGAGAATAGGCAACGGCCGAATAGGCATCACCACTAAAGCGTCTTCAAAGCTAAAAAAGCGTAACCTTAGCCAAAATCATCATTTTTTTTATTTTTAGTTACACTTTTCAAATGTAGGTGAATGCATGGGTATTTTTTTATGATGCTTTAAAGTTTATTATTTATATTGGGTTTGGAAATTTCCTTCTTATAAAGTTTGTTTTTATAAATTTTGCATTTCCAATTTTTAAAATGAAAAAAAAATGATATAGTTCCCTTCTTATGAACTTTTACCCACTTAGTGAGTGTTGTAAAAAAATGTTTTAAAAAATAAAAAACAAAAAGGAAGATAATGCAAGCGAATTTGAATTTTTTAAATTTTAAATTTTTATTTTAGAGAGTAAAATATGATTTTTTATTCTTAAATGATTTCTCTCTTATATTTTCTTTTGGTTTCATTTATAAAATAAATTGTAAAAAATCGTATTTTATATTCTAAAATAAAATTCAAAATTTAGAGGATCCAAATTCAAGACAAAGGATCGTGAATTTTAATATTACAAATGCCATTAGCAAAAGAAAAAAAATGTCATGATGATGAAGAAAAATATCTTTTGCGACATGTATGACGCGACAAGAAAAGCGTAAGCATGCTGCCTAGACTACTACGTAAGCACAAGGGGGAAGAAAAGCAAATTCTAATCAACTAACGAACTCTCTTCTTTTGGTGGTTTATTGTCCGTCTACATATGAAAAAAAATTGAATTTATTCTTTGTTCTATTCGGACATTGAAATTCCTTTGCTTCTCAGTCCTAGCTTGGCCACCCAGAAATCTTACTAACATAGTCATATTAGAAAAAATAAATTAAATAATGGAAGCGAATATTTTGCTTGAAAATTATTTACGCCATTGCTAGGGTGCCGACCAAAAGAGTAGTGTGATCGATAAACCTGCCAGGTTCTTGCCATATATATCCTAAGTGAAGCAACCGTCAAAATCCACAACTATATAACTTAAGTGCATGCATGTTTGGATTAAAATTGTGTAACACGATCAGAATTAATTATTTGTATTTTTAATGGTGTGTAGTTTTTCAGTAAATCAGAATTTTATAATTGATTATAACCTCAAAATCAATTATAATAATTTTGGATTCGTTGAAAGTATTTTTTGAGATATTTTTGTCATTTGCAATTTAAACTTCAAATTTTTACTGTTTTGTTGATTTTTAGCAAATCGATGATGGTTCGATATTTAGTAGTCTGGGAGGAAAACTTACTCCTCTTTGCAAGTATCAGTTTTCTAAAAGTGCATTAAAGCGTCTTCGATTAGATGGATATTGGGAATAAAGATAATTTAAAATTTATAAGTCAATAAAAGAAACGAAAAAGTAAAGTTTTCGAAAAAAAAATAAATGTACTGAAAACGAAAAAAGTTTGCGTTGAAATTAAAAAAAAAGTAGTAAAATGCTTTTGACTGGATCAAAGGACTTTGACATGAAAATCTTAAAGGTACTGGAATGTAAATTGCATAAAGATAAAGATGTGGAAGGAACCCTACAGATAATTAACTCGAAGCATACTCAGAAAGTCTCTAGAAATGTGAGTGTGCTTGAGTAATTTCTGAATCAAAGTTCCAATCCCTATTCCTTAAAATTTTCTAATATTTATAATCTACTTTTGGTAACTGACAATTAATTACAATTAATTACAAAATCACAGCCTTAAATGCATACTCCTTAGTAACCGTTCCCGCTTTTTGGCTATAAACGTTTCTCATGATTTCCTCGTGTGATAAAAACCTTTAACTTCTCTATTACCATAACTGCTCGATCCACTTATTTGAGTAACTTATTCGATTTAATGAAGTGCTTCGAAATCGAATCTGCGTCGATTATCTCCAGTCCATACTTGCACGTGTATCTTTTCGAAAACTACTTATATTTTTTACCTCTTTATTACTTCGAACCGACTTACTTTTATCGAAAAATATTTTTCAATCAACATTTACATTCATTACTATTTGAATACGATTTTAGTGATTAGAAATTTTGACAAATTTTCTCTTGAATAAAATGTTTGAAATATATATGTGAAAATATACGATTAGATCACTATCAAAAAATAGTTAATTATTGAGAAATTTACTGACGTATTTTTTTCATATTTTATTCAATAAATTTAGATTACTGACCAATTTTACACATCTATAAAAATTTTGTATCTCGGTAATATTTTTTCGATAGATAGTGCTTAGAATTTTGTTAAAGCGCTCATCAATTTTCAATAAATTATTTGTCAGTAATTATAGGCAGTTTTGTGATGTGATTATCTATCACTAATATGGAAAAAAAGTGGAAATTTTTGAATTACCAACAAAAAATTTATTGATAAAATTGAGGTTGTTTTGCACATTTTGGCAATGATGAGGCT
>NC_029773.3:67782157-67787965 GCF_000817695.3 Arachis duranensis | reverse complement strand
TGCAGTTTTAGTGAATTATTGAACTTGACCTAAATTAAAGACCAGAAACTTTAATTTTGTTATTATAGGTTACAATATGTGAAACTGAGAGTAATATAAAATGATAAAGTAGATACTTCTGTGAGAAATGCCTCACTTTTGATGCTTCGCCTTTTTTAAGGGGACATGAGAAGAATTGAAAAAAAAAAAAATCTTTAATTGCTTTTGCCAACCTAATCGTAGCAGCATATTATATACATCCTGCATATTTTGAATGAGAATCGTTGAAGTCCTTATTGCTTCGGTGCCAACCTTAGTTCAATTATTGAGTTACTTATTTATCTGTATTCAACGATTCATCTCATCTAAATTTCTTGAAATAAGATTGAATCTTTTAACACCTTTTTATAAAATTGTTTATATCCTGATCAAAAATTATAAAATTAGACTCAATAAAAATAAAAGTCTACTAAAAAAAGTGGCCTCATCTATTTATCTGATCTCATAAAAGTTGAGCATGACAAAAGTGATTCAATCCTATTTATTTGTATATGTAAATATTTCCTGAAATATCTTTTTCTATTTTATTATTTTATCTATAAGGAAGATTTCGGATAATTTTTAAGATAAAGGAAATAGTTTTTCACCATCAAAAATGAAATTACTCTAAATATGATTATTTTTCTACTATAAATACACTAACAAAATCTCAGATATATTCAGAACTCAATTTAGTGAAAATATGCTTAAATTATTGTTAATTTAAACATCGAAGTCTCTTACAGGTATCACCTCCCACCTCCTCATGAGGAACTCGAATGGCGGTACCTCAACTCCTATACAAGTCAAATATTGCCAACAAAAAAATATGGATCTCACGTTCAGACTCGTATTATAGTTTTAAGTCAAAACATAGATTAATAAAACTTTAATATATACATGTAAAGTAATTAAGAAATATTTAAAATTTTATTGTAATAATGACAATGATCATATATGAAAAGAAAGTGATAAATCAAAGAAATTTGGTTATTTTTTTAAAGAGAAAAAATATTAAAAGATTAATACTTTTAATTAATATTAACTAATATTTTATTTTTATATTATTAAAATTAAAAGATTCAAAATTAACGAAAATAATAAATTTTATTGATAATGTAGCATTTTTTTTCCTTGAATATTACAATGAGAATGGTGTATGTATCAATAAGGAATTAATTAAGGTAGAAATTCAGGTGAAGTCGATTTTACGTGAAGTTAATATCTGAGAGCTGTTAGATGATTTGACTGATTTGACTAAATTTTCTTTTACATGAAGTTGATATTTGAGAGCCGTTAGATGATTTAACTGATTTGACTAAATTTTCATCCAACGACTTTCAGACATCAACTTCACGTAAAGTCGACTTCATCGGAGTTTTCATCGTTAATTAAATGTGGAAACATAGATGGATTCCTTGATTTCCAAAACCCATATCCAATCCAATAATAAAAGTTAATCAAAATATTCTCCACTTTTATATTAAGCATCAGAACTAACTGGACGGCTTGATGATAATATCACCGTACCGAATTTCGATTTAATTCTTTCCATACAAACTATAAAACCAACCCCTCTTCACTTGTTGCACTCAACCCACATAAGGATACAAACACAAACACTATATTATATACACTACCACCTCCCATCACTTATACTCAAAAAACAATATAATCCAAATTAAAATAAAGAGTTTGTTTGATTACAAACACTACTACTACTACTGCATTGATGGGGAATGGAAGCTCAACAAACTCAAGGAGGACACGTGGCAAACCATCAAAGGCTCCCTCATCATCACGATCAATCGAACCACAATATGTTCCAATTAGGAAAGTTGACGGACCCACAACAAAGATAGATATGGTGGATTATTACTCAGAGCAACTTGGTAATAATACACAACTGTATAGTGACGACACTTTCACCAATTTCATCAAAAGTGGTAAGCATAAGATCAGGGTTATGTCAACCGTTGGTCACCACGGCCGCGGCAGGGAGGTAATTCGCGACGGTGCAGAAGGTGTGGCGGCTAATGCTCCAACAATTCACAACAGTGGCTCTGTTAATAATGATGATCACCATTTTGAAGAATTTATTCATCGAACTAGGAAGAAGTTGAGAACTACATCAAGAGTTGGCGACAGCTCCTTCAATAGAGGGTAATAAACTAATAATATTGTGGAATGGGAGTAGATTTGGTTGTTGTTGTTCTGTGTGAGCATATGGAAATACAGAGAACAATATAGCTAGATATGCACCCGATTTTTTAGGGTGGATAAGTCCAATTTCTGTATGGTGTTTGTGTTAGATTAGCATGTGCTCTTGTCATGCAGCATTAGTGTGTTTGTTTTGTTTTCTTTTTATGTACTATGCAAGTAAAAGGAATGTTTTAGTACCCTTTCTTTCTACTCAGTAGGATATTGACAGCACAAAAGATGAGTTAATACTCAAATTGACCCCTGAAATTTGATTTCCAACTCAATTTAGTCATTTAGGTTTCAATTTACTCTAATTGTATCCTGAAATTTTGACCCGAGCCTCAAATTGACCCTTTCGGCGTTTTCCGTCACCGAAAAGCTGAGCTGTCAATTTTCGTTGACATCTGGCACCCTTGCAGTTAGATGACATGGCCAAATTTTTGAAGGCATCAATTTAACCCCAAAAATTTTAAATAAAATCTAGAAGTCCCAATTTTCCCAAATCACAAGAGTGTCTCGAAAGGTTGAGAAGAATGTTGGAAAGCAGCAGCCAAGGCTCAGGTAGAAAAACAACAATGGTTAAAAACAACACGAACTTCAATAAATTGAAAATAGTAAAAAAAATTACAGACAATTCAGTTGGGACTTAGTTCTAATATATTAAACAACTTAGTCAATTAAAAGTGTTTCACCTACCATTAAAAAATATGAATATTTTGTTAAAGGTATTTGATTTAATTTCAATTTGTCTCATGCAATCTTTAATCATGAAACATGAAACAATAAAGCAAGTAAAGTCAACAATATTTGAATACAATTACAACTTTGCTAATCAAAGTAAACTCAACTCTGGATCAAGTATCAAACTATTATGCCATATAACACTACGCAACATTGCCAATACTTCACAGAATCTAATGAAACAAGTACAATCCCTTTTACTTTATTAATGGCCAGAATAAACAGGGACTAGTTCACCAGGGATCTTTAACCATAATAATAATAATAATAATAATAATAATAATAAAACAGGGAAACCTTTAACAAAACATACCAGCTTCATCTGCGTTTTAATTATTGTTAAAACTAATGAGTATTATTGTCAATCTTCAAGTGGAAAAGTAAATAACAGAAACTCATTGTCCTATCTAAAAAAAAGAAAATAGAATAACAGCTTGTATGCTGTACCACTCACTGCAAAAATTTGCACAATAATTATGCATGGAACAACAATATAATGTTCACATCTTAACAAGAACAAGTAATTTGTAATGAATCTCGTAAAAACTTATTAACAAAATACGAAAAAGTAAACTATCACATACATTATCGAAAACATTAAGCATTTAAAAAGATGCCTTTTTGCAGTTTAACAAGTGCCCTGTAAAAATACTCATGCAGCAAATTTAAGGGAATGGTTCTTGAGAAATAAAATAGACTCCACTTTAATCACTAAGTTATTCCTTCCTTAAAGATTCCAACTAGTAATCACACCCTTAAAGTTCATGTAGTAGGATTTTTTTTATCAAAATTATATTATTGTTATGATCATTACATAATGCAGTACTCCCTTTCCATTATATCGGTACTCTTGTAAATAATAGTACAAGCAGGAACAAAAAAACACATGAAAGCAAAAAAATCACTTAATTTCATATGTATAATAAAACACTCATGGTGGTCATTGATGCAGACAATGCACAAAAAATCCTTTATTTTTACAAGAAATTACCCAACCAACAATTAAATTAAAATATGATATAAAGGAGTAAAATTATTATTTTAAAAGTGGAATATGAAGAACTGAACAACTTAGTAGATCACAGTCACACACATGCAAAAAAATAAACCCTAACAAACAAAAAGTCTATCATCATCAACAATCATAATCAACCACATTCTCCCAAAATTTCACTGATGAAGTAGACTGAAAAAAAATGAAAAACAACTCACAACTAACATTTTGAGAAAATAGAGCATGGTACTTGAGAGCAGCGTTTTTGTTACTAACCTGTTTTCCAAAAGAGGACTCCTAGTTAATTAATCTTCACAATGAGGAGCGAAAAACAACTAAGAAAAGCTTCAACCTTCCTTTACTGTGACACCAATTAAAGCTTTTCTGATGGGAACGTATACGATGGGAAGAGAAGGAAGAGAAAGGGTCAATTGTGTTTCATTTTGAAGTGGTTAGTGTTTGGATTTCATTTAACCCCTTTTCTCATGTAAACGACGTCGTTTTTAAGGATTTCGGCGCCAACAGTAAAACGACGTCATTTTAAGACTGCCAGGTGTCATTTAAAATTGTCAGGTCAGCTCTCCGGTGACGAAAAACGACATAAGGGCTAATTTGAGTCGCAGGTCAAAATTTCAGGGTACAATTAGAGTCAATTGAAACCTTGAGGACTAAATTGAGTCGGGGCTCAAATTTCAGGGGCCAATTTGAGTATTAACTCACAAAGATTCACGAGAGGTGAAACAGAGTACAATCATATATAAGTCAAACTTAACTTCGAAATTTTTTGTTGCTTCTAGCATTAATTATCTCACTAGAAAGTACAGAGAATTAATTTTAGTTAGTCAAATTTTTTTATTTTAAAAATTTAATTTTTAAAAGATTATAATTTATAATTTATTATTTAAAGTATAAATTTAAAATAAATAAAATAATTTCAAAAAATTGACTAATGTTGATAAAAAATAATTAGTTTCATAACATTACTCATAATTTGAAAGAAAAAAAATAGAGAAGGGGAGGGATTGGGAAAGAGCAAGTGGTGGGAGAGCTAGATAACCATGGTGGAGGGATTTTAGAGGTTCACAAGATAGATGGAGAGGGTGGAAGGAAGGATCAAGAGCTTGGGAAAGGAGATGGATCCCTGAAGATCTTTTTTGGATACAAAGTTGTTGGCTCCAATGCTTTTAGGTTTCGGAGAGTAATGGAGATCGTGGTTGGTTATAGGATGGCAACTGTAACAAGGAAGCAAGGTGATTTTGACATCTGATGAGCGGATAATTTATACGCTTTTTGGCATTGTTTTTAGTATGTTTTTGGTATGATCTAGTTAGTTTTTAGTATATTTTTATTAGTTTTTAGTTAAAATTTACTTTTCTGGACTTTTACTATGAGTTTGTGTGTTTTTCTGTGATTTCAGGTATTTTCTGGCTGAAATTGAGGGTCTTGAGCAAAAATCTGATTCGGAGACTGAAAAGGACTGCAGATGCTGTTGGATTCTGACCTTCCTGCACTCGAAGTGGATTTTCTGGAGCTACAGAAGCCCAATTGGTGCGCTCTCAACGGCGTTGGAAAGTAGACATCCTGGGCTTTCCAGCAATGTATAATAGTCCATACTTTGCTCAAGATTTGATGGCCCAAACCGGCATGGCAATTCAGCCTCAGAATTTCCAGCGTTTAACGCTGGAACTGGCATAAAACTTGGAGTTAAACGCCCAAACTGGCATAAAAGCTGGCGTTTAACTCCAGAAAAGGTCTTTACACCAAAATGCTTCATTGCTCAGCCCAAGCACACACTAAGTGGACCCATAAGTGAATTTTTACGTCATTTACTCATTTCTGTATACCCTAGGTTG
>NC_029773.3:67778684-67781354 GCF_000817695.3 Arachis duranensis | reverse complement strand
TTTTTGGCGCCGTTGCCGGGGATTGTTCGAGTTTGGACAACTGACGGCTTATCTTGTTGCTTAGATTAGGACTGTTTATTTTTGTTGGTTTAGAGTCTTTTAGTTGGGTCTAGTTTCATATTTTAAGTTTGGTGTCAATTGCATGCTTTTGTTTTTCTTTTGATTTTCGAATTTGCATGTCCTTAGTCTCTTTTTGATCTTTTAAAATTATAAGTTTGGTGTCCTCTTTGTGTTTTTCCCTTAAAAATTTTCGAAAATTAGTGTTTGATTTTCTAAAAATTTTAAGTTTGGTGTCGTTTTGTTGTTTTTCTCTTTCCTCATTTCAAAAATCAAATCTTTTTCAAAAAAAATTTTCAATCATATCTTTTTAATTGCTATTTTCAAAATCTTTTTAATTAACTAATTGATTCAGTTCTCAATTTGCTTTGATCTTGTTTTCTTTTTTATTTTCGAATTTTGATTTTTTTCCTTTTGTTTTATTTTATTTTTTCGGTTAATTCAAAAAAAAATAATAAAAACAAAACAAAATTTATCTATTTGCAATCCATATCATTTCCCTTTATCCATTATGGACCTAAGTGGGATTGATCAGTCCAAAAGGACTCTGGGGTCATATGCTAACCCCATTACAGCTGCATATGGGAGTAGCATCTGTACACCTCCGCTGGACATCCAAGGCTTTAAACAAGAGGATAATGAATCCCTTTACAATGCCTGGGAGAGGTATAGAGGCATGCTAAGAAAATGCCCCTCTGAAATGTTTTCAGAGTGGGTACAATTAGACATCTTCTACTATGGGCTTACAGAAAAAGCTCAGATGTTTTTAGACCACTCAGCTGGTGGATCTATACACATGAGGAAGACAATTGAAGAGGCTCAAGAGCTTATAGACACTGTTGCTAGAAACCAATACTTGTACTCTAGCAATGAGTTCTCTCCAAAAGAGGAAGTCATGGCAGTAGTCACTGATCCTAATCCTCAAGAACAGATGATTGAGCTTAATCAACAATTGCTCCTGATGACAGAACAGTTAGCAGAATTTAAAGAGATACTCCATGAAACTAAAGTTGCTAACAAGAACATAGAACTGCAGCTGAATCAAGCAAAACAGCACATATCTAAACAGATAACAGAGGAATGCCAAGCAGTTCAACTGAGGAGTGGGAAAACACTGAATAACACTGCTCAAAGTAGCAAAAAGCCAAACAAGGAACAATTGACAGAGGATAACCAAACCACTGTCCGAAATCCCTCTGAGGACAGAAAGAGCCCAGAGAGGAATACTATTGGCGTTCAAACGCCAGAAAGGGGAGGAAAGCTGGCGTTAAACGCCCATTCCTTGCCCAGTTCTGGTGTTCAAACGCCAGAAAAGGGAGAGAAGTTGGCGTTAAACGCCCAAACTTCACCCATTCCTGGCGTTCAGACACCAAGGGAGGATCAGACACCTGAGAGTGCTGACAGTAATCCCTCTAACAAGGCTTCTTCAACCACTTCTGTAAGGAATAACCCTGCAGCATCTAAGGTTGAAGAATATAAAGCCAAGATGCCTTATCCTCAAAAACTCCGCCAAGCGGAACAGGATAAGCAATTTGCCCGCTTTGCAGACTATCTAAGGACTCTTGAAATAAAGATTCCGTTTGCAGAGGCACTTGAGCAAATACCTTCTTATGCTAAGTTCATGAAAGAAATCTTGAGTCATAAGAAGAATTGGAGAGAAACTGAAAAAGTGTTTCTCACTGAAGAATGTAGTGCAGTCATTCTGAAAAGCTTACCAGAAAAGCTTCAAGATCCAGGAAGCTTTATGATACCATGCACATTAGAAGGTGCATATACCAAGACAGCCCTTTGTGACATTGGAGCAAGTATCAACCTAATACCTGCATCCACTATCAGAAAGCTTGGGTTAACTGGAGAAGTCAAACCAACCCGGATATGCCTCCAACTTGCTGATGGCTCCATTAAATATCCATCAGGCATAATAGAGGATATGATTGTCAAGGTTGGGCCATTCGCCTTTCCGACTGACTTTGTGGTACTGGAAATGGAGGAGCACAAGAGTGCAACTCTCATTCTAGGAAGACCTTTCCTAGCAACTGGACGAACTCTCATTGATGTACAAAAAGGGGAAGTAACCCTGAGAGTCAATGAGGATGAGTTCAAGTTGAATGCTGTAAAAGCTATGCAGCACCCAGACGCACCAAATGACTGCATGGGCGCTGACATTATTGACTCTCTGGTAGAAGAGATCAATATGACTGAAAGCCTAGAATCAGAGCTTGAGGACATCTTCAAAGATGCTCAACCTGATCAAGAAGAACCAGAGGAAACAAAGGAATTTTCGAAAATTCCCCAGGAGGAGGATAAGCCTCCCAAACCTGAACTCAAACCACTACCACCATCCCTGAAATATGCATTTCTGGGAGAGGGTGAAACTTTTCCAGTGATTATAAGCTCTGCTTTAAATCCACAGGAAGAGGAAGCACTAATTCAAGTGCTAAGGACACACAAGACAGCTCTTGGGTGGTCCATAAGTGACCTTAAGGGCATTAGCCCAGCTAGATGCATGCACAAGATCCTATTGGAGGATAATGCCAAACCAGTGGTCCAACCACAAAGGAGGCTAAATCCAGCCATGAAGGAGGTGGTGCAGAAAGAGGTCACTAAATTACT
>NC_029773.3:67776304-67776838 GCF_000817695.3 Arachis duranensis | reverse complement strand
TTTGGTGTTCCCAGAGTACTAATCAGTGACGGGGCACTCATTTCTGCAATAAATAGCTATACTCTGCTATGGTCCGATATGGAATTAGCCACAAAGTGGCAACTCCGTATCATCCACAGACAAATGGGCAAGCTGAAGTCTCTAACAGAGAGCTAAAAAGAATCCTAGAATGGACTGTGATAGCCCGAAGAAAGGATTGGGCAAAGAGCTTGGATGATGCTCTGTGGGCATACAGGACAGCATTCAAGACTCCTATAGGAACCTCTCCATACCAACTGGTGCATGGAAAGGCCTGTCATCTGCCCGTGGAACTGGAACATAAAGCTTACTGGGCAACCAGATTCCTAAACATGGATGCTCAGTTAGCTGGTGAAAAAAGATTGCTCCAACTAAATGAGCTAGAGGAGTTCAGACTTAATGCCTTTGAAAATGCAAAAATTTATAAGGAAAAGGCAAAGAAGTGGCATGACAAGAAGTTGTCAACTAGAGTCTTTGAGCCAGGACAAAAAGTCCTGCTCTTCAACTCTAGGCTCA
>NC_029773.3:67774346-67774590 GCF_000817695.3 Arachis duranensis | reverse complement strand
TGGCTTACCCAAGCTTGATCTCCTTGCTCTGTAAAGAGGCTGGGGTGAAGATGGGAGTAGATGAATTCATACCCATTGAACATCCAATCACCAAGAAGTCAATGGAAGGACAAATGCAAGACAACTCTATCAAAAGGAGGGCGCAGAAGTTCCTCCCTGAATTCCCTGAAATTGGCTACTGGGCCAGCCTAGAAGCATCTATCACCAAGTTGCAAGAGACTATGGAGCAACTGAAGGAAGAACA
>NC_029773.3:67757759-67774202 GCF_000817695.3 Arachis duranensis | reverse complement strand
TTGAGGGAGCATCCACTTCTCAAAATCAAGGTTGTTGAGTCCTAACTCTGTGAAAACCTCTATCATTAGGAGCCTATTTTTGTGTTTTTTTGTTTTCTATTTTTATTTTCTAGTCTAATCTTATATCTATTTTTGAGTCTTGTCCTTAATTCATAATTAATAAAATTTACAGTTTATGCTTTAAAGATATGAATGTCCTATGAATCCATCACCTCTCTTAAATGAAAAATTCTTTAATCACAAAAGAACAAGAAGTACAGGATTTCGAAATTTATCCATGAAACTAGTTGAATTAGTTTGATGTGGTGACAATAATTTTTGTTTTCCTAATGAATGCTTGAACAGTGCATATGTCTTTTGAATTTGTTGTTTTGAGAATGTTAAAATTGTTGGCTCTTGAAAGAATGATGGAAAAGGAGAACTGTTATTGAGGATCTGAAAAATCATCAGATTGATTCTTGAAGCAAGAAAAAGCAGTGAATACAAAAAAAAATTTCGAAAAAATAAAAAGAGAGAAGAAAGAAATAAAGTTGTGATCCAAGGCAACAAGAGTGTGCTTAAGAACCCTGGACACCTCTAAATTGGGGACTTTAGCAAAGCTGAGTCACAATCTGAAAAGGTTCACCCAATTATGTGTCTGTGGCATGTATGTATCCGGTGGTAATACTGGAAGACAGAGTGCTTTGGGCCACAGCCAAGACTCATACACTAGCTATGTTCAAGAATCATTATATTTAACTAGGAGAATCAATAACACTATCTGAGTTCTGAGTTCTTATAGATGCCAATCATTCTGAACTTCAAAGGATGTTCGGAAGCAAAAACTACTAGTCCCGCTCATCTAATTGGAGCTATGTTTCCTTGATATTTTGGAGTCTATAGTATATTCACTTCTTTTTATCCTATTTTGATTTTCAGCTGCTTGGGGACAAGCAACAATTTAAGTTTGGTGTTGTGATGAGCGGATAATTTATACGCTTTTTGGCATTGTTTTTAGTATGTTATTAGTATGATCTAGTTAGTTTTTAGTATATTTTTATTAGTTTTTAGTTAAAATTCACTTTTCTGGACTTTACTATGAGTTTGTGTGTTTTTCTGTGATTTCAGGTATTTTCTGGCTGAAATTGAGGGTCCTGAGCAAAAATCTGATTCGGAGACTGAAAAGGACTGTAGATGCTGTTAGATTCTGACCTCCCTGCACTCGAAGTGGATTTTCTGGAGCTACAGAAACCCAATTGGCGCGCTCTCAATGGCGTTGGAAAGTAGACATTCTGGGCTTTCCAGCAATGTATAATAGTTCATACTTTGCCCAAGATTTGATGGCCCAAAACGGCGTGGCAATTCAGCCTCAGAATTTCCAGCATTTAACGCTGGAACTGGCATAAAGCTTGGAGTTAAACGCCCAAACTGGCATCAAAGCTAGCGTTTAACTCCAAGAGAAGTCTCTACACGAAAATGCTTCAATGCTCAGCCCAAGCACACACCAAGTGGGCCCGGAAGTGGATTTTTATGTCATTTACTCATTTCTGTAAACCTTAGGCTACTAGTTCTCTATAAGTAGGGTCATTTACTCATTTCTGTATACCCTAGGCTACTAGCTTATTATTAATAGGATCTTTTGACATTGTATCTGTACCTCATGACACTTTACACGTTTCTTTGTGTATTTTCCACGGCATGAGTCTCTAAACCCCATGGTTGGGGGTGAAGAGCTCTGCTGTGTCTTGATGGATTAATGCAATTACTACTGTTTCTTATTCAATCATGCTTGCTTCCGTTCTAAGATATTACTTGTTCTTAAACCGGATGAATGTGATGACCCGTGACACTCATCATATTCTCAACTATGAACGCGTACCTGACAACCACCTCCGTTCTACCTTAGATTGAGTAGATATCTCTTGGATTCTTTAACCGGAATCTTCGTGGTATAAGCTAGAACTGATGGCGGCATTCAAGAGAATCCGGAAGGTCTAAACCTTGTCTGTGGTATTCTGAGTAGGATTCAATGATTGAATGACTGTGACGAGCTTCAAACTCCTGAAGGCGGGGCGTTAGTGACAGACGCAAAAGAATCACTGGATTCTATTCCGGCCTGATTGAGAACCGACAGATGGATAGCCGTGCCGTGACAGGGTGCGTTGAACATTTCCACTGAGGGGATGGGAGGTAGCCATTGACAACGGTGAAACCCTTGCATACAGCTTGCCATGGAAGGAGCCTTGCGTGCTTGAAGAAGAAGACAGTAGGAAAGCAGAGATTCAAAAGACAGAGCATCTCCAAAACCTCAACCTATTCTCCATTACTGCAAAACAAGTAATCATTTCATGTTCTTTTGCTTTTCACAATCAATCCTGATAATTTCTGATATCCTGACTAAGAGTTACAAGATAACCATAGCTTGCTTCAAGCCGACAATCTCCGTGGGATCGACCCTTGCTCACGCAAGGTATTACTTGGACGACCCAGTGCACTTGCTGGTTAGTTGTGCGGGGTTGCAAAAGTGTGATTGCAATTTTATGCACCAACATCCTTTGGGTTAGGTTTACCCCCAAAGCAAGAGAAGCCTTGAGCGAACCTTACAAGAATATCATTGTTGTCAAGGTTCTCAGCATGAACTTTAGCTACACTGTAATTACACACAAATGCGGAGTGGCGAGAACCAAAGGAGGATACGAGATCTTGGATGTGAGGTTCAGATACTTTCTCGTCAAGTTTGATTTCTTGGAGGATAGAAAATATGTTTTCCTAGGAAGCATGTAGATGATATCTGATCACTATGTGGCTATTAAACCATGGATCTAGAGTACCTCTCTCAGACCTTGTAAAAATTAGTTTGGTACAACATTAGTTTGGGTTCGAATCATAGGTCTTAACATTTGGTATTACAATGAAGAAGCCAAACGCAGATAAGGACTCCAATTCGCATTGACTTGGCAAGCCACGAAGCAAGAAAATATGTACATGCCTGTGTGCAGTTCAACTTAGGTTTGCCAGATTTTAAGAAAATTAGAGTTGGTGAATCTAAGTATGATATTGGGTATAAAAATTTGCTCTTGATTTGTACCAAATTAGATGTTTTGGTCATATCACGAGAGAATGTGACAAAGTGCAATGTGATCAGAAGGGTGTTGACACCCTTGCTTAGTCTGAGATCTCCCATCTAGTGGAAATTCATGTTCCGGTGATGAAGGAATAACACACTGTGGTGATGGCAAAGAGTCTGCTATCTGAATATGAAAAAGAGGCGAATAAGACGAGAGGATTTCATAGTGCCAGCATTGCATCAATGACGATTTGATCCTCAAATATATGTAAAGGAAGATTAGTGGACCCAGGTCAGCAAGCAGGGCAAGGGAAAGGTAGACCAAGGCTCAAAGGTTAGCCCATCTCCTAACAAAACCTCTAATAACTCATGGGACACCAAAAATGCTCACTTTGGATCCGATGTGAAGTTTATGAGTACAGGAAGAGTATACAAAAATACTTCTCTTGATGAAACTTTAATATAAGAGAAAAGGATAAATGCGTCCCTAATTTTTTATCATACAAATATTTAGATCCCTGAAAATTAGAAAATTCATTTAGATTCCTGATATTCTTAAAATCAGAACGTCTAAATTCTTTTGTTCAATTGAGCTTGTGAGACCTAACGGAGATCTCTGACGTAGACTCCATTATGTTGATGTTACCATTATAATGTGTCACGTGGATGTACAAAATAGTTAAGGGATAAAATAATCCCCCACGTTAAAAAAGATGCCGTTTGAGTCCCTATAATTTAATTCTTTTTTCTCATTAGTATAATCTAATTCCTCTTCCTCATCTACAATCTGCAATCTCAATATGCATTTCTGCATTCAACTGCTTTAGAAGAAAAGAGGATGATTTTGTCTCAGAAGATTCACGAAGCTTTCAAGGGCACAGTAGAGAGGATCATGAGTGCTCGAACTATCTCAGCCTACAAAGAGAAAAAAATTCTCACTGTCTCTGAGTTTGTCATCGCCGCCGACAAGCTCATTGCCAAATGCCCCACCGGGTCCTGGTAAATTTCTCCCTTTCTATTTTTTTCTTCCAAAAAATTTCATCTTTTTTAATTAGGGTTCTTTTTACACAATCGTTTTCGTTCTTCTAATGCTATTCCTTATTTCCAAAATATACATTTTTTAAATCTTTTTTCAAGCCTCAAAATTTTGCCTCTCAAAAGGGTTTGCATCAAGTTATATAGCTTCGGTCCCTGTAACAAAGGATTTGGGGTCATATGGGACTTTCAGGAATGATTTGAATAATGTACATATATTAACTACTAGCAAGCATTGAATTTTTTCATTCAGTTGAGTTATGGCAATTGCTAAAGCTCAAAATTAAGAGGTCTTTCTTTTTGTGCCCTCATTAATTGTTAATGTTCTATTTTCCCATTGCATAACAGGGAATTAGGTGAGCCAAACCAAAAGAAGCCATATTTGCTAGCAGATAAACAATTCTTAATTACTAGGAATGATAAGAGTCAAGCTTGGGATGTATTTATATGTCGTACATCTTCTTTGTTTTTGTTATCTTCAGTCTAGTTTGAATTGTGTTATGTTGTTCTTTCTGTCCTTAAAGCTAAAAAGTTATGATACCTATATATAACTTCAAAGGATCCAAATTAATTTGGATACCTAAGGTTGATTGAAATCTCATGTAAATTTGCCTAGCATCCAAAAACAAGAAAGACATATGGTACTTAAATAGTGGGTGTTCTAGGCACATGACTGGAAGGTCAACCTTCTTTATCAAACTAAACAAGTATGATGGAGGCTTTGTGACTTTTGAAGATGATGAAAAAGGTAAAATTGTGGCAGTTGAAAAAGTAGGTAACAATCAATCTACTTTCATTGATGATGTCTTTTTGGTCAATGGTTTAAGGCATAACTTGTTGAGCATAAGTCAATTGTGTGACTTGGGTTATTTGGTAATTTTTAAAAGATTGGAATGTTGTGTTGTAAATGAAAAGACCAATGAAGTGTTGTTTATTACTAAGCATTATAATAATGTGTATGGACTCACCCTTATGAATTAAAGGATCAAAATGTAGCTTGTTTCCATTCTAAAGAATCTGAAAAGTGGCTATGGCACAAGAGATTGGGCCACGCAAGTAAGTTTCAAATAAACAAACTTGTCAAGAAAGGATTAGTAAGAGGTCTTCCTTTGATAAAGTTTGACAAAGACATCACTTGTGATGCTTGGCAACTGGAAAACAAACAAATAGTTCATTTAAATCAAAGGAAGACATCTCTACTAAAAGACCACTCGAATTGCTACATATTGATTTATTTGGTCCAACAAGAACTCAAAGCTTAGGTGGTAGACATTATGATTTAGTAATTGTGGATGACTACTCTAGGTTTGGTTGGGTTTTATTTCTTGCACACAAAAATGAAGCCTTTTCGGCCTTTGAAATCTTTAGCAAGAAAGTTCAAAATGAAAAGGACTTAAAGATATGTTCTATAAGAAGTAATCATCGAACTGAATTTGAAAACCAATTATTTGAATCCTTTTGTGAGGAATTTGGAATATCTCAAAACTTCTCTTGTCCAAGGACACCATAACAAAATGGTGTTGTGGAAATAAGAAATAGAAGTATTCAAGAAATGACAAGAGCCATGCTTTGTGAGAGTAATGTTCCAAATTTTCTTTGGGCTGAAGCGGTTAACACAACTTGCCACATTTTGTTTAGAACCATCATAAGAAAATTTTTGAAGAAAACACCTTATGAACTTTGGAAAGGTCACCCACCAAACTTAAATTACTTGCATATCTTTGGATGCAAATATTTTGTTCTAAATAACAAAGATAATTTGAAAAAATTTGATCCAAAGGCATATGAGTGTATATTTGCAGGATACTCCACAACTAGTAAAGCATCTAGACTTTATCATCAAAATGCTAGAATAATTGAGGAGTCCATACATGTTATTTTTTGTGACACTAATTTGGTTCAAAGTATTTTGGAAGATTGTGATGCAGGAAATCATATTCAAAAGGATGATGAAAAAGCATAAAATCATGAAAATGAAAATTCTGAGCAAACTAAATCAGAAACTCCAACTGCTGAAAATTCTGCAAGAGACAATTCTGTTTTGTCTTATGAATCTGCCTCCAAGTCCACTAGACCTCGTGAATAGAGATTCTTAAAGAATTATCCTGAGGAATCTGTCAATGGGGACATCTCTTATAGTGTCAAGACTCGTTCTTCAACTAGAAAGACAAATGAAGAAACAAACATTTCTTTTCTCTCTAAAATGGAGCCTCAAAACGTCTAAGAAGCCCTTGATGACCCTTCTTGGATAAAGGAAATGGAGGATGAGCTTCATGAGTTTAAAAAGAACCAAGTGTTGACATTGGTTGCAAAGCCAAGTGGAAAGAAAGTAACAGGCACTAAATGGATATTTCGGAACAGGCTTGGTGAAGATAGAAGCATTGCTAGAAATAAAGCAAGATTAGTGGCTCAAGAATATGACCAAGAAGAGGGAATAGATTTTGATGAATCCTTTGCCCCTGTTACCCGAATGGAAGCCATAAGACTTCTTTTAGCTTATGCTGCTTATTATGGTTTTAAATTATATCAAATGAATGTGAAATGTGCATTCTTAAATGGTGTAATAGATAGAGAAGTGTATGTGGCACAGCCACCTAGTTTTGAAAATAAAGAATTTCCTAACCATGTTTTCAAATTATCAAAAGCTCTCTATGGTTTAAGACAAGCTCCTAGAGCTTGGTGATGAGCAGATATTTTATACGCTGTTAGGGATAATTTCATGTAGTTTTTAGTATGTTTTAGTTAGTTTTAGTATATTTTTATTAGTTTTTAGGCAAAATTCATATTTCTAGACTTTACTATGAGTTTGTATGTTTTTCTGTAATTTCAGGTATTTTCTGGCTGAAATTGAGGGAGCTGAGCAAAAATCTTATTCAGGCTGAAAAAGGACCGCTGATATTGTTGGATTCCGACCTCCCTGCACTCGGAATGGATTTTTTGGAGCTACAAGAGTCTAATTGGTACGCTCTTAATTGGGTTGGAAAGTAGACATCCAGGGCAATATATAATAGTCCATACTTTGCTCGAAGATAAATGACGTAAACTGGCGTTTAACGCCAGTTCCATGTTGCATTCTGGCGTTGAACGCCAGAAACAGGTTGCAAGTTGGAGTTAAACGCCAGAAACAAGTTACAACCTTACGTTTAACTCCAGAAATAGCCCAGGCATGTGAGAAGCTCAAGTCTCAGCCCCAGCACACACCAAGTGGACCCCAAAAGTGGATTTTTGCACTATCTATCTTAGTTTACTCATTTTCTGTAAACCTAGGTTACTAGTTTAGTATTTAAACAACTTTTAGAGACTTATTTTGTACCTCATGACATTTTATATCTGAATTTTGTATTCTCTGACGGCATGAGTCTCTAAACTCCATTGTTGGGGGTGAGGAGCTCTGTAGTGTCTCGATGAATTAATGCAATTGTTTCTATTTTCTATTCAAACACGCTTGTTTCTTTCTAAGATGTTCATTCATACTTAACCATGATGAAGGTGATGATCCGTGACACTCATCACTATTCTCAATCTATGAACGCATGACTGACAACCACCTCCATTCTACCTTCGATTGAATGAGTATCTCTTGGATTCCTTAATCAGAGTCTTCATGGTATAAGTTAGAATCCATTGGCAGCATCTTTGAGAATCCAAAAAGTGTAAACGTTGTTTGTGGTATTCCGAGTAGGATTCAGGGATTGGATGACTGTGACGAGCTTCAAACTCGCGAGTGTTGGGCATAGTGACAGACGCAAAAGGATCAATGGATCCTATTCCGACATGATCGAGAACCAACAGATGATTAGCCATGCGGTGACAGCGCATTTGGACCATTTTCACTGAGAGGACGGATGGTAGCCATTGACAACGGTGATCCACCAACACACAGCTTGCCATAGAAGGAACCTTGCGTGCGTGAAGAAGATGACAGTAGGAAAGCAGAGATTCAAAAGATAAAGCATCTCCAAAACTCCAACACACTCTCCATTACTGCGTAACAATTACTCATTTCATACTCTTTCACTTTTTACAATTGAAACTAAAGAATCCTATTGGTATCCTGACTAAGAATAATAAGATAACCATAGTTTGCTTCAAGCCCACAATCTCCGTGGGATCGACCCTTACTCACGTAAGGTATTACTTGGACGACCCAGTGCACTTGCTGGTTAGTTGTGCGGAATTACATAGTGTGAGTGTAATTTTTGTGCACCACTTGGTATGAGAGACTTAGCTCTTTTCTTTTAAAAAATAGTTTTTAAAGAGGCACCACAGATACTACTCTATCCTTGCATTTGTTAAATGTGTCTATTTTCTTGGGAATAGTTGCCCCCTTTGAGTTTTCCTTTTTAAAATATTTTTCAAAAATAATTTTTCTTTGATTAAATCTTGTTCCAAACATTAAGTTTGGTGTTGTTTTGTTAATTTTTCTTTAATTTTCGAAAATTTTATCGTGGTTTTCTAAAAATTTTAAGTTTGGTGTTCTATCTTTTGTTCTTGTTGTTCTTGTGAGTCTTCAAGGTATTCTTGAGTCTTCTCTATGCTTTGATCTTAAAATTTTTAAGTTTGGTGTGCCTTGGTGTTTTCCCTCCAAAATTTTCGAAAACAAGGAGTATTGGATTTAAAAATTTTAAGTCTTGTGTCTTTTGTGTGTTTTTCTCTTTCATAATAAAATAAAAAAACTATTTTTTCTAACTATTTTTAAACATTTTTTTCGAAACTTTTCATAAAAATTCAGATTTCAATTTCAAAATTTTTCAAATCTTATCCTTTTAAATTTTTTTTAAAAATCATATCTTTTTCAAAAATATCCTAATCACTTTCTCTCTCCTCACTTTTTCGAAAAATTTTAAAATATTTTTTAAAATTTTATTTTTATTTTTTTATTTTATTTTATTTTATTTTATTTTATTTTATTATTTCGAAAAATATTTTTTATATAATAAAATAAATCCACATCATCTCCCTTTCTCCATTATGAACCTAAGTGGAAATGAACAGTCCAAAAGGACTCTGGGGTCATATGCTAACCCCACTACTGCTTTATATGGGAGTAGTATATGTATACCCTCCATCGGAGTTAGTAGTTTTGAGTTGAATTCTCAGCTCATTATCATGGTGCAGCAAAGTTGCCAGTATTCAGGTCTTCCACAGGAAGAACCTACAGAGTTTCTGGCACAGTTTTTACAAATTACTGACACAGTACATGATAAGGAAGTAGCTCAGAATGTCTATAGATTATTACTATTTTCATTTGCTGTAAAAGACCAAACTAAGAGGTGGTTAAATAATCAACCTAAGGCTAGCATAAGGACATGGAAACAGCTATTAGAAAAATTCCTGAATCAATATTTCCCTCCAAAATGGATGACACAACTAAGGCTGAGCATCCAAGGCTTTAAACAAGAAGATAATAAATCTCTTTATGATGCCTGGGAGAGATATAGAGAGATGCTAAGAAAATGCCACTCTGAAATGTTTTCAGAGTGAGTGCAGTTAGACATCTTCTATTATGGGCTTACAGAGAAAGCTCAGATTTCTCTAGACCATTCAGCTGGTAGATCTATCCACATGAGAAAAATAATTGAAGAAGCTCAAGAGCTCATTGATACAGTTGCCAGAAATCAGTATCTATACCTAAGCAGTGAACCTTCCATGAAAGAAGAGGCTAAAACAGTAACTGCTGAACTCAGTCCTGCAGAACAAGTTACTGAATTCAATCAGCAATTAGATTTTCTAACAAAACAACTAGCCGAATTCAAGGAGATACTACAAGACACAAGAATGGCTAATATGAATATGGAAGTGTAGTTGAAGCAAACAGAACAGCAGTTATCAAAATAAATAACAGAAGAGTGCCAAGCAGTTCAATTAAGAAGTGAAAAAATATTAAATACCTCACTTCAAGGCAACAAGAAGCCAAGAAATGAACAAACTGCTATCCAAAATCCCTCTGAGGACAATAAGAGCCCAGAGAGGAACAATTCTGGCGTTCAAACGCCATAAAAGGGTGAAGGGCTGGCGTTAAACACCCAACCCATGCTCAGTTCTGGCGTTCAAATGCCACAAACAGGCAAGGAGTTTGCATTGAACGCCCAAAGGAAGCTCAGTTCTGGCATTCAGACGCCAGAAACAGGTAAGGAGTTGGCGTCTAACGCCACTCCAGCTTCCACCCCTGGCATTCAAATGTCAGTGGGGGATCAGACACATACAAATGCTAATAGCAACCCCTCTAAAAAGGCTTCTCAACTAATAAACCTACAGCAACTAAGGTTGAGGAATACAAAGCCAAAATGCCTTATCCTTAGAAACTCCACCAAGCGGAACAGGATAAGCAATTTGTCCGCTTTGCAGACTATCTCAGGACTCTTGAAATAAAGATTCCATTTGTAGAGGCACTTGAGCAAATACCCTCTTATGCTAAGTTCATGAAAGAGATCTTAAGTCATAAGAAGGATTGGAGAGAAACTAAAAAAGTTTACCTCACTGAAGAATGCAGTGCAGTCATTCTGAAAAGCTTACCAGAAAAGCTTAAAGATCCCAGAAGCTTTATGATACCATGCACATTAGAGGGTACTTGTACTAAGAAAGCTCTTTGTGATCTTGGAGCAAGTATCAACTTAATACCTGCATCCACTATCAAAAAGCTTGGTTTGACTGAAGAAGTCAAACCAACCCGGATATGTCTCCAACTTGCTGATGGCTCCATTAAATACCCATCAGGCATGATTGAAGACATGATTGTCAAGGTTGGGCCATTTGCCTTTTCCACTGACTTTGTGGTGTTGGAAATAGAGGAGCACAATAGTGTAACTCTCATTCTAGGAAGACCTTTTCTAGCAACTGGACGAACCCTCATTGACGTCCAAAACGGGGAATTAACCTTGAGAGTCAATGATGACGAGTTTAAGTTGAATGTTGTCAAAGCTATGCAGCATCCAGACACCCCAAACGATTGCATGAGCATTGACATTATTGACTTTCTAGTGGAAGAGGTCAATATGACTGAGAGTCTCGAATCAGAGCTAGAGGATATCTTTAAAGATGCTCAGCCTGATCTGGAGGAACCAGAGAGAATAATAGAACCTTTGAAAATCCCTCAGGAAGAGGAGAAACCTCCTAAACGCGAGCTCAAACCATTACCACTATCCCTGAAATATGCATTTCTGGGAGAAGGTAACACTTTTCCTGTAATCATAAGCTCTACCTTAGAGCCACAGGAAGAGGAAGCACTAATTCAAGTGCTAAGGACACACAAGACAGCTCTTGGGTGGTCCATTAGTGATCTTAAGGGCATTAGCCCAGCCAGATGTATGCACAAGATCCTATTGGAGAATGATGCTAAGCCAGTGGTTTAACCACAGAGGCGGCTGAATCCAGCCATGAAGGAAGTGGTGCAGAAGGAGGTCACTAAATTACTAGAGGCTGAGATTATTTATCCTATTTCTGATAGCCCCTGGGTAAGCCCTGTCCAAGTCGTCCCTAAGAAAGGTGGCATGACAGTGGTCCATAATGAAAAAAATGAACTGGTTCCCACAAGAACAGTTACAGGGTGGCGTATGTGTATTGATTACAGAAAGCTCAATACAGCCACCAGAAAGGATCATTTTCCTTTACCATTCATAGACCAAATACTAGAAAGACTGGCAGGTTATGAATACTACTGCTTCCTGGATGGATATTCAGGTTATAATCAAATTGCAGTAGATCCCCAGGATCAAGAGAAAACGGCATTCACATGTCCATCCGGAGTATTTGCATACAGAAGGATGCCATTTGGTCTATTTTCTCTGATATGGTGGAAAATTTTCCGAAAGTCTTCATGGATGACTTTTCAGTATTTGGAGACTCATTCAACTCCTATCTTGACCATCTAGCACTTGTTCTAAAGAGGTGCCAAGATACTAATATGGTTTTAAATTGGGAAAAATGTCACTTTATGGTGACTGAAGGAATTGTCCTTGGGCACAAAATTTCAAACAAGGGCATAGAAGTGGATCAAGCTAAGGTAGAGATAATTGAAAAATTACCACCACCTGCCAATGTTAAGGTAATCAGAAGCTTTTTGGGGCATGCAGGATTTTATAGGAGGTTTATAAAAGATTTTTCAAAAATTGCCAAACCTCTGAGTAATCTGCTAGTTGCTGACACGCCATTTATCTTTGATAAGGAGTGTCTGCAGGCGTTTGAGACCCTGAAAGCTAAGCTGGTCACAGCACCAGTCATCTCTGCACCTGACTGGACATTACCATTTGAATTGATGTGTGATGCCAGCGATCATGCCATTGGTGCAGTGTTGGGACAGAGGCACGACAAGCTTATGCACGTCATTTACTATGCTAGCCGTGTTTTAAATGACGCACAGAAGAACTACACAACCACAGAAAAGGAATGACTTGCAGTGGTTTATGCCATTGACAAGTTCAGATCCTATTTGGTAGGATCAAAAATGATTGTGTACACTGATCATGCTACTCTTAAATATCTACTCACAAAGAAGGATTCAAAACCCAGACTCATCAGATGGGTGTTGCTTCTGCAAGAGTTTGATATAGAAATAAGACACAGAAAAGGAACAGAGAACCAAGTAGCAGATCACCTGTCCCGAATAGAACCAGTAGAAGGGGCGTCCCTCCCTCTTACTGAGATCTCTGAGACCTTTCCGGATGAGCAACTCTTTGCCATCCAGGAAGTGCCATGGTTTGCAGATATTGTAAACTACAAGGCAGTGGGATTCATACCCAAAGAGTACAGTAGGCAGTAATTAAAGAAGTTGATCACGGATGCAAAGTACTATCTTTGGGATGAACCATATCTCTTCAATAGATGTGCAGACGGAGTAATCCGTAGATGTGTGCCTAAAGAAGAAGCACAGAAGATCCTCTGGCACTGCCATGGATCACAGTATGGAGGACATTTTGGAAGTGAGCAAACAGCCACAAGAGTTCTCCAATGTGGCTTCTACTGGCCTACTCTTTATAAGGATTCCCGAGTGTTTGTACTTAATTGTGACAGTTGCCAAAGATCTGGCAATTTGCCTCATAGTTATGCCATGCCTCAACAAGGGATCTTAGAGATTAAGTTGTTTGATGTATGGGGTATTGACTTCATGGGGCCTTTCCCACCATCATACTCAAACACTTATATTCTGGTGGCAGTGGATTATGTATCCAAATGGGTGGAAGCTATTGCAACACCCCTAACGACACTAAGACAGTGTTAAAATTCCTCCAGAAACACATCTTCAGCAGATTTGGTACCCCTAGAGTATTAATCAGTGATGGGGCACTCATTTCTGCAATAAACAGCTATACTCCGCTTTGGTTCGTTATGGAGTTAGCCACAGGGTAGCCACTCCATATCATCCACAGACAAATGGGTAAGCTGATGTCTCTAACAGAGAACTTAAAAGAATCCTGGAATGGACTGTAATTAACCGTAGAAGAGATTGGGCAAGAAGCCTGGATGATGCTCTGTGGGCATACAGAACAGCATTCAAGACCCCTATAGGGACCTCTCTATACCAGCTTGTGTATGGAAAGGCATGTCACTTGCCAGTGGAACTGGAACATAAGGCCTACTGGGCAACCAGATTCCTAAACCTTGATGCCAAGTTAGCTGGAGAAAAACGATTGCTCCAGTTAAATGAGCTAGATAAATTTAGACTCAATGCTTTTGAGAATGCAAAAATTTACAAAGAGAAAGCAAAAAGATAGCACGATAAGAAACTGTCGTCCAGAGTCTTTGAGCCAGGTGGTGCACGAAATTGTGATCATCAATGGCGCCATCAACATGGTACGCTCAATTGCAATCTCAACTCTTTATCACAACTTCGCACAACTAACCAGCAAGTGCACTGGGTCGTCCAAGTAATACCTTACATGAGTAAGGGTCGATCCCACAGAGATTGTTGGCTTGAAGCAAGCTATGGTCATCTTGTAAATCTCAGTCAGGCAGATTCAAATGGTTATGAATGATTTATGAATAAAGCATAAAATAAAGATAAAGATACTTATGTAATTCATTGGTGAGAATTTCAGAGAAGCGTATGGAGATGCTTTGTCCCTTCCGTCTCTCTGCTTTCCTACTGTCTTCATCCAATCCTTATTACTCCTTTCCATGGCAAGCTGTATGTTGGGCATCACCGTTGTCAGTGGCTACAGTCCCGTCCTCTCAGTGAAAATGTTCAACACGCTCTGTCACAGCACGGCTATTCAGCTGTCGGTTCTCGATCATGTCGGAATAGAATCCAGTGATTCTTTTGCGTCTATCACTAACGCCCCACAATCGCAAGATTGAAGCTCGTCCCAGTCATTCAATCCTTGAATCCTACTCAGAATACCACAGACAAGGTTTAGACCTTCCAGATTCTCTTGAATGCCGCCATCAATTCTAGCTTATACCACGAAGATTCTGATTAAGGAATCCAAGAGATATTCACTCAATCTAAGGTAGAACGGAGGTGGTTGTCAGGCACACGTTCATAGGTGAGAATGATGATGAGTGTCACGGATCATCACATTCATCAAGTTGAGGAACAAGTGATATGTTAGAACAAGAATAAACTGAATTGAATAGAAGAACAATAGTAATTGCATCTTCTATGGTGTGTAGAAACTCCACCATTGAAAATACATAAGTGATAATAGTGATCATTGGCTTCGGCCCCAGAGAGGGAACCAGAAGAACCAAGATGAGAATACAATAGTAAAAGGTCCTATTTGTAGGGAACTAGTAGCCTAGGGTTTACAAAAATGAGTAAATTACATAAAAATCCACTTCCGGGCCCACTTGGTGTGTGCTTGGGCTGAGCATTGAAGCATTTTCATGTGGAGACTTCTCTTGGAGTTAAACACCAGCTTTTGTGCCAGTTTGGGCGTTTAACTCCCATTCTTGTGGCAGTTCCGGCGTTTAATGCTGGGCAGTTTTGAGCTGATTTGGAACGCCTGTTTGGGCCATCAAATCTCGAGCAAAGTATGGACTATTACATATTTCTAGAAAGCCCAGGATGTCTACTTTCCAACGCAGTTAAGAGCGCGCCAATTGAGCTTCTATAGCTCCAAAAAATCCACTTCAAGTGTAGGGAGGTCAGAATCCAATAGCATATGCAGTACTTTTCAGCCTCTGAATCAAATTTTTGCTCAGGTCCCTCAATTTCAGCCAGAAAATACCTGAAATCACAGAAAAACACACAAACTCATAGTAAAGTCCATAAAAGTGAATTTTAACTAAAAACTAATAAAAATATAATAAAAACTAACTAAAACATACTAAAAACATACTAAAAATAATGCCAAAAAGCGTATAAATTATCCGCTCATCACAACACCAAACTTAAATTGTTGCTTGTCCTCAAGCAACTGAAAATCAAATAAGATAAAAAGAAGAGAATATGCAATGAATTCCAAAATATCTATGAAGATCAGTATTAATTAGATGAGCGGGGCTTTTAGCTTTTTGCCTCTGAACAGTTTTGGCATCTCACTTTATCCTTTGAAATTCAAAATGATTGGCTTCTATAGGAACTCAGAATCCAGATAGTGTTATTGATTCTCTTAGTTAAGTATGATGATTCTTGAACACAGCTACTTTATGAGTCTTGGCCGTGGCCCAAAGTACTCTGTCTTCCAGTATTACCACCGGATACATACATGCCACAGACACATGACTGGGTGAACCTTTTCAGATTGTGACTCAGCTTTGCTAGAGTCACCAATTAGAGGTATCCAGGGTTCTTAAGCACACTGTTTTTGCCTTGGATCACAACTTTATTTTTTTCTTTTTCTTTTTCCTCCCCTTTTTTCGTTTTTTTGTATTCACTGCTTTTTCTTGTTTCAAGAATCATTTTTATGATTTTTCAGATCCTTAGTAACATGTCTCCTTTCATCATTCTTTCAAGAGCCAACATTCATGAACAACAAATTCAAAAGACATATGCACTGTTAAAGCATACATTCTGAAGTCAAAAGTATTGCCACCGCATCAAAATAATTAATCTGTTATAAAATTCAAAATTCATGCAATTCTTCTCTTTTTCAATTAAGAACATTTTTCATTTAAGAAAGGTGATGGATTCATAGGACATTCATAACTTTAAGGCATAGACACTAAGACACTAATGATCATAAGACACAAACATAGATAAACATAAGCAAGAAAATTCGAAAAACAGGAAAATAAAGAACAAGGAGATTAAAGAACGGGTCCACCTTAGTGATGGCGGCTTGTTATTCCTCTTGAAGATCTTATGGAGTGCTTGAGCTCCTCAATGTCTCTTCCTTGCCTTTGTTGCTCCTCTCTCATGATTCTTTGATCTTCTCTAATTTCATGGAGGAGGATGGAATGTTCTTGGTGCTCCACCCTTAGTT
>NC_029773.3:67755638-67756724 GCF_000817695.3 Arachis duranensis | reverse complement strand
ATGGGTGGGTTTGGGAGGGAAAGTGGTTTGAATTTGAATGGTGAGGTAGGTGGGGTTTTATGAAGGATGGATGTGAGTGGTGAAGAGAATAGTGGGATTTGATAGGTGAGGAGTTTTTTTGGGAAAGAGGTATTGAGGTGATTGGTGAATGGGTGAAGAAGAGAGAGAGTGGTGGGGTAGGTGGGGATCCTGTGGGGTCCACAGATCCTGAGGTGTCAAGAAAAATTCATCCCTGCACCAAGTGGCGAGCAAAAATGCTCTATATGCCAATTCTGGCATTAAACGCCGGGCTGGTGCCCATTTCTGGCGTTTAACGCCAGCTTCTTGCCCCTTCCTGGTGTTTAACGCCAGTCTGGTGCCCCTTTCTGGCGTTAAACGCCCAGAATGGTGCCAGACTGGGCGTTAAACGCCCATTTACTGCCCTTACTGGCGTTTAAACGCCAGCAAGTTTTCCTCTAGGGTGTGCTGTTTTTCTTTCTGTTTTTCATTCTGTTTTTGCTTTTTCAATTGATTTTGTGACTTCTTATGATCATCAACCTATAGAAAACATAAAATAACAAAGGAAAATAGATAAATATAACATTGGGTTGCCTCTCAACAAGCGCTTCTTTAATGTCAGTAGCTTGACAGTGGGCTCTCATGGAGCCTCACAGGTACTCAAAGCAATGTTGGAACCTTCCAACACCAAACTTAGAGTTTGAATGTAGGGGTTCAACACCAAACTTAGAAGTTGGTTGTGGCCTCCCAACACCAAACTTAGAGTTTGACTGTGGGGGCTCTGTTTGACTCTGTCTTGAGAGAAGCTCTTCATGCTTCCTCTCCATGGTTACAGAGGAGTATCCTTGAGCCTTAAACACAAAGGATTCTTCATTCACTTGAATGATCAATTCTCCTCTGTCAACATCAATCACAGCCTTTGCTGTGGCTAGGAAGGGTCTGCCAAGGATCATGGATTCATCCATGCACTTCCCAATCTCTAGGACTATAAAATCAGCAGGGATGTAATGGTCTTCAACCTTTACCAGAACATCCTCTACAAGTCCATAAGCTTGTTTTCTTGAATTGTCTACCATCTCTAGTGAGATT
>NC_029773.3:67752509-67755545 GCF_000817695.3 Arachis duranensis | reverse complement strand
CTTGACCCTAAGTCACACAAGGCCTTCTTGAAGGTCATGGTGCCTATGGTACAAGGTATTGAGAACTTCCCAGGATCTTGTCTTTTTTGAGGTAATTTCTGCCTAGACAAGTCATCCAGTTCTTTGGTGAGCAAAGGGGGTTCATCTTCCCAAGTCTCATTACCAAATAACTTGTCATTTACCTTCATGATTGCTCCAAGGTATTTAGCAACTTGCTCTTCAGTGACATCTTCGTCCTCTTCAGAGGAAGAATACTCATCAGAGCTCATGAATGGCAGAAGTAAATCCAATGGAATCTCTATGGTCTCAGTGTGAGCCTCAGATTCCCATGGTTCCTCATTAGGAAACTCATTGGAGGCCAGTGGACGTCTATTGAGGTTTTCCTCAGTGGCATTCACTGCCTCTTTCTCCTCTCCAAATTCGGCCATTTTGATGGCCTTACACTCTCCTTTTGGATTCTCTTCTGTATTGCTTGGAAGAGTGCTAGGAGGGAGTTCAGTGACTTTCTTGCTCAGCTAACTAGGAGGGAGTTCAGTAATTTTCTTGCTCAGCTGACCCACTTGTGCCTCCAGGTTTCTAATGGAGGACCTTGTTTCAGTCATGAAACTTTGAGTGGTTTTGATTAGATCAAGACCATGGTTGCTAAGTCAGAGTGGCTCTGCTTAGAATTCTCTATCTGTTGCTAAGAAGATGATGGAAAAGGCTTGTCATTGCTAAACCTATTTCTTCCACCATTATTGTTGTTGAAACCTTGTTGAGGTCTCTATTGATCCTTCCATGAAAGATTTGGATGATTTCTCCATAAAGGATTATAGATGTTTCCATAGGGTTCTCCCATGTAATTCACCTCTTCCATTGAAGGGTTCTCAGGATCATAAGCTTCTTCTTCAGATGAAGCATCATTAGTACTGCCTGGTGCAGCTTACATTCCAGACAGACTCTGAGAAATCATATTGACTTGTTGAGTCAATATTTTGTTCTGAGCCAATATGGCATTCAGAGTGTCAATCTCAAGAACTCCTTTCTTCTGATTCATCCCATTGTTCACAGGATTCCTTTCAGAAGTGTACATGAATTGGTTATTTGCAACCATTTCAATGAGCTCTTGAGCTTCTGTAGGCGTCTTCTTCAGATGAAGAGATCCTCCAGCAAAGCTGTCCAATGACATCTTGGACAGTTCAGATAGACCATCATAGAAGATACCTATGATGCCCCATTCAGAAAGCATGTCAGAAGGATACTTTCTGATCAATTGTTTGTATCTTTCCCAAGCTTTATAGAGGGATTCACCTTCCTTCTGTCTGAAGGTTTGGACTTCCACTCTAAGCTTACTCAATTTTTGAGGTGGGAAGAACTTTGCCAAGAAGGCATCGACTAGCTTTTCCCAAGATTTCAGGCTTTCTTTAGGTTGTGTGTCCAACCATATCCTAGCTCTATCTCTTACAGCAAAAGGGAATAGCATAAGTCTGTAGACTTCAGGGTCAACCCCATTAGTCTTGACAGTATCACAGATTTGCAAGAATTCAGCTAAAAACTGATGAGGATCTTCCAATGGGAGTCCATGGAACTTGCAATTCTGTTGCATTAGAGAAACTAATTGAGGTTTAAGCTCAAAGTTGTTTGCTCCAATGGCAGGGATTGAGATGCTTCTCCCATAGAAGTCGGGAGTAGGTGCAGTAAAGTCACCCAGCACCTTCCTTGCATTGTTGGCATTGTTGTTGTTTTCGGCTGCCATATCTTCTTCTAGTTTGAAGATTTCTGTTAGGTCCCCTCCAGAGAGTTGTGCTTTAGCTTCTCTTAGCTTTCGCTTCAAGGTCCTTTCAGGTTTAGGGTCAGCCTCAACAAGAATGCTTTTGTCTTTGTTCCTGCTCATATGAAAGAGAAGAGAACAAGAAAATATGGAATCCTCTATGTCACAGTATAGAGATTCCTTGTGGTGCCAGAGGAAAAGAAAAATAGAAAGAGGAGGTAGAAGAATTAGGATGTGAGAAGAGGGGAAGAATTTTCGAAAGTAAGTTAAAAGATTTTGAAAAAGAATTTTGAAATTGATTGATGATTTTCGAAAACTAAGAGTGGGAAAGAAATTAAGTGATTTTTGAAAAAGATTTTGAAATTAGAAATCAAAAAGATATGATTGAAAACTATTTTAAAAAAGATGTGATTAAGAAGATATGATTGAAAAACAATTTAAAAAGATTTGATTTTTAAAATTAATGACTTGGCTAACAAGATATGATTCAAACATTAAACCTTTCTCAACAGAAAAGGCAACATACTTGAAATGTTGAATCAAATCATTAATTGTTAGCAAGTATTTTTGAAAATGGAAAGAAATCAATTTTGAAAAGATATGATTGAAAAGATATGATTTGAAAAAGATTTGATTTTGAAAAATTATGAAAACTTGAAAAAAATTTGCATTAAAACAAAATCTTCCCTCTTGTGCCATCCTGGCGTTAAACGCCCAGAATGGTACCCATTCTGGCGTTTAACGCCCAAAATGGCACTTGGCTGGCGTTTAAACGCCAGTTTTCCTTCCTCATTGGGCGTTTTGAACGCCCAGCTTTTTCTGTGTAATTCCTCTGCTGTATGTTCTGAATCTTCAATTCTCTGTATTATTGACTTGAAAAGACACAAATTAAAATTTTTTTGGGTTTTTAATGATGAAGAATAATCAAAATGCAACTAAAATCAAATAAACAATGCATGCAAGACACCAAACTTAGAAGTTTGTATACTACTGACACTAACAAATTGAGAATGCATATGAGAAACAACAAAACACACAAAACAAGAGAATTTAAAGATCAGAGCAAGTAAATCATCAAGAACTACTTGAAGATCAATGAAGACACATGAATGAATGCAAGAAGAATAGAAACATGCAATTGACACCAAAATTAAAATGAGACACTAGACTCAAACAAGAAATATTTTTGGTTTTTATGATTTTGTAATTTTTTTGGATTTTTTTCGAAATTTATATGGAAAAAAATGAAGAGATTCAAAATTTTTAATAAGAATTCCAGGAATCAT
>NC_029773.3:67724473-67752406 GCF_000817695.3 Arachis duranensis | reverse complement strand
GCTAAATTGATGAAGATCAATCAGCTTTGGTGATGATAAGAACATCACTTTGAAACACTAGAATTCATTCTTAAAAATTCTGAAAAATACCTAATCTAAACAACAAGATGAACCGTCAGTTGTCCAAACTCAAACAATCCCCGGCAACGGCGCCAAAACTTGGTGCACAAAATTGTGAACATCAATGGCGCCATCAACATGGTACGCTCAATTGCAATCTCAACTCTTTATTACAACTTCGCACAACTAACCAGCAAGTGCACTGGGTCGTCCAAGTAATAAACCTTACGCGAGTAAGGGTCGATCCCACGGAGATTGTTGGTATAAAGCAAGCCATGGTCATCTTGTAAATCTCAGTCAGACGGATAGTAAATGTTATGGAGTTTTCGAATAATAAATAAAGCAGAAAATAAAGATAGAGTTACTCATGTAATTCAATAGTGAGAATTTCAGATAAGTGCGTGGAGGTGCTTGTCCCTATTGGATCTCTGCTTCCCTACTGTCTTCCTTCAATCTTTCTTATTCCTTTCCATGGCAAGCTGTATGTAGGGCATCACTGTTGTCAATGGCTACATTGCATCCTCTCAGTGAAAATGGTCCAAATGCTCTGTCACAGCATGGCTAATCATCTGTTGGTTCTCGATCATGTCGGAATAGAATCCCACTCAATCTAAGGTAGAACGGAGGTGGTTGTCAGGCACACGTTCATAGGTGAGAATGATGATGAGTGTCACGGATCATCACATTCATCAAGTTGAGGAACAAGTGATATGTTAGAACAAGAATAAACTGAATTGAATAGAAGAACAATAGTACTTGCATTAATACTCGAGGTACAGCAGAGCTCCACACCTTAATCTATGGTGTGTAGAAACTCCACCGTTGAAAATACATAAGTGATAATTGTGATCATTGGCTTCGGCCCCAGAGAGGGAACCAGAAGAACCAAGATGAGAATACAATAGTAAAAGGTCCTATTTGTAGGGAACTAGTAGCCTAGGGTTTACAAAGATGAGTAAATTACATAAAAATCCACTTCCGGGCCCACTTGGTGTGTGCTTGGACTGAGCATTGAAGCATTTTCGTGTAGAGACTTCTCTTGGAGTTAAACACCAGCTTTTGTGCCAGTTTGGGCGTTTAACTCCCATTCTTGTGTGAGTTCCGGTGTTTAACGCCGGGCTATTTTGAGCTGATTTGGAACGCCTGTTTGGGCCATCAAATCTCGAGCAAAGTATGAACTATTATATATTTCTAGAAAGCCCAAGATGTCTACTTTCCAACGCAGTTAAGAGCGCGCCAATTGAGCTTCTATAGCTCCAGAAAATCCACTTCGAGTGCAGGGAGGTTAGAATCCAACAGCATCTGCAGTCCTTTTCAGCCTCTGAATCAGATTTTTGCTCAGGTCCCTCAATTTCAACCAGAAAATACCTGAAATCATAGAAAAACACACAAACTCATAGTAAAGTCCAGAAAAATGAATTTTAAATAAAAACTAATAAAAATATAATAAAAGCTAACTAAAACATACTAAAAATATACTAAAAACAATGCCAAAAAGCGTAAAATTATCCGCTCATCACCAGGGCAGAAAGTTCTGCTATTTAATTCTAGGCTCAGATTATTCCCCGGGAAATTAAAATCCCGGTGGAGAGGTCCATATGTGATTACAAGTGTGTCACCATATGGATACGTAGAGCTTCAGGATAATGATTCTAACAAAAAGTTCATTGTTAATGGACAAAGAGTTAAACATTATCTTGACAGCAATTTTGAGCAAGAATGCTCAAAACTAAGACTTGATTAAAGCTCAGTAATAGTCCAGCTAAAGACAATAAAGAAGCGCTTGCTGGGAGGCAACCCAGCCATTTACAAAGTTTATTTGTTAATTAATTGATTTTTACAGGTATATGTCAAGTATCTTCAAGGTAAAATAGCAATTGCTTGAATTCACAGAGTTACAAGGGAATTGGAAGCTCACTCACATGAAAAAGCCAATAAGAAATATTTTGGGCGTTGAACACCTAAAAGAAGCATCCACTGGGCGTTTAACGCCAGTAAAGATAGCCATCTGGGCGTTGAACGCCAGAAAGAAGCTCCTTCTAGGCGTTTAACGCCAGAATTACAGCATCCTGGGCGTTCAGAAAAATGCCCAGTGACAAAGGACTTCCTAGCGTTGAACGCCAGAAAGAAGCTACAGCTGGGCGTTGAACGCCTAGGAGAAGCAGCAATTGGGCGTTAAACGACCAAAACATGCAGCGTTTGGGCGTTTAACGCCAGAATGGTGGAGAGGAGATAAAATTCGTTTTTCTTCACAAATTTTCTAATTTTTATGTTTCAATTCATGATTTCTTGCATAAACATGTTTCAAAATATCATCCTTCAATTCCAAAAATTTTAATCCTAATTTCTAAAATCCCTTTTTCAAAATATTAAATGTATCTTAATCCATAAAGACAAATCTTTTTCCAATCCAATCCAACTCTTTTTTTTAAGTTTTTCAAAACTCAATTATCTTTTAAAATCTTCTTTCAAATTAAAAATTCAAATTTATCTTTTCCAAATATAATTAACATCTTTTTATTTTTAAATTATATCTTTTTCTTATCATATTTATCTTTTATAAATCATATCTTCTATCTTATCTTTTTTTTTCTTATTTTCGAAACCCACCCTCCCCCCTTTATATCCACATTCGGTGCCCCTCCCATCATCCATCATTCAACACTTGCTCTCCTCCTCTCCCTCTCCTTTCTTTTCTTTTGCTTGAGGACAAGCAAACCTCTAAGTTTGGTGTGTTTATCTGTGATCACAAAAACATACTCACTAAGATCATGGCTCCTAAAGGAAAACAACCCACTTCAAGAGGCAAGAAAGAGAGTAATCCAAAACCACTTTGGAATCAAGGGAAGTTCTTAACCAAAGAACATTCAGACCATTACTACAAAATAATGGGTCTAAGATCAGTGATCCCAAAAGTCAAGTTCGATCTGAAAAAAGATGAATATCCGAAGATCCAAGAGCAAATTCGAAACAGGAACTGGGAAATCCTAGCTAATCCTGAAACAAAAGTGGGAAGGAATATGGTTCAGGAGTTCTACGCTAATCTGTGGCAGACAGACAGGCAAAGAATAACTGGAACTGCCCTCTATGACTATCGAACCTTGGTCAGAGGAAAGATTGTTCACGTCCACCCTGACAAAATCAGGGAGATCTTTAAGCTTCCTCAACTGAAAGATGACCCAAACTCCTTTAATAGGAGAATGATGAGGGTAAACAAAGGTCTGGACAAGATTTTAGAAGATATATGCATCTCTGGAGCCAGGTGGACCACCAGCACCACTGGCATCCCAAATCAACTCAAGAGAGAAGATCTCAAACCAGTTGCCAGAGGCTGGCTGGACTTCATTGGGCGTTCTATATTGCCCACCAGCAACTATTTTGAAGTCACTGTTAAAAGAGCAGTGATGATTCACTGCATCATGTTGGGAAGAGAAGTAGAAGTTCATCAACTAATCTCGTGTGAACTCTACAAAATAGCAAACAAGAACTCCAAAGATGCCAAATTGGCCAATCCAAGCTTAATTTCTATGCTCTGCAGAGATGCTGGAGTGAGGATGGGAATAACTGAGTATATCTCAGTTGAGCGGCCAATCACTAAAATATCAATGGAAAGACAACAGCTGCAGGATGACCCAATCAAGAGGATAGCACAAGAATTCCTCCCAGAACTCCCTCAATTCGGATATTGGGAGCATCTTGAGGCATCTGTTTCCAAGTTGCAAGAAGCTATGAACCAAATAAAGGAAGAACAGAATAATCAAAGTAGCATGCTTTGCAAATTGCTTAGGGAACAAGAGGAGCAAGGGCGTGACTTGAGGGAGCTGAAGCGTCAGAAATTAATTCTTGAAGGACCAAGCACCCCACAGACTAGAGGAGCATCCACTTCCCAAAATACAGGTTGTTGAGTTCTAATTTTAGCTTTAACTTTGTGATAGTGTTATTATAGGAATTTACCTTAGAAGTTATACAGGAGTAGTAGTAATTAGCATATCTATTTTGGTTTTATTTCCAATTAAGTTATAATTTATTTTTCTCATCATCATCAAACATGAATAAAATAGTAGATTTTTAGAATAAAGAAGTAATTTATGTTTTTCGAGTTCTTAATAAGAAAAATCATAATTAATTATATGTGGTGGCAATAATTTTTGTTCTCTAAATGAATGCTTGAATAGTGCATATTTTCTATCTTGAATTTTATGAATATTGGCTCTTGAAAGAATGAGGAACACGAAAAATATTATTGCTGATCTGAAAAATTATGAATTTGATTCTTGAAGCAAGAAAAAGCAGTGAAATTTTTTTTAAAAATTACAATATTTCATTGGATCAAGAGAAAGAAAAAAGCCAATAGCCCTCAAAACCAAAAGGCAAGGGTAAAAAAGATCCAAGGCTTTGAGCATCAGTGGATAGGAGGGCCCAAGGAAGTAAATCCAGGCCTAAGCGGCTAAACCAAGTTGTCCCTAACCATGTGCTTGTGGCATGTAGGTCCAAGTGAAAAGCTTGAGACTGAGTGGTTAAAGTTGTGATCCAAAGCAAAAAGAGTGTGCTTAAGAACTTTGGACACCTCTAATTGGGGACTTTAGCAAAGCTAAGTCACAATCTGAAAAGGTTCACCCAGTTATGTGTCTGTGGCATTTATGTATCCGGTGGTAATATTGGAAAACAAAGTGGTTAGGGCCACGGCCAAGACTCATAAAGTAACTGTGTTCAAGAATCAACATACTACACTAGGAGAATCAATAATACTATCTGAATTCTGAGTTCCTATAGATGCCAATCATTCTGAATTTTAGAGGATAAAGTGAGATGCCAAAACTGTTCAGAAGCAAAAAGCTACCAGCCCCGCTCATCTAACTAAAATCTGAGCTTCACTTGAAACTCTGAGATATTATTGCTTCTTAATTTCTTTTCATTCTATTTTATTTATCTAGTTTCTTGAGGACAAGCAACAGTTTAAGTTTGGTGTTGTGATGAGCGGATATTTTATACGCTTTTTGGGGGTATTTTCATGTAGATTTTAGCATGTTTTAATTAGTTTTTAATATAATTTTATTAGTTTTTAAGCAAAAATCATATTTCTGGACTTTACTATGAGTTTGTGTGTTTTTCTGTGATTTCAGGTATTTTCTGGTTGAAATTGAGGAAGCTGAGCAAAAATCTGAGTTAGGCTGAAAAAGGACTACTGATGTTGTTGGATCCTGACCTCCCTGCACTCAAAATGAGTTTTTTGGAGCTACAAGAGTCCAATTGATGCGCTCTCAATTGGGTTGGAAAGTCGACATCCAGGGCTTTCCAGCAATATATAATAATCTATACTTTTCGCGAAGATAGATGACGTAAACTGGCGTTCAACGCCAGTTCCATGTTGCAGTCTGGCGTCTAGCGCCAGAAACAGGTTACAAGTTGGAGTTCGACGCCAAAAACATGATACAACCTGGCGTTCAACTCCAAAAATAGCCCAGGCACGTGAGAGGCTTAAGTCTCAGCCCCAGCACACACCAAGTGGGCCCCAGAAGTGGATTTCTGCACCAATTATCTTAGTTTACTCATTCTCCGTGACACTCATCACCTTCCTCACTCCATGAACGTGTGTCTGACAACCACCTCCATTCTACATCAGATTGAATGAGTATCTCTTAGATTCCTTAATCATAATCTTTGTGGTATAAGCCAGATTGATGGCAGCATTCATGAGAATCCGGAAAGTCTAAACCTTGTCTATGGTATTCCGAGTAGGATTCTGGGATTGGATGGCTGTGACGAGCTTCAAACTCGCGAGTGTTGGGCGTGATGACAAACGCAAAAGAATCAATGGATTCTATTCCGACATGATCGAGAACCAACAGCTGATTAGCCATGCTGTGACAGAGCATTTGGACCATTTTCACTGAGAGGATGGGAAGTAGCCATTGACAACGGTGACACCCTACATATAGCTTGCCATGAAAGGAACCTTGCATTATGGTATTGAGTTGAATATTACATTATAGGAATTCAAAAGACAAAGCATCTCCAAAACTCCAACATATTTTCCATTACTGCACAACAAGTAATTATTTCACGCTCTTTTATTTTTCTAATAATTCAAACTAATAATTATAATTGATATCCTGACTAAGAATAATAAAATAAACATAGCTTGCTTCAAACCAATAATCTCCGTGGGATCGACCCTTACTCACGTAAGGTATTACTTGGACGACCCAGTGCACTTGCTGGTTAGTGGTACGAAATCATAAGAAATCTTGATTTTGATATTGGGATTAAAATTTCGTGCATCAACTATGTATAGAGGAATGATTAGCTCTCTTATGTACTTAACTTCCTCTAGACCTGATATTATGCAAAGTGTTAGAATGTGTTCAAGATTCCAATCAAAACCAAAAGAGTCACATCTTTCAGCAGTAAAGAGGATCATTAGATATGTTCCTGGCACATCCAATTTTGGGTTATGGTATCCTAAGATTGATGATTTTTCTGTGGTTGGTTATTATGATGCAGATTTTGCTGGTGATAGAGTTGATAAAAGGAGCACATCAAGCATATGTTGTTTTATTGGAAAGTCTCTAAATGTCTGGTCAAGTAAGAAGCATTCCACAGTGGCTTTATTCACTGCAGAGGCTGAGTATATAACTATTTCTTCTTGTTGTTCTCAACTTATGTGGTTAAAAATACAGCTTGCTGATTATAAATTAAATGCTAAAAATATTCTCTTGTTGTGTGATAATATGAGTGCCATTAATATTTCAAAGAATTCAATTTTGCACTCTAGAACTAAACATATTGAAGTGAGAATTCACTCAATAAGAGAACATGTTCAAAAAGGGGATATTAGCATTCAATTTGTTAAATCAGAAGAGCAATTAGCTGATATTTTTACTAAACCACTCGCTGAACACAGATTTTGCATGATCAGGACTAGTCTAGGGATTTTAAGTTATAATTTATTGTTTGAAAATTGCTTATGTGTTTGTTGAAGTTTTTGTCTCATAGGTTGGGATGAGAAAATTCTGGATAAATGAAGAACCATCTCACTGAACGGCATTCTCTAGGCTCTATTCCACGTGCTGAATCATCTGGGTCAACCTTAAAATTCAGATTCTGGGTGGTCTAAACATGTTTTCTTAAAATGAACCACCTTTGGGTCCAAATGAGTGTTACATCATCCATGTGTTTTATTCTCTTTTATTTTATTTTATTTTTTTCATTCCTTTTGTCCTTTAGTCAAAAGTTTTCAAATTTAAAATTACTTTCTGTTTTATTTCTTGATAAAATGAAATCACTTTTTCGGTGTAATGTCAAGTCTTTTCAGTGTCAAGTCATAGTGATGCAGTTTCATGGGTATAAGAAACCTCCTTTATGACAGTTACTAAGCTTCTCTCCTCATAAATCATACCACTAACCCTTTGGTTTCTTCCCACTACCATCAGTGCATATCTTCTTTCAAAACCAGGGTTGAAATCAAAATAAAGAAGAAGGTTGTTCATAAAAAACCTCTACGAAAAAAGCTTCTCAAACTCCCTTCGAAGCCAAAACCCTTCACTCGCTCCAGAGAGAAAACGTTCACACCCTCACCTTCTCCTCCTACATCTCCTCCTCACACAGATCCCATGGCTCGCATCAAGAATCCCACAAGGATTCCATCTTCCTCCAAGCCTACATCAACTCTCAGCGCTCCTCATAGCACTCCATCGAAGCCAAGAACCTCAAAAGGGAAACGGTATGCTGCAGTTAAACTAACCACTGAGCCAACTTAACCTAAGCCAAGGTCTATTCCTACTCATCCTTAGAGAGGTAAACCACATATACCTCTTAAATCTATTAGGGAACCAGACATTGATCTCTTTGCACACAAATCACACTTCATGACATGTGAAGAGAGAACTTTTCCGTGGTCTAGAATTCAGAATAAATTTCCGTTGCAAGTATAGCTTCTAAACCAACAAAAGTCCTTTCTTACAAAAGTTTTGGTTGTCACAAGTAACAAACCCCTAAATAAATTAATAACCGAAGTATTCAAACCTTGGGTCGTCTTCTCAAGGAATTGCAGGGAGGTATGTTCTTATTATTGGTTGAGTCTTGTAAATTGGGGGTTTTGAAAGTAAGAAAACAAGTATGTTAAATGATAAGAAAAATAAAACAGTAATAATCTAATAAACTCTTGGCAAGATATTAGAATTAGAATTTCTATCCTAGTTATCCTTATCAAGTATGATGAGAATTGGGTTTTAATCCCACTTAGTTATCCTTTATTAAACAAAGGAAGGTCAAGTAGACTAATTAGTTTGATCCTCAAGTCTTAGTCAATCCCTGTGGGAGGATTAGCTTTAGAGCAATCTAGATCAATTAGAATCTGTCCATTTCAATCACTGCTGAGTTTGACAACTCAAGAGTTACCAATTACCTAACCAAAGCCAAATGTATATAAAGCTAAATTAAAATCATAAATATCTGGAATACCTCAAATTGCATGAAGATGTCAATTCTAACATGGAAAAGTTCAAAAGCCAATTGGGCAACATAAATCAAATATAAATAAAAGCTTCAGAGTAAACAAAAATAGAAGAGAAACATAAATTATTGAACCTGATATGAAGAAACAATCCTAATGACTAAAAGAGATCCTAATCCTAAAATCTAAGAGAGAGGAGAGAACCTCTCTCTCTAAAAGCTACATCTAAATTATGAAAGTAAATTATGATCTGATATGAATTGATATCCCGAGTCTATGCATGTTCCCTGACTTTAATCTGTGTTTCTGGACCGAAAACTGGGTTGAAATGCGGCCCAAAATCTCTGCCAGCGACTTCTGTAATTCTGCAGATCGCGCACGTCACGCGGCCACGTCGTTCACGCGTTTGCGTCACTCAGCATTTCTCGTACCATGCGTGCACGTCATCCACGCATTCGCGTCGTTCGTATAGCTTCCAATCCGCACGGTTGCGTCAGGCACGCGAGCGCATCACTGTGATTTCTTCCTTTTCGCGCGGTCGCGTGAGCCATGCAACCGCGTGACTTCTCACTTGTCATCTCCTCAATTCCTTGTGTTCCTTCCATTTTTGCACGCTTCCTCTTCATTCCTTATGCCATTCCTGCCCTATGAAGTCTGAAACACTTAACATACAGATTACGACATCGAATGGTATGAAGAAAGATAAAAATATACAACTAAAAGGTCCTTAGGAAGCAAGTTATTAATCATAGGATATTTTTAGGAAGGAATTGTAAATACATGCAAATCATATGAATAAGTGGGTGAAAAACTTGATAAAACCACCCAATAAAACACAATATAAACCATAAAATAGTGGTTTATCAATCTTCCCACACTTAAACATTAGCATGTCCTCATGCTAAGCTCAAGGAGACAAAATAAATGAGTAGGGAAAAGCAGGACTCATGCAATGCAACCTATGAATGTGAATGCAACTACATGCTAAAATGATTCTACCTACTTGGTAAAAAAAATAATAAATAAATCTTTCAAGAACAAATATGAACTGGATTTCACTAATTCAAATCATAAAAATGAAGTACAAATAACTTGCAAGAAGAAGATAGCTCATGAAAGCAGGGAATAAGGAATTGAGCACTGAACCCTTACTGGTAGTGTATATCATTCTAACTCTCAAGTGTCTAGGGTCAATTCTCTCAATTCTCTACTATTCTTGATTTCTATAGCTTGCTCTTCATCTAACAATCAACAAAAATTTAATGCACCAATACACAAATCAAGAGGTCTTTTAAGGGTTGTAATGGGGTTAGGGTCAATGTAGGATTGTATTTGGCCAAGTGGACTAAAATCTGAATCCTTAATTAACATAAACTTTCCACCTAACTTAGGACAATCCATGTAATATAAAATCAATAACTATCCATTAACTGCATTTACTACATATTTATGCATTCCAAGTTTTGAGTACAGTACATATGCATTGCTATTGCCATTTACTTTGGGGCATTTTGTCCCCTTTTTATTTTTCTGCTTTTTTTTCTTTAAATTTTTTTTCTTTTTTTTTCAATGCATATGATTAAGGTTTTGAATGCATAAACATGTTCTTAACATTTTTCACATTTTCACACAAAGTCTAACATACTCAATTCTCAAACCAAACGTTTCCAAACCCACTTTCCCCACACTTAATTTATGAGCACTTTCACTAGTCTAAGCTAATCAAGGATTCAAATTAAGGACATTATTATTTTTCGCTTAGAGTTAGTGATGAGCTAAAGTAAGGAACAAAGGGGTAAAATAGGCTCAACATTGGTTTGCAAAGGGTAATAAAAAGGTAAGGCTATATGGGTATGTAAGCTCAGTGAACTAAAGTCTCAATCATATAAGTGTATGCATACATTAAACAATGGAAATATAGAATCAAGCAAGACAAAGATTACAATTTTAGAGAGAATAACACACACCAAAAATAAAATATTGGTTAATAAAATGCAACCAATCAAATAGGCTCAAAAGCTCACTTGGTTTTGTGTGTTCAAGCTCTAAACCTTGTTCCAAAATAATATTTCTTCAAACAATTTTTTTTCAAAAAGTTTTTAATTTAAATTAGTGAAATACTATAAAAAGTTTTCTTGAAAAAGAAAATGTTACTTCAACCAAGTGGTAAAATATGCACAAAATCAAGCAAACATGCAATCAGATATGCAAATGCAACAATGAAAAATAAAAAATTGGTGTTGAGAAGGGACTAACTAACCCGTGGAGATCGGTATCGACCTCCCCACACTTAAAGATTGCACCATCCTCGGTGCATGCGAAGATGTCAGGTGGACGGGCTGCTCCAACTGATGCCTTTTCTCTACAGATTGTGCAGATTGACTCGCCTATCTCCCCATATAGAGGTTCTTCCTATCCCCTCTCGGTGGCCATCCTGAAAGTACAGGAAAAGGAAGAAAAGTAATCCAGAAATAAAGATAAGAGCATAAATAAAATATGGGTGTTAATGCCAAATAATAAAGGTCTCAATTACATGGTAGCTACAACATGCAAGTGAGAAAATAGTGGAAGCAAATGGCATATCAATAGTACAGAAGTTGCAACAATAGGGAAGAGAGTGTGGGTAATGCAAGATAGTGTAAGTGCATATCAATGCAAAAGGAATATCAGTATTATAAATATTAGCATTGATTTATGAATAATAATACCCAATTAGAATAAAACAAGTCATGAAGCACCAGAATAATTCAAGAAAAGATGCAATAGTTGAAGAGGAGAATTTTAACACCAATGAAAAAGAAAAATAAAGTAAGAAAGGAGGAAGAAAGAAATAAGAAGGGAAAGAAAAATTAGTATTTGGGGAAGAAAAAATAAGATATTTGGCTGATTTGGATAAGCTGTGCGGCATAGGCGACGCGAACGCGTGGGGCACGCGGTCCCGTGGATATCGCATCGATGAAGTGACACAAACGCGTGGGTCACGCGTTCGCGTGAAGTAATTCGTGCCTTCAGCGCGAGTGCAGCCTTGCGGCCGCGCAACTCTCTGGTGAAAAACTTAATTTGCCAAAAATTTGGGTGACGTGATCGCGTGGTGGATGCGATCGCGTGGATGGCCTTGTTTAAATAACGACGCGGACGCGTAGGGCACGCGTTCGCGTGGTAGGGCTTGTGCTGCTAGCACGAGTCCAGCCCAATTCCAGCTCAACCTTTGGCCATACACCCTTTTTACGTTGATTTTGAGGAACGCGTTCGCGTGGGTGACGCGGACGCGTCAGCGACGCGGTCGCGTCGGTCAAATTGTGCCAAAGGCACGCCTCCAGCCACGCTCTTGCGTGACTCTCTATTCACTTTTCTTTTCTTCCCAACGCACCTATGACGCGGACGCGTCGGCGACGCTGTCGCGTCGCATGCGAAAATTTTTTTATGCAGTATGCAGAATGCAAAATGCAATGAATGTCATGCAAAAATTCCAGGTTCAAACAAAATTCAAAAACAGAGTAGAATGGAGAAGAAACGATCATACCATGGTGGGTTGTCTCCCACCTAGCACTTTTAGTTAAAGTCCTTAAGTTGGACATTTGATGAGCTTCCTGCTATGGTGGCTTGTGCTTGAATTCGTCCAGGAATCTCCACCAGTGTTTGGAATGCCAGCATCCTCCGGGGTCCCAAACAAGGTATGTAAAGCCCTTAGGTGAGTTCAAACAGGCTTCAAGGTTCTCGGGGTGTTGAATGTCAGAATAGATTCCAGGATCCCAAACTTTACTTTTACATCCATCTTTGTTTCGATCTGTATTATTCAAGCCAGGTGATAAGTAATCTGAATTCTCACTGCAGTGACCAAACAGCTTCCGAGATCCTTCCAATTGAGCTTGACACCAATTCTTGCACCTCAAATTGAATTGTGAAGCCTCATTGAATCTTACATACCATCTCTGAGTGCGAGTCATTTCCCTTTTGCTCTTAAAGCCGCAAAGAGCTCTAAGCTGGCCATCTGTTTCAAGTAAACCATATTCAAGTGGAAAATTGAAGATAAAGGTCAAGGATTGTACCCACTTGAAGTTTGTGTTGGGTGGTAATGGCCTTGGGATCAGTGTTTCTAGTGGTTTTGCAAGCTTCACTCCCTTGTGGTCTTCAATGAATTCCTCCACTTCCTTGCAAACTTCTTCAAATTCAACCATGTCTTGATCAAAGTCTTTGATATCTTCCTCATCACTTGAATCATAATTTGGAGGTTGAGAAAAGTCGACCTCTGCATCATCTTTGTATTCACTTGGGGAAGATTCTTCTATCTCAAAGAATTCACTTGCGGTTACAAGTTCATTACTAAGAGAGCTTGACTGGTGACTATCATCATCAAGAAAACTTGAGTCTTGGGTTATTCCATCTAGTTCTTCATAAGATATCTGCATTGGAGGCTGTGCAAAATCCTCTTTAGTGTCAATTGTAACATTCTTGAAGGAATTCTCCACAACTCTGGATTTCTGCAGAGGTTCGGCATCTCCTAAATTTTCAACCAACTCTTCTTCTTCTACAATAACAGCATCCTCTACTTGTTCCAGTATGAAGTTATGCTCTATGTTGTCCACTGGAGTTTCTAGCGTCTTCTTTGTGCTGCGTTCTTCATTAGATTCTGCACATGAAGCCATGGGAGTCTGTTGAGGGACTGAACGTCTGGAAGATAATTGATGTATTGCTTGCTCCAATTGATGAAGGGTTGCATTAATTTGGTTTACTGATTCTTCGAAGCGAACCTGTGATTCTTGGCTTGATGGATATGGACATGGTGCATAGGGGAGTGGTGGTTCTTGGGAGTGATTGGATTGGTGTTGGGGCGGATAAGGATCATATGGTGGCGAATGGTGAAAAGAAGCTTGTGTGTGTGGTGGTTCAAAGTTATGTTGAGAGGATGGTCTCTGAGCGTAGGGTAGGGCTTGTTGGTAGCTACAAGGGGGTCCACCAAATCTATCAATTGGGTATGCATTGTAGAATGGTCTTTGTCCATAATATCTAGGAGGGTGTTGTTGCCTAAAGGGTTTATCAGATCCTCTTGGCTCTATTCATCTTTGATTGCTTTGACCATGATGCATAGTCCTGTTATAGCTTCCATTCCTTGCAACAAAAGTAGAACCAAACTCAAAGCGAGAGGGGTGAGAATTCATAGTAGTTATCAGAAATAAGAAGGGAAAACAAAAGCAAATAAACAAGTAAAAGAAAAATATTTACAATAACCAATAATAAGGTACACGTTTGTAATTCCCCGGCAACGGCGCCATTTTGAAGAGACGAACTTTTGCATGGTCTAGAATTCAGAATAAATTCCCGTTGCAAGTATAGCTTCTAAACCAACAAAAGTCCTTTCTTACAAACGTTTTGGTTGTCACAAGTAACAAACCCCTAAATAAATTGAAACCGAAGTATTCAAACCTCGGGTCATCTTCTCAAGGAATTGCAGGGAGGTATGTTCTTATTATTGGTTATGAGTCTTGTAAATTGGGGGTTTTGAAAGTAAGGAAACAAGTATGTTAAATGATAAGAAAAATAAAATAGTAATAATAAAATAAACTCTTGGCAAGATATTAGAATTGAAATTCCTATCCTAGTTATCCTTATCAGGTGTGATGAGAATTGGGTTTTAATCCCACTTAGTTATCCTTTATTAAACAAAGAAAGGTGAAGTGGACTAATTAGTTTGATCCTCAAGTCCTAGTCAATCTCTGTGAGAGGACTAGCTTTAGAGTGATCTAGATCAATTAGAAACTGCCCATTTCAATCACTGCTGAGTTTGACAACTCAAGAGTTACCAATTACCTAACCAAAGCCAAATGTATATAAAGCTAAATTAAAATCATAAATATCTGGAATACCTAAAATTGCATGAAGATGTCAATTCTAACATGGAAAAGTTCATAAGCCAATTGGGCAACATAAATCAAATATAAATAAAAGCTTCAGAGTAAACAAAAATAGAAGAGAAACATAAATTATTGAACCTGGTATGAAGAAATAATCCTAATGACTAAAAGAAATCCTAATCCTAAAACCTAAGAGAGAGGAGAGAACCTCTCTCTCGAAAAGCTACATCTAAATTATGAAAAGTAAATTATGATCTAATATGAATTGATGTCTCGAGTTTCTGCATGTTCCCTGACTTTAATCTGTGTTTCTGGGCCAAAAACTGGGTTGAAATGCGGCCTGGAATATGTGTCAGCGACTTTTGTAATTCTGCAGATCGCACACGTCACGCGACCGCGTCGTCCACGCGTTCGCGTCACTCAGCATTTCTCGTACCACGCGTGCGCGTCGTTCACGCATTCGCGTCGTTCGTGCAGCTTTCAATCTACGCAGTCGCGTCAGGCACGTGAGCGCGTCACTGTGATTTCTTCCTTTTCGCACGGTCGCGTGAGCCATGCGACCGCGTGACTTCTCGCTGGTCATCTCCTTAATTCCTTGTGTTCCTTCCATTTTTGCACGCTTCCTCTTCATTCCTTATGCCATTCCTGCCCTATGAAGCCTGAAACACTTAACATACAGATCACGGTATCGAATGGTATGAAGGAAGACAAAAATATACAACTAAAATGTCCTTAGGAAGCAAGTTATTAATCATAGGATATTTTTAGGAAGGAATTGTAAATACATGCAAATCATATGAATAAGTGGGTGAAATGCTTGATAAAACCATCCAATAAAACACAATATAAACCATAAAATAGTGGTTTATTAACCTGTCACTCAAATTATAACCCTCACAGATTTAGGTCTGCCATGAATGATGATTTTTATGAAGGAGTTATTAAGTACCGCACCCTGCTTCTTGCTGATTTACCCAATCTGAAAAAGAAAGATTTTTCTTTTGTTGAAAATTTGAAATTTTTGGACTGGAATAATCTTTTTAACATCAAAAAACCAGTGTACCCTCTTTTAGTCAAAGAGTTTTATGCTAATATGACTTACCATGAGGGCATTGTTCATTCTTATGTGAAAGGTCATGATATTGTGTTAAATAATGAAACAATTAGTGATTCATTGAAATACACTGATGCTGGGGCTTGTGCCTATACTTTGGGTAAGTGGGATGAAGGAGTTGGTATTTCTTTCAATGATGCTCTGGCTCATATCTGTGAGCACGTTTCTTTAATTGATGGTATCTCCCTTACTCACAAAGCCCTGGGTTATGAATGTGCTCAGTTGTACCGTATAGTAAATCATATCATCCTTTCTCAAAGTAGTTTATATCAAAGGATATCTTACACTGACACTCTTGTTTTGTATGCTATTCTCACAAAAACAAAAATCTCTTTTGCTTATTTAATGGTTAGATATATATTTGATTCTGTTAGAAGTGAGAAAGATAAAGTCCTTCCTTATGGCATGTTCTTAACTTGTATTTTTGAATATTTTGGTGTTGATTTGTCCAATGAGTCATATGAAAATAGACACTCATATCTAAAAGGAGGTGGTTCAGTGAAACATCAGAAAAAGGGACCCACTCGCTTTGAAAGGGTGGTTCTAGATGATGATAATGATGAATCCGTTCCTGAGGATTCTCCCCCACCTTCTACCAAGGGTACCTCAGTCTCAACTGGACAAAAATCTGCTTTATTTGGGGTTGTTAAGGACATGATACAAGAATTTATCTCCCAGTCCAACCATATGATTGCTATGAGCAGAGAACATAGGAAGCTTGCTAACAAGCATGAGAATTTTCTCAGAAAATCCAGAGATGGAGTGGCTATCTTCATGAAGTTCATTGATAATCTCCAACAAGAAGAAGATGCTCCCACTGATGCTGAAGAAGAAGCTGATTCTGAGGAGGATGGTTCGGATGCTTGAATTTGTCTCATGTTGCTACTACCTTTTGTTCACTTTTGTCTCATGAAAACTGTTGTTGTTTACTTTTGAACTACTCTATGTCTATTTCGGATGATTGTAATACTCTTAACAACTGATGCACTTAATTTTAGTTACTTACTTATTTTGGACTTTGAACTAACATTTTGTTGCAGGTTTTTAGTTCGTTTTTGTTCCACCCTTGATGATAAAAGGAAAAGTAGTAGCCCAATTTTTATGTTGAATTTTTGCTGATACTATGTTTTGTTTGGCTTGTAGCATATGAATTTACTGCTGTAAATTTGCTTTACATGATTTGTTGCTCTATTTTGCCATTACTAGTCTTGATGTTCTGTATTGTTCAATTTTTTAGCAGTTTTGTTCAATTTTTTAGCAATTTTAAGCTGGATATTTGTTATTATTGCTGATTTGTTGTGTTCAGATTTTGGATGCACATTTGGGTGTTTACACACTCCCTTGAGTTAGCTTTATAATCTGTTTGAAAACCTTGCTGATTGATTCAATCATGGATAACATAATGTATATAGTTCATTATTGTGTTTTCTATAAGAATATGCTACAGGAAAAAAGAGAAGAGTATTAATCTAGGGGGAGCAACATAAAAGCAAATGGCATCACTTAAAGGGAAATTCCTGAGTTTTACTCAAATTTAATTCCTTTTGATTAATGTTACAATCATGTTTGTCATCAAGGGGGAGATTGTTGAGTTAAAAAATTAACTAACATGATTGATTATGATAAATATTATTTTATTAGGCTAACTACCCAATTAGATTTAATCAATTTTGATTAAGTGATGCAGGCCACTAAGTAATAAATACAACAGTAACCTAATATGGAACAAAGTGAATCTTCTTTTGTGGGCAACTTTTACAAACAAAACTTAAATGAAACTAAGCAAAGAAATCAAGCTGGGCTAAATAAAACAAATCGAGAGAGAGAGAGAGAGAGAGCTTCGTTCCACTTGCTCATTTCATTAAAGAAGAAAGAAAGAGAAAGGGTTAAACAAAAAGCAGAGGTCTAATCACCCAACTCAAACCATTTTAAGATAAGTCAGAAGTTAAATGTGATTTATTTCCATTTGCATGCAATTTAATTTCTTCATTTCTTCTCCAACTTTCTATGATACCATTTTTAGTTAAATGAAGAAAGAAGTCTTTGATCTCTGCTACTGTAAATCAATTGTTTACAAAGTTTCTTGGAACCAAAGCACATTCTTAATGGTTCGAATTTGGGTTTACCACTGAACAACTTTCTCTTTACTGCTCTGATGTCTTTGGTAAAGCAAAAAGAACCAGAGTTGAAATCCATAATTTGGGGGTTAATTGAAGAAAGTGAAATGACAAGCTTGGTAGCACACAACTCGAGGAGTTGACTCTGAAAGAAAGCAACTCAGCAACATGCAAGGAGATACAAAAGAAAGATTTTCAATTTTTGAAGACAATGAGAGAGAACCATTGTTTTTAAGTTTGTGTTTTGAGAAGTCTACTCTGAGGAGAGTTCATCAACTTGGACAGTGCTTTCCAATCAAAGGAGCATTCCTCCAGAATGAAGAACTAAATTAGAGTTAAGCAAATCTAGTTCATCACATAGCAACAGAGGCTATTGAAGCAATCAATCTCCTTCATGTTTTACAAATTATAGTTTTCATTTTTAATGTATATCTTTCTGTAGTTTCTTGAGAGGAAAAAGGAAAAAGAGAGATCTCAAGTAAAAGCCAATGAGTGTTAAAAGGCTAAGTGATACACTTGAGAGAAAAGTCTAGAGTGTCTTCAGATTTCTTTAGGTTGGTTTTGTGTCTTGTATCTTGTACCAGTGAGGTACCCCTTTCTTAGTTGGGTAAGCACTAAGAGTGAAGAGTTAGGTATTAGCATTGCCAAGTCAAGTTAGGTTAGAACTTGAGAGTGGAAGGATTGTGTCAATTCTGTGGAATTTGTGTATGTAATACTTTAACTTTAGTGGAAATTTCACCACTGTTGTGGTGGAGACTGGATGTAGGTTGTATTGCATAAGGCAACTGAACCAGGATACATGATGGTGTCAGCTTCTCTCTTCCCTTCTCTGTTTTATTTTCTGATATTCATGACACAAAAATAATTGTCTCATAAATTTTTCGCTGTTGAGTTCGAACAGAATCTAAGTGAAAGTTTATAAGTTAAGCTTTATTTTATTAATCTAAAAGAAGCTCATAGATTCAACCCCTATCCCTTCTCTAATCCTTCTACAACTTTCACACAAAGGGGGGATATGGTTCCTTTTCATTGGCATAATTTTTCTTGTAATAATCTCAAGAAATCGGATCAATGTTTAACAGTCAAGATTGATAGAGGTGGAAAATCTTGGGTTTATAGTGTAGTATATGGAGCCCTCAATGCACTAATCAAGAGATTCTTTGGAACTATTTATATAGTATTTCTTTAAACATTCATGATCCATGGTTGATTCTTGGGAATTTCAAGAAATAATGTACTCTTAAGAAGTCAGAGATGAAAATTTTTACCCTTCTCATAGTAATGTTTTTCTAGTCCTTTGGACTCCTGTGATTTTTTTATTTATATACAACAGGAAGACAGTTCACTTGGTTTAGGAATATGTAAGGAAATAGAGACATTTCAAAGAGACTAGATAGAACTTGTAGTAATAGTGAGTGGATGCTTCTTTTTCTAAAAGCTTATATAAAAATTTTCTATCATTGTCTTCACTCTTATCAGCCCCCTTCTGATACGGTGCTTAAGAAGAACTGTGAAAAAAAGGGTCTAAGCCATTCTGTTTTCAGGCGCTATGGGCCTCTCACCTAAAATATAGGTTGTTGGTCCAAAAGACATAGAATGGTCCTAGCTCAGCTATTAATAATCAGTGGAGTTTGGTGGTGGTGCAAAAGGCCTCTTTGGATTTTATTCTAAAATATTTGACAACATTTTGAGTCTAAATTGGATGACATCCAAAAAGTTTTAGAATATTGTGATGATGCAATTTTGAGGAAGATAGAAGAGTAGACTTGGACATATTATAATATATTGCTGGCTCAAAAAGAATTATTTTGGCCCTAGAAATTCAAAGAGTAGTGGATGAGATATGGGGACAAGAATGCTAAATTCTTTGTAACCCCGCCCCTACCCGCCCCGGAATATATATATATATATATAACTTTTTAGCAATTAGGGTTAGTAGGTTCTCACTTCTGATTCTCACCGTCACTGAACTCCCATCTATTTTCCAGTCCCAACCCTCTTTGTCACTTCTTCAGCTTCTCCAAGGACCATAGCCTCGGTTCAGTTCAACCAATCGCTGTCGTCGAATCTGCTCCAATTGCTATTCCACTGCCCCATCGCCGTTGCAAAATCGTCTCATTCCCACTCCTCCGCAACACATCTTCTACGATCTCTTCTGCGTCTCCTTCAAGCCGCCTGTCGCTCCTCCTCCACGCCGCCTCTCAGCCCTATATCCTCTGTGCTCCCTCCAGCCTCCAAGTCGCTCACTAGACGAGCCACCCCCGTGCCTCCTCTGCATCGGAATCGAGCCTTGTCCGCGCCTCTCCTGGTCCCCAAACGCGCCACCTCCACCAAATTCTCCCCGCATAGCATTGGTATAATTCTTGCCCTCTATCTCAGCCTTTTTTTTGTCTTTTTGAATGATTTGATATGTTTAATCTCTAGCTAATTTTGGATGTATCATGAGAATAGAAAAAGAAGAAGTTCTTTTGTTTTTGGGTGATAACAGATTCTTTGGGGAGTTTTCTGAGTTTGTTACTAAGTTTAGTGTGTTGAAACAGCTTGATTCAGGGAACAGGAATAGTATGTTTGTTGGTTCAATTTCTCAGACTTAGTTGAAATAAATCTTGAAAAATTGAAGTTGTTTTGGCTTCTTTGTTGATTGGTTATATGCAGAAGTTGTTTTGGCTCATGGTGTTCTGTTTCCTTTGTTAAGAAAATATGCTCATGGTGTTCTGTTTTAATTAAGAAATATGTTGTTATATGCAGAAGTTATTTTGGCTCATGGTGTTCTGTTTCCTTTGCTAAGAAAATATGCTCATGGTGTTCTGTTTTAATTAAGGAAATATGCTGTTATATGCTGAAGTTGTTTTGGCTCATGGTGTTCTGTTTCCTTTATTAAGAAAATATGCTCATGGTGTTATGTTTTAATTAAGGAAATATGTTGTTATATGCAGAAGTTGTTTTGGCTCATGGTGTTCTGTTTCCTTTATTAAGAAAATATGCTCATGGTGTTCTGTTTTAATTAAGAAAATATGCTGATGGTGTTCTTGTGCATTTATGCTTTGAATTATTATTTTTATACATTTTTTATTTTGATTTTATTCTGACTTTGTAATTATGTATTCTGATTTTTATGCATTTATAATATAATTTATGTTAATTTTAGACCCTCATTAATTTTAATTTTATCAATATTTTCGAATTAATTCATGGCTAGTAATGCTAGAGAAGACACACAAAGTAACACTGCAACAGTGTTGCTCCTAATGATAATGAAATTGAAGTTCAAAGTAATGCTAATCCAACTTCAGAAACTCCACAAGTAACGGATAATGTCTCAACTCCAAAAGGATCAACTCCTAATGAAAGTGACAATAAGACTCATGTTAAGAGTGCTTATTAGGAGTATTTTGATCGTTTGAAAGTTGAAGGTGAATGGAAGGTGAAATGCAAGTTTTGCAAAACTGTGCTTAGTGCAAATCCGAGGAATGGTACCAAGTCATTGAGGAACCATGTGGATTGATATTGTAAGAGAATAAAGGTGGCAAACTCTAGGCAATCATCAATTGTTGAATCATTTTCAAAACAATCACAAAAGCAAAAAGTGAATGAAGATGGTTTTGTGTTTGATCTTTCATTTACAAGAAAATGTGTCGCTAAAATGATTATTTTGCATGAGTATCCTATGAGTTGTGTGGACCACCATGGATTGAGGCGAGCTTTTGCTTCAATGCAACTAACATTTAAAATGCCTAGTCGAAACACTGTTAGAAAAGACATCTTGAAGATGTATAGGGACGAGAAGCGGAAGTTAACTCTTCAACTAGATGAAAATGATAGTAGAGTTGCAATAACAAGTGACATGTGGACTTTCAACCAAGAAAAAGGATACATGATTGTCACGGCTCACTATATTGTTAGTTCGTTGAAGTTGCATATGCGCCTATTGAGGTACTTTAAAAATTTTATAAACTTTTATACATTGTGTTGTTTTCATATGTTGAGCTTCGTTAATCTAAAAATCCATGCATGTTTGTTAATCTTTTCAACTTTTGTTATATTTCTTGTCCCTATACAAGTGAAGTTCTCACTGAAACGTTGATGAAAATATTATTAGAATGGAACATTGATAGAAAATTGTCCACTGTTACATTGGATAACTGTTCTACTAATGATGCTATGATAGATGGATTGTTGGGGCATTTAGATTCTTCATTCTTGATGTTAGGGGATAAATTGTTACATCTGCATTGCTGTGCTCATATATTGAATTTGATTGTGAAGGATGGCTTAAGTATTGTTAAGGAAAGTATAGAAAATATTCATAGTAGTGTATTGTATTGGACTGCAACACAGAAAAAGAACGAAACTTTTGTGAGTTGGTATGCTAAAACAGCGATCTCATTTACTAGGAAATTAGTTCTTGATTGCCCAACTAGATGGAACTCAATTTATTTGATGTTAGAAACTTCTTTGTTGTATAAAGTTGTCTTTCCTAGGTTAAGGCAGAAGGAACCCAATATAAAACTGTGCCAAGTAATGAGGAGTGGAAACTTGCGAAGGAAATATATGGTAGATTGAAGTTGTTTTATGATGTTACTCAACTGTTTTCTGAGTCTAAATTTCTGATTATTAATCTTTATTTTTCTCTGGTTTGTAAAATAAAAGTGTTATTGGATGAATGAAAAATTTCTACTAATCTGTTTCTTGCAAAAATAGCTAAAGATATATATGTTATTCCGGTGTCCACTGTTGCATCTGAATCTGCTTTTAGTACAAGTGGTCGTGTAATTTCTCCTCATCGTGCAAAGCTCCAACAAGACATAATTGAAGCTTTGATGTGTGGCCAAAGTTGGTTGTTGGCACCTTTGGGAAGTAAAGGTGATATATTGGTTAATCTTTATTTATGTTAATTTTTTACATAGTACCAATTAATTTGTTAATTATTATCTCTTTTGATTTTCAGGTTTAAATCTTGATTAACAAACTTTTAATGATGATGAAGATGTTGAAAGTGATCAAGATTAAAGGTTGAAGATCCTTTTATATCTAATATTATAATTTCTTTATTATGGTGTTAAATTTGTAGTGATCTAACAATATATTTTTTTAATTTCAAGTTATTTTAACTAATGACATTGTATGAATTTTATGTTTGTATTTTAATTTATCTATGAATTTTAATTTTTGTCTTAATTTATATAGGAATAGGAAAAAATTAAAATATTTAATTTTTATAGGAGCGGATCGGGGTGGGGCGGGTACCCGCAGGGACAAGTTCGGGTTCTGTAATTTACTACCTGCGGGTAGTGATGGGGCGGGTAGTATATGCATAACAGGACAGCGGGACGGGGTCGGATAGGGCAAAAACCCGCTCCTACCCGTCCCACTGCCACCCCTAGAGCTTATAATTAGTGACAGTACTTAGTCCTTCGATCCTGAAGTTTTGCAATAGGAAGTTATGAGATTCTGACAAAACTCCTTTTTGTTCGACAAAAAAAGTTGATATTTATTGTTTAGGTGAGGTACCTATGCTTATTCTAAGTCAATAGGCTTGTGCTATTCTTACCAAGTCGGTATCCCTTTTGGAGGTTAAAAGGATTGATAATAGTATGAGTTTGTTAAAAATTTTGGTCTAGACAATTTTCAAGCATTCTTCTTTAAGAAATACTGGGATGTTGGTGGTCATGAGGTTGGGAACATCATTTGAAATGTTTTCTTGGAAGAATCTCTTAACTTTTATTTGATAGAGACTCTTACTTTGTTCATTTCTAAGTGTAACTCGCTTTTTGTTAGGAAGGAGTTTCGCCCAAAGAACCTCTGCAATGTGTTCTATAAGATTATCACTAAAGTATTAATTAATTAGTTGAGACCTTTTCTAAATAATATCATCATTCCTATTTAGGGAGAATTTATTCATAGCAGAAGAGTCTCTAATAATTTTAGGATCCATTTAGTATACAGTTGTATTTTCGTACAGATTTACAAATTTTTGTTTTTATTGTATCTGCTGTGGACACGTGGTGTTTCTTCTTGGTCTGGAAACAACAAGTTATTAGAAAGCTGGCGAGGCTTAGTGGAGGGTTGGGTTGAGCTGGCTGCATAGCTTTATTCAAAATGGGATTTTGTTGTCATAGTTGAGCCTTTTAGATTGTGTCCAAAAAAGAGTTGATATGAATCCAACACAAGCAAAAGCTGAGATGAAGACATGATGGGTTACATGATACTTAAATAAAAATAAACAAATAAAGCATTAATATATTTTTAATTAGATATTGACTTATTTCAATATAAACTTTCTGTCATGATTTTTTAATTTTAGATGAATTCATATTTTTATTATGTCTTCTACAAATATTTAAGTATTATTTTAGTAAGATGAGATTTTCATTTAGTAGAGAACTGAAGATTGTATCTTTAATAGTGCAATAATAATCAATTATGATATATAATTCTTTTTGAGAGATTTTCACATATTTATATAATTAACTACATTCACTTTGGAAAATAATTATGTTCATAATTTATTATTATTCATTTCAAAAAATATTTATCTATATAATTAATTATCATTCACTTTGAAAAATAATATTAATATTAAATAAAATGTCATATATAAAAGATAAATAATATAAATAAACCAAATAACAATAATAGTGTAACAAATAAGAGATAAAATAGAAAATAAAAATATTGGCTGAGAAAAGAAAATTCTTTTTAAAAAGAATCTAGTTAAATTTTTCATCTAAAATGGATAATAAATATAGATATATAATTTTAAATATTAACGTTTTTAAAATAAAATGGTTCTTTTTATGAAATTAAAAATAGTGAAAAATCAAATCAAAAAGAAAAAAGATATAAAAGCTAGCAGAATAATTAAATTCTTTATAAAAATTAAATCCAATTTTGTATAATTATATTTGTAACTATAAAATAAGAATAATCGTCAAATTATCTAACTACTAACAAAAAACACTAAAATATTAAAGTTGGTATAGTAACATATACTTCATAATTCTATTATTCTTGTTTTAAAAAAATAAAATAAAATTTTCATTGTAAATGTAATCAGTATGTTATGTATTTGCTATTAAACAAAAACGTAAAATTTATTTAGTCAATTTTGTTAGATTTTTAATATAAAAACTAACAACTATTAACTATCCTTTTAAAAATTATTTTAAAACAACATTTTTTTTTTAACAAACCCCGAGTTCAAGTAAATTCATATTCAATTCCTAAATCGACATCATGACTTCAACCATATCTGCAACTTAATTGATTCTGTTCAGTTATATTCAACCAAATAACATTTTCATTTTACTATAATAATTTGCAGCTACAAAAGATTAAGTAAAAAAAAACAATTTACAGATTTATAATAAAAAATTAATTTATTATAATAGATATATAAATCATACAATTCTTACTCCTCTTATAAATTATAATTTTAATGGTGAAAAAAGAATAATAATAACTAAACTAATACATCTATATCGCATAAGCTAAACTCAAAAACTCTTTATAAGCTTCTTCGTCTATTTCCTGAAAAAAGAAGTCTGTAGGGAAGTGAGAATATGATACTCAAAAGGTTGATGTGATACTGGGAACTAAATTTGAAAAATAAAAATAACCGTTTATGGAAATAGTAGGAAGAGAATTAAAACGATCGTTTCAATTCTCTCTTACTATTCCATCAATCTCTCCTATCAATTGGTAAACATCAATTGGTAAACAGTTATTTTTGTTTTTCAAATTCAAATCAATCCTATTGGATCAAACATATCCATTTTAAAAAATTTTAAATTAAATTATGATCCAATTTGATTGATTTAAATTTGAAAAATAAAAACAATCGTTTGTCAATTGTTAAGAGACACTGATGAGATAGTGGAGAGAAAGTTGAAACGGTTATCTCTCACGTGGATAGTTGGAGATAACGTGGGAGATAACCGTTTCCATTCTCTTTCCACTTTCCATCAACCTTTTTAGTACTAATTGATCAAACATATCCATTTTAATCTCTTCTACTAACCTTTTTATGTACTAATTATATGCTAAAAGTTTGAATTATTTAATATTAATATTTTTTTATTATTTTCAATTTTTTTAAAAAAATACATGTAAACAAGATATACACATTTTGCGTCCAACTGTCTTATCTAGTTTATACCGTAAACAATTATTTCGTTTACACGAGATAATATTATCTCGTTTACAGTGTAATCTCGTTTACAGTGTAAATGAGATAAAAAATTTATTTTAATAAATATTTTTTAAATTATTTATTTCGATAATTATTATAATTAATTAATTTATTTAAATAAAAAATCCACTTACATCAACCAAGGTCTTATTGCAATTTTTTTTGTCTCCAGACCCAATCATTCAAACAGCATGCTTAGCTCCACCAACCATTTATTTCGAGATTCCAAAAGAAAAAAAAAACAAACGAAACCATTCACCGTTCCAGCTTCAGCGGCTCCGCACTATTCCGTAGAGACTTACAAGCTGCTCCCAGCCGCAACGCTTATGAACACCTGCACATCTGCCTTCTTCCTGTCTAAATATCTGTAACTCACAATCTGTACACTATAATTATCCATAATTTTATTATTGTCCAAAAAATAATACATTTTCTTAAACTGACCAAATTAAGAAAAAAAAAAGAACTTTAAGAGTATGCTTACAATAGAATTAATTGCTCTTTTTTGCCGACACTCGTGATACTTTTGGGTTCCTATCGTATACTAGTCATCTGATTATGAATTGTGTCAAGACATCTAACTTCTCTATTTTGTGGGATGGAAAAATTTGGAAAATTTTCAACCTAAAAGGGCCTTCAATAGGATTATCCCATCTTGCCTTATCTCTTTGTTACTGTATGGAGAGATTAGCTATTCTTGTTGATTCTCATGTTATTTTTGGTCAATAAAAGACTTATGTAGGTCTTAGGGGAAGGGGCTCATGATTTCTCACCTCATGTTCACCGACATTCTTTTTTTTTTTGTAAGCAATAAGAATTAGGTATTAAATGTCAAGAAGACTTGGAATTTATTTTGAAAGCTTTAGAGATGAAAATAAACTTACATAAATTTAAAGCTATTTATTCTAAAAATATTTTTAATAGTAGAAAGCATGTTTTAACTGGGGTATCTCACACTCGATTCACGCATGATTTGAAAAATTTTCTTGGTGTTAATATTGGCAATTATTGATACTTAAATTTGTTCAACTATCTTTAATGTTTAATCAAGTTATATAACTTTGATTTTATTTACTATGTATACAAAAAATATAACAAAACAAAATAATTTTTTTTAAATATAATCAAAATATAAAAAAAAAAGCAAGAAAACAATGTCAGTATATTAAAATATGTCGCGGAACCATTATATTATTGTTCAGTCCATTTTAATTTCTTTTCAAATAATTTTTTTTTCAACATAAAAAAGTTATAAGTGGTTATTTTCTTGTATACCATAAATTCTATTTTTAAAGTATCACAAAAAAATATAAAGAATAAAAAAATATTTTAATAATAAAAAATAATAATAATAAATTCTTAAATCAACTTAATTGAAAAAATTAAAAAAATATATCTATCTCAGTAAATCAAACTGTAATGACGATGATGAGAAGTAGAACAATGATGATGGCACAAAATATGTTCTGTTAGCCAAAAAAACGTTTTTGAATGATTAACCAAACACTATTGTTGGGGCTAATTTTTTTAGTTATGGAAGTTTAAAATGTGTTATGCTCAATTATGGAAAAGGGAAAACTCTGCGTACAAGCGATTAGGGCTTGTAAGTATTACAAGCCAATTAAACTCTAATTCCCAAAATTCGCTGCAAGTGCTACGTTCCTTACACGCGCTACATCCCTTCTTCTTCTCCTTCTTTTTCGATCATTCTTTTCTCCTCCTTTCTCACTGGTTTGTTCTTCGTCGTTGACGTTAGTTTCTCCACGTACTGTTACGGCACGTTTTCATTGCACCTTCTTCTTCTTCTTGCTGCACGTTCTTCTTCCTCTTCCTCTTCTTCTTCTTCTTTTCTTGTTTCTTGCCTTCTCTTTCTCCTTCTTCATTTACGTGCTTTTCTCTCTGTTTTCTTTTTTCGTTATTCTCGATTTCTATTGTTTTTTGACATCAATCTCTGAAATCGTTTTTGAAGAAGAAGAAGTAGCAGAAGATGAGGAGGAGAAAGAGAAAGAGTTCCGAATTATGCATGATTTTAGGTGTATTTCTTAAATCCTTTGGGTGTATTTTCTGTAATCTTTTGGGTGTATTTCTATAATCGTTTGGGTGTATTTCTGTAATCTCTTGGGTGTATTTTATGTAATCGTTTG
>NC_029773.3:67723895-67724135 GCF_000817695.3 Arachis duranensis | reverse complement strand
GAAGAAGAAGAAGAAGAAGAAGAAGAAGAAGAAGAAGAAGAAGAAGAAGAAGAAGAGGAAAACGAGGAAGAAGAACGTGCAGAAACGAAAGAAAAGGAGAAGAAGAAGAGTAAGAGGAAGAAGAACGTGCAGCAAGAAGAAGAAGAAGAATTTCAGAAACCATGAAAATAAAAAAAAAACAAAGAGGAAGAGGAAGAGGAAGAGGAAGAGGAAGAGGAAGAGGAAGAAGACGAAGACGAA
>NC_029773.3:67710978-67723760 GCF_000817695.3 Arachis duranensis | reverse complement strand
TAATGCGCGTGTTAATGAAGTTTGGGCTGATAACTTGTAAAACTTGTACGGCCTTTTTACTTGTATGTGTAGCAGGCCCCTATGAAAAAATAGTGTGTTTTTTTATAGATATAAAAATATTTTTTTTAAATTGAAACTCACAAATTGGAGGCTCAGTTTTGTTTTTGGAAACAAAACTTAGGATCAGATTTGAGATAATAGAGAAATCTGAGTCTCAGATTTGTGTGAGTTGAAAATTTTTTTAAAGGATAAATAAATCAGTGGGTCAGTTTTGTGAAAAAAAAATAATAAACTACAAATCTGACCCTCAGATTTGTAGTATAACAAAAAAAATTAAAATACACAAAATTGTGTCTCAGTTTTATGATTATTCATAAAAAAAAACACACCATTTTTTCATATTATTTAAAAATACCACTGCAATCTCAATAATAAAAATAAAAAGTATATTGTTGGAGTCGGGTGAAGAAAATAATTTTAAAAAAGCTCAATCATATCAATTATCTCCTACTCTATAAATTTAAATACCCATAACCTGTGAAGGAGGAGAGAAAATTAAAAAAAAAGTATTAAAAAAAATAGTGTGTGATCTTATATTGAAAATAGAAGCACCACTTTTAAATAACTAAAGTCCAACAAGATTAAAAAAAAATTGAAAAGAAGAGTCGTCTTAGAGTTGAAGCAAGAATAAATATATTTTGAAAAAATATGATGAGATAATAATATTAGTATATAACATAATTATCAGACCGAATAGATAATTGATTCGGTCATATGACTGGGTTATTGGGTTATTAGTTCAATTGGTGGGTCACTGATTGATAATAAATTAATTATTAGTACAAAATATTTTTTAATTTAAATAAATAAAAAATAAAAGATAACATAATTAATATCAATATATCAAGATATTTGTATACTTTGTGTTGTTACTTGTTTGGTATCCATGTAAATCCATACTTACAAAAATAAAAAAAAACAAAAAATCATTATGTTTTGTTATATATTTATATTTTGTCATATTTATTAGTAAGAATCAAATTTGCCATAGTGGCAAGGGGGAGAATTTGGTCACGCACACTCCTGTGTTCGAAACCCATGTTGAATATTTTTGGGTGCTAGTTGGAGCTTTTACGATGATCCAGCATTCCGCAGGTGCACCATGGACCCGCGACGGGTTTAGCTCGATCTGACGCATGAATCGGCCGATTTTCAACGGATTTGACCACTATTGACCGGTTCGAATGCATGTCTGGTCCAATCTACCAACCGAACTTGCCGAACTACCGGTTTATCGGTTTAGGGTCAAACCGTCCGGTCCGGTCCGGTTTTGATAACTATGGGGGAGGATCTGGTCACGCGCAGTCCTGTGTTCGAAACCCATGTTGAATATTTTTGGGTGCTAGTTGGAGCTCTTACGATGATCTGGCATTTCGCAGGTGCATCGTGGACCCGCGACGGGTTTAGCTCAATCTGACGCGTGAATCGGCCGGTTTTCAACGGATTTGACCACCATTGACCGGTTCGAATGCATGTCTGGTCCAATCTATCAACCGAACTTGCCGAACTACCAATTTACCGGTTTAGGGTCAAACCGTCTGGTCCGGTCCGGTTCTGATAACTATGGTATATAATGTGTACAATGAAAAATTAAAAATTAAATATCAAATTCTTAATTAATTATTTAATTTTAAAATTTAAAATTTAAAAATTTAGAATTAGCATTTAAATAAACAGTTACTTTCAATTTCACCATAATCTCTCAACCTCCATTTCATTCCCAAAACTCGCGCTGTCTTTAGGTCCCGGAGACCGTGCCAACGTGTGACCATCAACAACGATGATGATCTCAAGAAGGCTTTTGAGATGTTCGTGTGCGAGAAGGAGAACACGAAGACTTCATCGTCATTGTCAGGTATCACTCCGAAAAGTTTGCAATGGATGCTCCAGCGGCTTAATTTTTGAAAGTTCCTATTTAATTATTTTTTTCATCTTACATAAAGACTGGAGTTCAATTCACTAGGTATGTAGATGGTTATTTTAATTCTTAATTGGATGGTTATTTTGTTCGATTCAATTTAAGTATATAAATTAACAAATGCTAGATGGTCATTTCACTAGGTAGTCGAATAATTATTTTAATAACTACGTGGATGATTGTTTGATGGCCGGTGAGGGAGCTTTTAACGTCGGAGAAGTGGGATGATTGATGAAGATGGGGTAGCAGGCAGTTGGGTGAAGAGGGTATTTAGGTGAATTCCATTGGTAAATTAGAGTTAAAATAGTTAATTTTTTGAAATAACTATTTGAGTTTTTTTTCGTATATTGGGCCAAATTTAAAACTGATTGTACGCATTGTCAAGATTCTTCATTCTCTTTCATATATTCTACATTAGGTACTTCTATCATCTCAAATGCAATAGAGTTGTTAGTTTTTTATAATGTAATATGCATATATTGAAAATTAATAAAAAAATTTTCTCATATATTATATATATTTGACTCTAGCGATATTGAAATCAGTATTTTTTTTAATATGTTGATAAAGAAAAAAATTTAAGAAAAAAAAGAGTATAACAAATAAAAATGATTTAAAGAACCAAAAAAAAATTACTTTGAACAAATTATTTAAGAGATAAACAACACTCGTCTTTAAATTTTTTTCCATCATTTGCAAAATTGAATCACGTCGTATTTCCTTACGTCTTATCACTACGGTTAACATCATGATATGAAAATCGCACTTCCATTCTTTAAATATAAAAAAAGGTCATTTGTTCTATTATGGTCTGTGTTTTATACTTTTTATGTATTTTATGGTTATGTTTTTGGTGAATATAAAGATGGAAGAAAGAGAGGTTTAATATAGAACTAAAGAATTAGCGTGAAACATCAAAAAAAAAAATTATTGTAGAATTGAAATATCTATGTGTGGTCTTTACTTTCTTTTTTAAAAGTTGAAATTGTAAAAATTGAAAAAAACACCAAAAAAAAGTGAAAGGTATGCATGTAACATTCTACCACACAGAAGTTTGCGTTTAAGTCATAAAACAGAAGTGGTGAGGTATTATAATCTCTAAGAATAAAATATATATGCAAACATAGTTGAAGAAATTTGTAACTAGGAGCCTCGAAGAAAGGTTTAAGCAAAAAACGCGAAAAGAAAAGTGCATTACACTCGTAAATGTAAAACCGAAAAAACGATAAGGGTAAAACGTGAGTATACAAAAAGAGTTGAGTACCAAAATACATTATATCAAGCTCCTGATGCAACTTGCGAAGTTAAGGCTGACCGGAGTATAAATACATGGAAAAGTATGGGGAACCAATGTAATTGGTGTACAATGTGTACAATGGTGGTTAACACAAAAATTAACATCACTTTTGAAATTAGACTAAACGTGGGTAGTTTTCATTTTTAACTCATATTGGACAAAATAAACAACCCAGTGTAGACATTGTACAAATACTCCATTGGCTCCCTAGCGGGATTCTAAATACATATATAAGCATACGTATATATCCCAAGATAACCCAACATGCATAAAGAAATCACCTAGGTCTCCAAAAAGTCTCTAAGAGGTATTTATCTATATATACACATTGGAGAATCTATGAACAGAAAATACATAACAGACAATTCCAAAATATAACTTCTCAACTTCGCTTGCTAGAGAAACCTCCAGATGCTCACTAAGGCATATCTTGACCTACATCTGAAAACAACAACATAGATATGGAATGAGAAACAGAGGTTCTTAGCGTGGTAAAGGTGCTCACATACATAATATATAAGGTCCTGCGAAAACCAGAGGCGATCCTAGAATTCGACACTCAGATTTAAATCTTAAAGTTTATAAATGGAAAACCATAAATAGGGTAGATTATCTAATGTTCTTATTTCTAATTCCTTTCTAACTTAAGCCCTAATTTCTACCTTCCTCCAATCCTCCAAAACTCTGGTGCACAGACAAGCAATCCAGACAAAATAGACACAAGTAGGATACAGATACAGCAGGTAGCAAATATAGCAACTAAGCATAGTAATCACATAAGCAAGCCCACTTAATGCACAATTAAACAAAACACACATATGCATATGATGTATGCCTGTGCTATGGCTGATGAGTCTCATCTGTCGGTTATACAGCCAACCCGACATGTCCGGTAACTAACCCGGACACCGTCCTCTTGAAAACTGGTGAGCGGTACAATACCATAATTCTCACTTGGTGGGCGGTAAATCACCTCAATCCCCACCATCTGCGGGCGGTAAATAACCTCGATCGCCACAGACATTTTCAATTGGAAAACAACACACTCGTGGGCGGTAAATAACCATGATCCCACAAAATAATTTTCATATCAAATTCATTCTCTTCATCATTCATTTTATTCAAAAATTATCATCATCACACCTTTCATTCCGTTCATCGATAATTCACACTCAAATCATAATTCTCTTCTTAACTAAGTAAAACTCAAAACATAATACTTTTTCTGATAAATTGAAACTCTAACATAATACTTTTCTTAATAAATCAAGTTCTAAAACATAATGAATTTCTTTTCTTTATAAATCAAAGTCAAATAATATAATTCTTTTATCCATACTTGTTAAATAATACTTCAAACTAAATTTCCGATTTTTATAAAAATTTTGACAGCATCTCTTTTAAAATTCGGACTTTGCCACCCTTCTCGGGTCCCAACCAAACCACCTTTCAAACCCTTTTCAAATCATTTCCTATAAGCCAAACCAATTCCAATATCAAAATCATTTCCAACTCTCAATTCATTCATTATTTAACAAACACGTATATATGTATATAACTCAACCAATCCTCATTCTTTCATCATCAATACTCACATTCATTAATAATCATTCATCAACTCCCATCAACAACATTAGTTAACACAATTCCTACAACCAACTCAACAAAATCATCATTCATCAACTCATTCGCAATATAGTTCCACATTTCCATCAAGGTTACTAGCATTAACATATTCCCACATTTTCAACCTATCCTATGGTTATATAGCCTATGTTTTCACAAAACATTATATATTATCTACGAGAAACCAAAACAATACCTTGGCCGATTCCTCCCTAAGCTCGGAACACCTCAAAAACCTCTCTTTTTACAAGCTCTAAACTTCCAAACGTCAATTCTTCAAGCTTAATCACCCAGATTTTGTTCCAAACCGCCCAATTGAACTCCAAATCAACAAGAACACAATCTAATTCACACAATATCATTATAATCAACATAGAGTTCACTAAATTAGAAATTTACCAAGAAATAGGAGTTCCTTACCTTACCCACAGCTCAAATTAACAAAACCCAATAGTTTTCCTCAAGCTAACTCAAGCCTAGAACATCAAAACTAGATTCTTACAAAATTGATTTATGGATTTTGTGGAGAATTCTGAAACGAACGCGTAGCCGCTGACGGCTCGTCAATCGAAGCTCCAGATTGAAAGTTTTGGACGACAGAAATTTACAGTGAATACCGTTTCTGTTTCCCCCCAAATGGTGCTCCCTCTCTTTTTCTCGCTATGCTATCTGAATGGCTGAGAAGAAGAAGAAAAGGGTTCCTTATATAAGTGGGCTTTGGATTCTTGGGCCCGGTTCAGGCCCGGTTTAATTAGTTCGGCTCGTTGGTTCAATTTTGGGTCAAAATCTTTAAAATTTGTGTCAAAATTCGTATTTTAATTATTTCTTCCATTCTAAACTATTAAATTTAATTTTCTAATTTCTTTAAATAATACTTAATTTATTGATTAATTATTTATTAATTGTGTGAGTTTTACATCCTACCTACCTAATTGGAAATTTTGTCCCCAAAATTCAAGTTCAGTTACCTGATAGTAGGTGTGGGTAGTCGCTTCTCATTCCGGATTTCAAACTCTCAAGTGTGTTCCTCAATTCCAGCTCGACTCCAAGAAATCTTTACTAACGGTATTACTCTTTCGCGTAGTCGCTCAACATTGGTATCGTCCATTCCAACTAGAAGTACTTGAAATGTGAAATCTTCTTCTAATTGAACTGATAGGGTAGCAAAACAATTTGATACGTCGTCGGCTGTCAATTCATCTTAGTACTTCAAACGGCTTAATACACCTCGGTTTTATCCCCTTAGTCTTGATTACCCCTCGATTCTAGCCAATTGAGGCAACCTCGAGGAATGCGTAACTTCTTTCCTTAAACTATCTAGGTTTTCTCTCCCGGTCCGCATAATTTTCCTATCGGCTTTGCTCAGTCAAAATCTCAACTTGAATTCGTTTAGTTTTTCTCTATTGTCTTGGCTTTCGATTTGGGACCTAGGACGCTTGAGCTTCCAAGGAATAGTCTTCCCTATAACCTCTTAAACGTTGAGCTATATGCACCACTACTTTATCTTTCGTGACACATCTTAGTAACTTTAACGTGAATTAAAGGTTTGCTCATGTGTTCTTTGGACAATAGTTTGTGTCTACTTTCCACATTCGGTACACTAAGTCTTTTTTATACAGTTAAATTCCATTCCTGTTTTCCATTGATCTCTTCTTGATTCCCTTGCTCAACAAGCTTGGATATCCTTGGTAGCTACTTATCCTCTTGTTGCGCTCTCCGAATCCCAGCCTCATAATTGTTTAACATTTGTAGTTGATCCAGTCTGACACCTCCATCCATTTTCTCATCTTCCAACCTAATATTCTGAACATACTTAACGATTCATTCTCCTTATTTATCTTACAAGAAATACACAGAGACTTCCTGCTTAGGCATCCACCAATAGATCATAATATTGCATCAACACGTCCCTTAAGCCCTTTGGTAATGTATCGTAGTAAGTCTTAAACGGTTCATCAGGTTCAGGTAATCGTGAGTACTGGCATTGTAGTTAATTCCTTTCTCTCAAGTTTCGAAAGCTTCAGCCGCATTCAGGCATCCATATAATCGGTGTATCCTTATGGTCCAATATACAGAAACTAAACTTCACAAGTCCCCATGATTCTGCACATGCTCAAGCTTCATGTTCTGTGTCCACCAATTGTGTTCTAAAGAACTAACGCTCCGAGGATTATATCTAAGAATTGCGTGCGATACAAAATCAAGCTCAAGTTGATATTTGAAAAGATTTCAGCTTAGAGAACAAACGAACAACCCAAACGGTGTTTGTAAGATATTAGAAGGATGCCTTGTGTTCTTATTAAATAAAGTTATAGAAAATTTTATGAAATACACAGGATAAGAATTAAGATGTATCTCATGGAGGGAAGCCAAATCAAACACTCTGATTAGAAAAAAGCAAGGCATATTGAATTAAGTAAGTCTCCGTCAATTTTTGAAGAAACACAAGTTCACAGAGAAAAGCAATTCGATTGCTAGTTTTCAAGGATTCAAGAATCGCTTGGTTGTTTCAAAACAAAACTAGGCTCGTCTCGGAGAGTACAAAGTTCATGCACGATTACGTGTGAGTAAGAAATAGAATTAGGGAGATAATTAAATCTTTTGCAAACAAAGAATCCGAAATAAAACCTTGAGCAAGTTATAAGGGAAAAATAATCGATCAAGTCACAAAGGTTCCATAGATACTAAGTATATCGCCCAATCAATCTTTCTCCATTATAGCTCACCGTCATAGAATTTAAACACTACCTTTCACGACCATCAACTTTTTCAGACCCTTCGGACATAAATCGAATTATATATTCAAAGTAATCTAGCAACACGAGGTATGTTGAAAACCACTCCAATTCTATCAGTGGTAAGCAAGAAGGAACTTCGAGTCTAAGTATTATAAGTTGAGAAATTGGTGTATGCACACTATACTCACAACTAAGTCTTAAAACTTTTAGCTCTAAATCCTCACCTCTGTCACACACTGTGTCTAAACACGGCATTCTCAATATCATATAATGCAATTAGAATTCTATTAACATTTTTCATGATTACCTCCACCTTGTGGTCACGATTGATCAGCGTCCTCAGCCTTTTTGCGGGAGCAATCTCTGAAGATATGACCCGGCGCCCCGCACCTATAACACAGACCTAAACCCTTTCGGCATGGCCTATTCGGATGAAAACTTTTGCACCTTTGGCACCTCACATCCTCTGGGTAAGGCATCACTTGCTTCCCTTTATCACTCCTCTGGCGACTGCCACTCCTCTTGAATTCTTGGCCCCTTGGTGCAAAATTCTGGTTGTAGTCCCTTCAGTGGAACTCCCGGCTTTCACCCCCTGCCATAACAGCCTTCTTTAAACATTCTTCCACGACCCTACTCTTGTTTAACAGATGCAAGAAAACTCTGATTTCCATCGGGCCCACAGGACTCAATATATCACTTTGAAGTCCTTCTTCGTATTTGATGCACTTTCACTCCTCAAAGTCTCCTAGAGTTTCCTGACAAATCCTAGAGAATCGGCACAATTCCTCAAACTTGTTTGTGTATTCAGCGACCGACATCTGACCCTATTTCAATTGCAGCAGTTTAAGCTCCTTAGTCATTCTGACCTAGTTAGAAAAGTATTTCTTGTAAAACTCAGTTCGGAATACATCCCAGGGTATAGCAACATCACCCTGTTGCAGAAGGCGCGTGTCCCTTGCCACCAATACTGGGCTTCACCCGCTAACTGGTAAGTTGCAAACTCAACACGTTGATCTTCAGGGACTTGCTATGCATGTAAAGCTCGCTCGATCACTTGAAACTAGTTGTCGGCCTCAGTGGCGTTCGTGGTTCCTCCAAAGATCAGTGGATGTATCTTTAGAAAAGTTGCAACCGTCATTGGTCTGTTATCCCTATTAGCACCGTTCCCATTTCAGCTTGATTCCCTATCGCTTCGGTTGTCGCCTGCATAGCTGCAGCCATATTTTCCAGGGAAGCCATAAAGTTCACAGGGTCATTTCCCGTCGTTTCAAGGTTCGTGGTACCTATTCTACCTCTGCCTCACCCGCGACCACGTCCACGAGTCGCCATCTGGTTCCTGTTCACACAAAAAAAGTGATATCAAGGTGATCAATCTCAATATCACAAGTCTTATGTTTCAAAGTTCCAAATGCATGCTCATGAACATTAATGCCATATTTATCAGTTAGATAACCTAGTTTGGCATGTACGACACCCAAATTATGCCCAGAAACATAGTCAGTCCGTCCCTCAGGCTCTACAGGAACAAACTGCTCTAATCCTATAATGTAACACCCTACCCCACAGAGGTTTGCGTTTAAGTCGTAAAACAGAGGTGCTGAGGTATTACAAACTCTAAGAATAAAATATATACGTAAATATAGTTGAAGAAATTTGTAACTAGAAGCCTCGAAGAAAGGCTTAAGCAAAAACTGCGAAAAAAACGCATTACACTCGTAAACGTAAAACCAAAGAACAGATAAGGGTAAGACGTGAGTATACAAAAAGAGTTGAGTACCAAAATACATTATATCAAGCTCCGATACAACCTGCGAAGCTAAGACTGGCCGGAGTATAAATACATATATAAGCATAAATATATATCCCAAGATAACCCAACATGCATAAAGAAAGCACCTAGTTCTCCACAAAGCCTCTAAGAAGTTTAAACATCATTTATCTATATATACACATAGGAGAATCTATAAACAGAAAATACATAACAGACAATTCCAAAATATAACTTTCCAACTTCGCCTTGCTAGAGAAACCTCCAGATGCTCACCGAGGCATATCTCGACCTGCATCTGAAAACAACAACATAGATATGGAATGAGAACCAGAGGTTCTCAGCATGGTAATGGTGCCTACATACATAATATATAAGGTCTCGGAAAAACCAGAGGCGATCCTAGAACTTCGACACTCAGATTTAAATCTTAAAGTTTATAAATGGAAAACCATAAATAAAGTAGGTTATCTAAGGTTCTTATTTCTAATTTCTTTCTAACTTAAGCCCTAATTTCTGATGTCCTCCATTCCTCCAAAACTCAGGTGCACAGACAAGCAATATAGAAGAAGCAGACACAAATAGGATACAGATACAGCAGGTAGCTAATATAGCAAGTAAGCATAGTAATCACATAAGTAAGCCCAAATAATGAACAATTAAATAAAACACACATATGCATATGATGTATGTCTGCCCTATGGCTGATGAGTCTCATCTGTCGGTTATACAGCTAACCCGACATGTCCAGTTGCTAACCCGGGCACCGTTCTCTTGAAAACTAGTGAGCAGTACAGTATCACAATCCTCATTTGGTGGGCGGTAAATCACCTCAATCCCACCATCTGCGGGCGATAAATAACCTCGATCCCCACAGAAGTTTCCAATTGGAAAACAACACACACGTGGACGGTAAATAACCACGATTCCCACAACAATTTCATATCAAATCTGGTGGGCAGTAAATAACCACAATCCCCATAAAATAATTTTCATATCAAATTCATCCTCTTCATCATTCATTTCATTCAAAAATTATCATCATCACACCTCCCATTCCGTTCATTAATAATTCACACTCAAAACATAATTCTCTTCTTAACTAAGTAAAACTCAAAACATAATACTTTTGTTGATCAATTGAAACTCCAACATAATACTTTCTTAATAAATCAAGTTTAAAAAATAATGCATTTCTTTTCTTTATAAATCAAAGACAAATAATATAATTCTTTTATCCATACTTGTTAAATAATACTTCAAACTAAATTTCCGATTTTTATAAAAATTTCGGTAGCATCTCTTTTAAAATTCGGACTTTGCCACCCTTCTCGGGTCCCAACCAAACCACCTTTCAAACCTTTTTCAAATCATTTCCTATAAGCCAAACCAATTCTATTATCAAAATCATTTCCAACTCTTAATTCATTCATTATTCAACAAACACGTATATATGTATATAACTCAACCAATCCTCATTCTTTCATCATCAATACTCACATTAATCAATAATCATTCATAAACTCCCATCAACAACATTAATTAACACAATTCCTACAACCAACTCAACAAAATCATCATTCATCAACTCATTCGCAATATAGTTCCACATTTCCATTAAGGTTACTAGCATTAACATATTCCCACATTTTCAACCTATCCTATGGTCATCTAACCTATGTTTTTACAAAACATTATATATTATTTACGAGAAACCAAAACCATACCTTGGCCGATCCCTCCCTAAGCTCGGAACACCTCAAAAATCTCTCCTTTTACAAGCTCTAAACTTCCAAACGTCAATTCCTCAAGCTTAATCACCCAGATTTTTTTCCAAATCGCCCAATTGAACTCCAAATCAACAAGAACACAATCTAATTCACACAATATCATTATAATCAACATAGAGTTCACTAAATTAGAAATTCATCAAGAAATAGGAGTTCCTTACCTTACTCACAGCTCAAATTAACAAAACCCAATAGTTTTCCTCAAGCTAAGTCAAGCCTAGAACATCAAAATCACATAATTTATCAAACTCAAAACCTTAAATTTCGAAATTAGGGAATAGTGACTGAGGAATAAATTTTGCTAGATTCTTATGAAATTGATATATGGCTTTTGTAAAGAATTTCGAAACGAACGCGTGGCCGCTGACGGCTCGTTAATCGGAGCTTCAAATTGAAAGTTATGGACGATGAAAATTTACGGTGAATACCGTCTTTGTTTCCCCCCAAGTGGTGCTCCCTCTCTTTTTCCCGCTATCGTGTCCGAATGGTTGAGAAGAATAAGGAAAGGGTTTCCTATATAAGTGGACTTTGGGTTCTTGGGTCCGGTTCGGACCCGGTTCAATCAGTTTGATGTGTTGGTCTGATTTTGGGCCAAAATTTTTAAAATTGGTGTCAAAATTCGTATCTTAATTATTTCTTCTATTCTAAACTATTAAATTTAATTTTTAAATTTGAGGATATTTTGAGTAGGCAATTTATAAATATTTTTATAAATTTATTATATATTATTAATTTTATAATTAAAATATATCACATATCATTTTTTTCTATAATTAAAATCAATTTTTTCTTTTTAAAATTAAAGAGTTTTCTTCTCTTCTTTCCCGTTTTTTCTATCTCTCTTATTTCTTCACTCACTCACTGTATCTCGCTCTTATATATCATTATTAATGACTAATTACAAATTTGATAATTAAAATATACATAACATTCTCTAATTGTAATTAAAATTGAAATTGAAATATAACTAGCTATATTATATTAATAATTTAACAATCAAAATGTACCACATGATAATCTCATTAAAATTGAGATGAAATATTTTTCTCTAAAATTAATAAACTCTTTTCGTTCATTCTGTTATCTATCTCTCTCTCCTTTTCTATTTCTCTCTATCCTTCCCACTTTATATATAACTTATATTTTATATTATTAATTTGACAAACTAAAATGTGTCATGAGATATTTTTTCATTACAATTAAAATAATTTTTTTTTCAAAATTAAAAAACTTCCTTTTTCTTTCTTCTCCTTTATCTTTCTCTTTTTTCTTTCATTCTTTATTTCTTTCTACTTTTATGTGTTACAAAAAAATAAAATTAATAAAATAATATAATTCAAATAAATTCATAAAATTATAAAGAATACATTAAATTTATAATTAAATATAATTAAAAAGTAATTAAACAATATTATTCACATAAAAATATATTATTATTATTATATGTATTTTTTTATTTTTTTATTTAATTTTAAAATTTCACTGTTTATCTTTCTAAACGATATTTTCACTTCTCTTTTTTCAAATATTTATTACATATAATTTATAGAGAATACTAATATTGTGATTAATATTTAGAATAAAG
>NC_029773.3:67706187-67706646 GCF_000817695.3 Arachis duranensis | reverse complement strand
TCTTGGTCAACAGATGAACAACCATGGTAATGATGGAGGTGGAGTTCAGGGCCCGATGACCTTGGCAAACTTTTTGAAGGTGAATCCGCCTAAGTTCAAGGGAACTACTAGTCCGACTGAGGCTGATACATGGTTTCAAGCTATAGAGCGAGCGCTGCAAGCGCAAGTGGTGCCTGAAGGACAGCGTGTTGAGTTTGCTACCTATATGCTTGTCGGTGAAGCGTCACATTGGTGGCAAGGTATCCGACGTCTTCTGCAGCAAGGCGATGACTATATCACTTGGAATGTTTTCCAAGAGGAGTTCTATAAGAAGTACTTTCCGACTTCTGCTAGGACGGCTAAAGAACTTGAATTGTTACAGCTGAAGCAGGGTACTATGTCCATATCAGAGTATACTGACAAGTTTGAGGAGCTGTTCAGGTTCTCTCGTATGTGCCAAGGGACTCCGGTGGACTATAA
>NC_029773.3:67703754-67704687 GCF_000817695.3 Arachis duranensis | reverse complement strand
GAGGAGAGCTTTCAGACATTGAAGAAAAAGTTGACCACTGCACCTGTGTTAGTGTTACCCGAGCCGAATGAGCCATTTGAGGTGTATTGTGATGCCTCATTGAAGGGTCTAGGGTGCGTGCTGATGCAGCATTGTAATGTGGTGGCGTATGCCTCACGACAGTTGAGACCTCATGAAGTTAGTTACCCTACGCACGATTTGGAACTCGCTGCGGTTGTGTTTGCCTTGAAGGTGTGGAGGCATTACCTCTATGGGGTTAAGTTCCAAGTTTTCTCCGATCATAAGAGCTTGAAGTATCTCTTTGATCAGAAAGAGCTTAATATGAGGCAGAGAAGGTGGATGGAATTGTTGAAAGACTACGACTTTGAGTTGCATTACCATCCGGGAAAGGCGAACGTAGTGGCGGATGCGTTGAGTCGAAAGTCACTATATGCGGCTTGGATGATGCTTCAAGAGGAGAAGTTGCTCAAGGGATTCGAGAGTCTGAAAATCGGTGCCCGAGAAATATCCGGAACCTTGTGTTTGAGCCGATTAGAAATCTCAAGTGACTTTAAGTCCGAACTCCTAAAGGCTCATCAAAATGAGGAAGCATTATGGAAGGTGTTACCGGCTATTGAGCAAGGAAAACAGTGGAGAGTGTCGGAAGAAAAAGATGGGTTATAGAGATTCAAGGGTAGGATCATTGTGCCAGATGTTGGCACTTTGAGGCAAGATATTTTAAAGGAGGCACACAAAAGCGGATTCTCCATTCACCCGGGAAGTACTAAGATGTACCATGATTTAAAGGCAATGTTCTGGTGGCCGGGTATGAAGAATGATGTGGCGGAATATGTTTCAAAGTGCTTAACTTGTCAAAAGGTAAAGATTGAACATCAAAGACCTTCCGGGATGTTGCAACCTTTAGAGATTCCACAATGGAAGTGGGAAAGTATT
>NC_029773.3:67684938-67698761 GCF_000817695.3 Arachis duranensis | reverse complement strand
TTTTGTTTTAGAGGTCGTAATACCTTGCCATCTCTGAATTATGACTTAAGCATAAGACTCTGTATGGTAGGGTGTTACAACTTTTGTTATCTACGACCTTTTTATAAAAGTAGTTTAATTCTATAAATCTTTTGTGATATAATATATAATATTATTACACACAAAAGATTAATTTAAATGATTGAGATTAAATATGATTAATAAATAGTGCAGAAACAATATATTTAATATAGTCATTAAATTTATGAGCGAGAATATATTTAATAATCATTATATTATAGTTGTTATTTCTAATTTTTATTAAAATATAACTTATAAATTAAAATAATTAGATTTCACATCTTATAAAAAATATAACATAATTAAAACAATCATATACAAACAATATTTTTTAGAAAATGGTGCACTCTTATTAAGAAAACAGTGTGTTGGCTTTAAAAAGATCAAGTCAAGGTGAAGGGCATCCAATCCAAAGTGTGACAAGGACCAAGCATAAGGTGTTTTTTTTTTTCATACTTGAATTGGTTTTCTTTGCTTTTTTGTTATTCGGGTTGGGTTAGTATTCCAGTCTATGTTATTGGTTTTAATATATTTTTGTTAGATTTCCTTTTTTTTTTAGTTTGTAAATTTGTGTTAGTGGATTTATATTTCTTTTTTGTTTTGTTTTGGGTTTGATTTTAGTCTTGATGATAATATAAAATAAATACCATCTTTTATAAAATTGCCAAAATATAATATATTATTTCTCGCAAATTTTATTGACGAGATTTAATATTAAAGATAAATAAAACATTTTTTAAAAAAGTTTAAATTTTTTAAGGTTTTATTTCGAATTTAATTATGAACATTAATTAAATTTGATTTTTATAACAAAAATAATAATACCAATAATGATATAAAATAAATATTGTTTGAAATATAATATATTGATTTTCACCAATTGCCTTTATAAGATTTAATTATCAAAATACCAAAGACAAATAAAACCAATTAAATTTGATTTTCATAGCAAAATAATAATATAAATAAATCCTTATTGACGAAATATAATTATGAAAAATAATGAAGATAAATATAATATATAATTTTAGAAGACCAATAAAATTAAATCTACAAATAATAAACTTAAATTCTGGTATCATAAACTTTTCATTGCTAATACTTTTTTCTATTTGTAATCAACCCACAAACTTAAATTCTGGTATCATAAACCTTTTTTTGTTTTGGCATGCAATCACCTATTTTATTTTTATAAAAAAATAGTTAGTGACGACTCTGAATCTTACAACACAAATTCTCTTAAAAAAATTATAGAGTATATACACATTTTGATATTTAAAGAATTTCAAACCAGACACTTTAGTACTCAACTAAAATTAATTATTTGATTGGTCTCTAACAATTAACTCCGTCAGTCGTTTAGGTCCTTTACTCCGTCAACTTTAACGGAGGACAAAATAATCCCTGACAACTTTAACAGGAGACAAAATGGTCTCTGATCTCCTCTGTTCGAAAATGACACCGTTCTCTCCAATTTCCATCATATCTAGTGTAACTTCAAGCTGCACAATGCACACTCTATAACTTTAATGGCTATAAGAAAACAAATACTCAACTTATTCTCAACCAATTCATACTCAGGAAACTAATGATTATGTCTTTCAACTACTTATCGTTTTCGATGGATCCTATGATGAATCTAGACAGCAAGTTTGATTTATTAAGACTCCTAGTCATCGTTGTCATCTCCCTCCTCCTCGACCCTATCATCTCCATGTCACCACATTGTCCACCACTCCGATCACTTCCTTCAACTTCTTCTCCGAACTAATGTTCAGTAATCGCTTCAATTTTCATATGAGCGGTAACGGTGACATTGCTCGTTGTACTAATAGCTTGGATGCAAGGTCGAAACTGTCTGTCAACTTGGACTCCGGGAAAGAAGGAATGAAGCAATCGGTGTCTATTTCAAATGAGAATTTGCATATGATGTTGAAGAAGAATTTTTTCATAATATCCTAATGTCCCACAATCTATATTGCTTGTCGGAGAGTGGAGAAAGGTGTGCCCTTGGGGTAGTTGTGGAACTTGGTATTGAGGATATTGTGGACGTTGTCGGGGTTGGAGGTGATGTTATCGAAGATGTGGAAGTGGATTCTTCTGGTGGGTGAAGTGCAGAGAAGGTGGATGTACCAGTCACAAAGATTTAAGAAGTGTGTGGTCCATGACATGTTGAGGTAGGTGCGGTACGTGTGGCAATTACATCATGGCTTAATCTTAGAGCTAAAGAAGAGGAAGGAAAAGATGGAAAAGAAGACTACGAAGGTGAAGAAAGAGAGTATGAATGTTAGGATTATGCGAGATATGATAAAAATTGGGGAAGAACAGTGTCGTTTTCGAATAAAGCGGTCAGCGATCATTTTGTCCTTTTTTAGAGTTGTAAGGGATCACTTTGTCCTCTGTTAGAGTTTTCAGTAACCATTTTGTCTTCCGTTAGAGTTGACGGAGTCAAGGACCTAAGTGAATATTTATAATTATGTTTTAGATGAAAATTTGGTTTATAATTATGTTTATTAGATATTTATAGTTACAAAGACTTTAATGTTTGTGAATATAAAAAATATTTTTTATGCCTTTAGAAATTATAAATTTATTAATACGGTTGTGAAAAAAAGAGAAGTTTTGGTAGGCTTAGCCCGCCAGCCCGCTGTTAGGCGGGGCGGGGTGAAATTCTAGGATCGCCTCATTAGGCAAGGCGGGGCGGGCTAGCCCGCCAAAGGACAGGGTTTTGGCGGGACGGGACGGGGCGGGCTTCCCCGCTTGCCACCCCTAACCTTAGGCAACCTCCACGCTCGTGCGTTGCACTCAAGGCTACAACCCTCACTCACTCACACTGCTTTTCTCACACCGTTCTACCTTCTGCATGTGGCCACCTCCTCCGGTCTCAGAACTCACACCATCGCCAGCCTCAGACACCGCATCTGAGGCGACTTCCACCGTCGTGCTTAGCTAGATTTCCCTTGCCTCCTTCTTCTCTCTGTGCGTCCTTTGTCAAGTTCTAATTTTTGTGAGTAGTGATTGTTACTCGGCCAAGTTCATTGTTAATTTGCTTATTTCATTGTTAATTTGATTGTTACTCAACTTTGTTCATTGTTAATTTGGTATCTAATTTTTGTGTGTCTTTTTCCAGCTCGATTTGTGTTTTTTTTCTTTTTATTTATGCATGATTTTCCTATTTTTAATGTCAATTTATAATATTTCAATCTTTGTTTGCGGGTAACCAAGCAATTCAATGTGTGTATATGTTGAGATTGAGATTGAGAAGATGCATCTATGTAGATTGTGTATCATTCATCAGTTATATAAAACAATAAAAAATAAAGATGTTGCTATATCTAAATATATGGATCAGTGTTTAAATGATGTTGCTGGATATATTGTGCTATTCAATATTCATTTGGTAATTTTTTCGATTCAAGACTGCAATCTAATCTAAATTGATTGGCAATGTTATAGATTGCTAATAAGTTTCTTAAACATTCTTCTAAATAAAAAGCTTAAAAATTGATATAATGTTAATATGTTAGAGTAGTCTCAAAATTGTACCTTCTTTCTTTGAAACAATTAAGATGTTTATACTAAGTTTAGCATGATAAATCTTGTATCCATTAAAATTTTATGATTTTGAAAAAGGAAAAAAAACTAATTAACGGCTTTAATTTGCTATTTTCTTTATAGTCAATGATTTAGTATGGTCTTAGAAGCTTTTATAGGCAATAAATAACAAATAATTAGTAGAAATTGAAGACTGTAGTCCTATTTTTTGTTTTTTTTAGTCATATAGTGTGTGTGGTCCTTTTACAATTTCAAGACTTGTGAATCCCTTTTTTGTATGGCTTCTTTTTAGGAAAGCAGGAGTCAGTAAGAAGCTCTATGCACTATAATTCAAGGCTATTCAGGCAGTTCCTAGAGGCTTAGGACAATTTATAATTATCGAAAAGGTAATAATTTCTCTCGAGGCAACACGCACACATACTTTAGTGGAGACTACGACATAAGCATGCATTCCTATGAAGAAAGGAGTAAAAAGGTATTTATGATTGGAATTTTGTTGCTAAAACACCTAAAGTTGTATTATGTGATTATTTGATGTGATTGAGTTTAGTTTTTTGGCTATGAATTATAAATGTCTTTGATATTATTGTGATTATGATTTAATGGTTAGATTTACTTTGATTGTGGCTGTGTTGCGATTATTGTTTTGGTTGAGTTGAGTGCTTGTGAATGAACCATGTTGATGCCTTCTTATTAAATTGGTAAATTAAAAACTAGGAGGGAATAATTGAGAATTCGGTGCAAATGATGATTGAGGTTGTTATACTTGTTCCGTACACATGGACGCAGGTATGAGGGTCCAAAAAAAATTGTATTTGTATGTACACCTTTGATTGAGTGAGTAATAAGACTTTGTGTTGGAGTATATGGAAAGCAACCGTTTCTTGAAAGGGTATTAGAATGATACAATGAATGAATAAAATTTTCACTAGAATGCATAAGGCAGGGTAACTTTATATTCCTTTCTTGTTTGTGGAGTAAGTGAACAACTATATTACTATATTTTCAACATAAATAAGTGATAAATTAATTACTAGTATTTTTTGTTTCCACCTTTCATATAATCTGTCCCTTTCACACATGGAAGCGTAAAATGAAATATGATGCGGACAACTAGCAATGATGATTATAAAATTAAAACAGTGAATAATAATGGAGTTTCATTTGCTGTTTTATTTAGATGCCTAAAACGAAAAGTGATGAAGGAAAATATATACTCAAATGAAAGAGAACAGAATTTATTAGGACGATCCTGTTTATACATTTTTAACATAAACATATCATAATGTAATGTCCAGTACTTATAGATTCTTATGGCTAAAGTACAGTAGCACTTTAGTTTACATTCTAATTGATTATTTTGGCAGCTAAATATTATTTTATATTGTTATTATTTTAATTCTTTCGATGATGTATATATTATTGAAATTTATATGCAATGTGTTACTAATCTTATAAATCTTTGTTGTTTTAGATGTCAGGTTCTAAAAAAAATAAAAAAACACTTGTCAAATAAAGTACAAAAATCTGTTAATACAGAGATGATTAGTACACACAAAATTAAGCTTTCACACTCTAAACCTACAAAATTACGAGCTCCAGTTCTTTCACATGTATCTAAAACACCTTCAACATTACCACCCTCTTCTTCGTAGCCAACACAAAAATTCAAGAGAATGATATCATCCCATGCCATTCATACACCATCACCATCACCATCACCAACTGAATCACCATACTATTCACCTATCCAACCTCAATCATTTTATCATGCTCCTAATATTGAATGAAATTTACATCGTGCTTACTCAGCAAATGAAAATCATCAGGATAAATCTCTTACTCAAAAACGTGAACTAGACACTCAAGAAGGGCTCGTGAAAATAGTGCCTTTTGAAAATAAGTAAGTACAACAATCACTTTTGTGTTTTAACATTCTCTCTCTATATTGCTTTTATTGTGAATGCATGTGTAATTACTCCTTATTTGACCTGCTTATAGGTTTAATCCATGTACTACTGTTCGTTATGTAACAACTACCATCAAAAGCAAATTTTTGGAATTCTGCCCTGCATGGGAACATGCTAGTGTTTAAATGTGAGATTTGTGGTTTACTGAATTTAAGGTAAGTATTTATTATCATTTTCTTGCATATTTTGATATTATACATAGTAGGTAATTCATTGTATATGTTTATTTTCTTTTATAGAAATATTGTATGTGGGATCCTTAACACAATACAAGAGTTCGTCAAAATTTTTAGATTAAAGAGAGTGCTTGATTAAGAGGGTTGATGAAACAGGAGAGAGTCAATTATTCAAAATACTATAACTATGTACCAAAATATATTCTTGCACCAGTTTAGCGTCAACTATTGCATTATTGGGCTACAGATATGCATTTTAAGAACTGGTCAGCAGTAAATACTGTGAATTAAGCATCAAATACTGGAAGTTTCATGCACACTGGTGGTTCTATATCTATGGGTGAACATGCACGCAGAATGATAAGATAGAAATAGTTTAATTTTAGTCTTGTTTTTATTATTTGCAATGTTTTTTTATTGGGCAAAATGCATATATAAACCAATTGGAGGCCAATATTACACATAACTACCAAAATAAAAATGTTATAAGGATTTACCAAGTGTTTTTATATAATTCGAAGCAGTGCAATTCAAATTATGCATAGACGAAATGTTGTAGTAATTCGAATGAGGGTGAATCAAACTACATGCACCACTACAAGATTTTTATTTATTTGTGGCAGTTTTTTTTCTTATTTGTGGAGGTTTATAACCCCCACCAAATGGTTTGTGGAGGTTTCTAAAACCCCCAAAATTTGAGGTGCCACGAGGTCTTTTGTGGGAGTTTATAAAAACCTCCACAATCTATTCAGTGGGGGGTTTTGTGTGTGTTTAGTGGGGGTTTTATATTGAACTTTTGTGACAATTTTAAATCACTTTTGTGGCAGTTTAAAACCCCCACAAATTATTTTTAATTTTAAAAATAATTATTTTGTGAGATTTTCAAACCTCCACAAATCCTATAATTATTTATTTATTTTTAATTTCAAATCATTCATTCATCTCATCTCATTTACATCCTTTTAAATTAGAAATTTATTTTTTAATATCAAAAATAGGAAACACACTCAGAGAAGTCTTAAACACTAATAGGATTCAAATCCACGCGAACGCGTGCTGCACGTGATCGCGTGGTTGAGGTGGAAAGGGAATGTCACAAACGCGTCATTAACGCGATCGTGTGAGTGAAGTGACGCGTCCGCGTGAAACAGGCGAACGCGTCGCTCGGAATTGTGCTAAACGCACAATTCCAGCGTCATTTTGGCGTAACTCTCTGTGTCCATTTAGCGGGCAATAATGTTCACGAGACGCGTACGCGTCGCTTACGCTTTCGCATGGTGTGTGTGAAGTGAAAGTGATGCGTTCGCGTCATTGACGCGAACGCGTGGCCCAATTTGTGCCTAATGCGCACCAGCCGCATGATTCCAGCCCAACTTTTTGGGCGTTGGATCTTTATGCCGATTACCATTCGATGCCTACCACGGTGGGTTGTCTCCCACCTAGCACTTTTGGTTAAAGTCCTTAAGTTGGACATTTGATGAGCTTCCTATTATGGTGGCTTGTGCTTGTATTCATCCAAAAATCTCCACCAGTGTTTGGAATTCCAACAGCCTCCGGGGTCCCAAACAAGGCATGTAAAGCCCTTGAGCAGTTTCAAACAGGTTCTCAGGCTTCCAGGGGTGTTGAATGTCAGAACAGATTCCAGGATCCCAAACCCTGCTTTTGTACCCGTCTTTGTCTCGATTTATATTTTTCCAGCCGGGTGGTTTGGAAGTTGTATTCTCACCAAGATGATCAAACATCTTTCGAGACCCAATTAATCAAACTCTGTACCAATCCTTGCTCCTCAAATTGAAGTGTAAAACCTCATTGAATCTTGCATACCAGCTCTGAGTGTGATTCATTTCCCTTTTACTGTTAAAGCCGCAAAGAGCTCTAAGCTGGCCATATGTTTCAAGTAAACCATATTCAAGTGGAAAAGTAAAGATAAAAGCTAAGGATTTTAGCCACTTGAAGTTTGTATTGGGCGGTAATGGCCTTGGGATAAGTGTTTCCAGTGGTTTTGCAAGCTCTACTCCTTTGTAGTCTTCTGTGAATTCTTCCACTTTTTTGCGAATTTCTTCAACTGCAACCACGTCTTGATCAAAGTCTTCGATATCTTCCTTATCACTTGAGTCATAATTGGGAGGTTGAGAAAAATCTATCTCAGCATCATCTTCATATTCACTCGGGGAAGATTCTTCAGTCTCAAAGAATTCACTTGCGGATGCAAGTTCATTACTAGGAGAACTTGACTCGTGACTATCATTCTCAAGGAAACTCGTGCCTTGGGTTATTCTATCCAGTTCTTCATAAGATACCTGCTTTGAGGGTTGTGCACTATCCTCCTTAACATCAATTGCAACGTCTTTGATGGAATTTTCCACAACTCTGGATTCCCATGGAGGTTCATCGTCTCCTAAATCTTCAACTAATTCTTCCTCTGCAACTATTGTGGCTTCCTCCACTTGTTCCAATACAAAGCCATGTTCCTCATTGTCCACCGGAGTTTCTAGTGTCTCTTTCATGCTACGCTCGTCTTTCGATTCTCCACATGTAGCCATGGAAGTACTTTGAGTGCTCAGATGTTGGGAAGCTAATCGATTTACTACCTCGGTTAAGTCGGTCATGAATTCTAGTACATCCTTTTTTATCTTCGCTTGCCCTTGAAGAAGACCACGAAGGATGTTATCCATTTGAGATTGGGGTGGATATGAGGGTTCATTATTTGGGAGGAAGGGTTCATGATACGGAGGTAGTTCTTCTTGACAAGGATATGGAGATGGTGAATATTGAGGTGGTGGTTCTGGGTATGGTTCATATGGTGGTTGGTGTGGTGGATAAGGATTAGGGTCATATGGAGGTGAATGGTTGTAGGTGGCTTGTGAGTATGGTGGTTCAAATGTATGTTGTGGAGGTGATTCATAAGCATAGGGTGGTGCTTGTTGGTAACTACAAGGGGTCCACCATATCTATCATCTTGGTACGCACCTCGGAATGGCTCTTGACCATAGTAATTCGGTGGAGGTTGGTTGTCACGAAAGGGCCCACCATAACTATTGTCCTGGTATGCATCACAGAATGGTTGTTGGTGATAGCGCGTTGGAGGGGGTTGTTGCCAAGAGGATTGATCAAATTCTTATGGCTCCTCCAATCTTTGATTCTTCCAATCTTGATGCCTATTCTCATTGTAGCTTCCATTCCTTACAACAACATTGGAATCAAACTTGAAGCCAGAGAGGTGAGAATTCATAGTAGTTAATAAAAATTAAAAATAAAAACAAATAAACAAGCAAAAGCAAATATTTACAATCACCAATAATAAAGCACACATTTGCAAGTCCCCGGCAACGGCGCCATTTTGACAAACTAAATTCCTGTGCGGTCTAGAATTTTACAAAATAAATCCTCGTTGCAAGTATAGCTTCTAAACCGGCAAGGAATCCCTTTCGTACAAAAGCTTGGTTATCACAAGTAACAAAACCCAATAAAATTTATAACCAAAGTATTTAAACCTCGGGTCGTCTCTCAAGAAATTGTAGGGAGGTATGATTTATTATTGGTTAAAGAAAATAGTGTAATTTTGTGTTTTTAAAATAAGGAACAGGTTATTTAAATGGCAAGGAAAATAAATTAAGAATTATAAAATGTCTTGGCCTGGTATAAGAAATTGAAGGCATATCCTAGTTATCCTTATCAGGTGTGATGAGAAGTGGACTCTGCTCCCACTTTAGTTAGCCCTTACTAAATAAAGGAAAGTCAAGCGGACTAATTAATTTGATCCTCAAGTCCTAGTCAACTTTTATGGAAAGAGTAGAGTTATTGGAGTACAAATTAATCAGCAAAGAATTCCAATTTCAATCAACAGCTGAGTTTGATAACTCAAGTGTTACTAATTACTCAACCAAGGCCAAGGAGTGTAAAAAGCTAAATTAAAGTCATAAATATGAATTACCTCAAATTGCATAAACAAGAGAAATCAAGTCTGACATAAGGGTTCATAAATTAAAATAATAGAATAAATAAGAGTAGAAAATAAATTAAAGGAACATTGAACCTGTGATGAAGAGAAGTAGTCTGAACATAGTAGAAATCCTAAATCCTAATCCTAAGAGAGAGGAGAGAACCTCTCTCTCTAAAAACTACATCTCAAAACCTAAAATTGTGAATTTATATAAATTGTCCTTTGATCAATGGATGGATTCCCCACTTTATAGCCTCTAATCTGTGCTTCTGGACTTGGCTCTGGGCCAAAAGAGGGTTCAGAAATCGCTAGGAGCATTTTCTGCAATTTCTGCACGTGGCGTCTGTCAAGCGTACGCGTGGTCATGTGTTCGCGTCATCTGGAGTTTTGCTCTTCCGCGCGTCCGCGTCAGTCACGCGTCCGCGTCAATTGCTTTCTGCTCAAGGCATGCGTCCGCGTCGTTTGTGTTTTGCGCTAAGCACGCGTCCGCATCGTCCATGCGTTCGCGTCGCTGCTTTTTCTTCAAAACTCCATTTTTGTACTTTCCTTCCAGTTTTGTATGTCTCCTTTTTTTCCTCTAAGTCATTCCTGCCCTATGAAACCTGAAAATACTTAACACACAAATCACGGCATCAAATGGTAATAAAGGATAATTAAATTTAATATTTTTAAAGCATAGGAAACATGTTTTCACAAATATCATAAAATGAGGAAGGAGTAGTAAAACCATGCAATTTACATGAATAAGTGGGTGAAGATTTGATAAAAACACTCAATTTAAGCATAAGATGACTCATAAAATAGGGGTTTATCACACGCGTTCATAAGTGAGAATGGTGATGAGTGTCACTTGATCATCACATTCATGATGTTCTTGTGTGTGAATAAATATCTTAGAATATGAATAAGCTTGTATTGAATAGAAGAACAATAGTACTTTGCATTAATACTCGAGGAACAGCAGAGCTCCACACCTTAATCTATGGTGTGTAGAAACTCCACCTTTGAAAATACATAAGTGATGAAGGTCCAGGCATGGCCGAATGGCCAGCCCCCCCAAAGTGATCAAAAGATCAAAAGATGATCAAAAGGTCCAAAGATATTCCAAAAGATATCTGAGTACAATAGTAAAAAGTTCTATTTATACTAAACTAGTTATTAGGGTTACAAAAATAGGTAAATGATGCAAAAATCTACTTCCGGGCCCACTTGGTGTGTGCTTGGGCTGAGCATTGAAGCTTTCATATGTAGAGACTTTTCTTGGAGTTAAACGCCTGTTTGGGTGTTTAACTGCAGCTTCTATCCTGTTTCTGCCGTTTAACGCTAGAATAGGGCAAGAAGTTGGCGTTTGAACGCCAGTTTGCATCGTCAAAACTCGAGCAAGGTATGAACTATTATATATTGCTGGAAAGCCCAGAATGTCTACTTTCCAACGCAATTGATAGCACACCATTTGGGTTTCTGTAGCTCCAAAAAATTCATTTCGAGTGAAGGGAGGTCAGAATCCAACAACATCAGCAGTCCTTTTTCAGCCTCTGAATCAGATTTTTGCTAAGGTCCCTCAATTTCAGCCAGAAAATACATGAAATCATAGAAAAATACAAAAACTCATAGTAAAGTCCAGAAATGTGAATTTTTCTTAAAAACTAATAAAAATATACTAAAAAGTAGTTAGATCCTACTAAAATCTATCTAAAAATAATGTCAAAAAGCATATAAATTATCTGCTCATCAAACACCAAACTTAAATTGTTGCTTGTATAAAATGAAGAGAATATATAGGAAAGAAGAGAATATACAATGAATCTCACAGTATCAATGAAACTTAGTCCCAATTAGATGAGCGGGGCTAGTAGCTTTTTGCTTATGAACAGTTTTGGCATCTCACTTTATCCTTTGAAATTCAGAATGATTGGCATCTATAGGAACTCAGAATTTTAGATAGTGTTATTGATTCTCCTAGTTCAGTATGTTGATTCTTAAACACAGCTACTTTATGAGTCTTGGCTGTGGCCCTAAGCACTTTGTTTTTCAGTATTACCACCGGATACATAAATGCCATAGACACATAACTGGGTGAACCTTTTCAGATTGTGACTTAACTTTGCTAAAGTCCCCAATTAGAGGTGTCCAGAGTTCTTAAGCACACTCTTTTTACTTTGGATCACGACTTTAGCTACTCAGTCTTAAGCTTTTTACTTGGACCTTCATGACACAAGCACATGGTTAGGGACAGCTTGATTTAGCCGCTTAGGCCAGGATTTTATTCCTTTAGGCCCTCCTATCCATTAATGCTCAAAGCCTTGGATTCTTTTTACCCTTGCCTTTTGGTTAAAAGGGCTATTGGCTTTTTCTGCTTGCTTTTTCTTTCTCTTTCTTTCTTTCTTTTCTTCTTTTTTTTCGTTACTTTTTTTTCTTTTTCACTGCTTTTTCTTGCTTCAATAATCAATTTCATGATTTTTCAGATTATCAATAACATTTCTCTTTGTTCATCATTCTTTCAAGAGACAACAATTTTAACATTCATAAACTTCACTATAAAAAATATGCACTGTTCAAGCATTCATTCAGAAAAACAAAAAGTATTGCCACCACATCAAAATAACTAAACTAATTTCAAGATAAAATTTGAAATCCAAGTACTTCTTGTTCTTTTGTAATTAGGCACATTTTTCATTTAAGAGAGGTGAAGGATTCATGGAGTTATTCATAGCTTTAAAGGCATAGACGCTAGACACTAATGATCATGTAATGAAGACACAAACATGGATAACACAAAAGCATAAAAATAAAAAAAATAGAAAAATAAGAACAAGGAAATCAAAGAACGGGTCCACCTTAGTGATGGCGGCTAGTTCTTCCTCTTGAAGATCCACTTGAACGCCTGAGCTCTTCTATGTCTCTTTCCTTGCCTTTGTTGCTCCTCCCTTATAGCTCTTTGATCTTCTTTAATCTCATGGAGAATGATGGAGTGCTCTTGGTGCTCCACCCTTAGTTGGTCCATGTTGTAACTCAAGCCTTCCAAAGAGGTGTTGAGTTGCTCCCAATAGTTGTGTGAAGGAAAATGCATCCCTTGAGGCATCTCAGGGATTTCTTGATGAGGAATTTTCTCATGCTCTTGTTGAGGTCCATGAGTGGGCTCTCTTGTTTGCTCCATCCTTTTCTTAGTGATGGGCTTGTTCTCTTCAATGAGGATGTCTCCTTCTATGTCAATCCTAGCCGAATTGTATAGGTGACAAATGAGATGAGGAAAGGCTAACCTTGCCAAAGTGGAGGACTTGTTAGCCACCTTGTAGAGTTCTAGAGGTATGATCTCATGAACTTCCACTTCCTCCCCAATCATGATACTATGGATCATGATAGCCCGATCCACAGTCACTTCAGATCGGTTGCTAGTAGGAATGATGGAGCATTGGATGAATTCCAACCATCCTCTAGCCACAGGCTTAAGGTCCGGTCTTCTCAATTGAACTGGCTTGCCTCTTGAGTCTCTTTTCCATTGAGCTCCTTCCACACATATGTCCATGAGAAATTGGTCCAACCTTTGATCAAAGTTGACCCTTCTAGTGTAGGGGCGTGCATTTTCTTGCATCATTGGCAAGTTGAACGCCAACCTTATATTTTTCGGACTGAAATCTAAGTATTTCCCCCCGAACCATTGTAAGCCAATTCTTTGGATTCAGGTTTATACTTTGATCATGGTTCCTTGTGATCCATGCATTGGCATATAACTCTTGAACCATTAAGATTCCGACTTATTGAATGGGGTTGGTGAGAACTTCCCAACCTCTTCTTCGGATCTCATGTCGGATCTCCGGATACTCATTCTTCTTGAGCATGAAAGGAACCTCAGGGATCACTTTCTTCTTGGCCACAACTTTATAGAAGTGGTTTTGATGGACCTTTAAGATGAATCTCTCCATCTCCCATGACTTGGAGGTGGAAGCTTTTGTCTTCCCTTTCCTCTTTCTAGAGGTTTTTTCAGCCTTAGTTACCATAAATGATTATGGAAAAACAAAAAGTAATGCTTTTACCACACCAAACTTAAAAGGTTTGCTCATCCTCGAGCTAAAGAAGAAAGAAAGAAGGGGAAGAAGAAGAAAATGGAGGAGATAGAGG
>NC_029773.3:67651429-67682424 GCF_000817695.3 Arachis duranensis | reverse complement strand
CGGCTTGAAGCAAGCTATGGTTATCTTATTATTCTTAGTCAGGATATCAATAGTGGTTCTTAATTTTAATTGTGAAAAGTAAAAGAGCATGAATTAAATACTTGTTATGCAGTAACGGAGAAGGGGTTAGAGTTTTGGAGATGCTCTGTCTTCTGAATCTCTACTTTTCTACTATCTTCTTCTTCACACACGCAAGACTCTTTCCATTGCAAGCTGTATGTTGGTAGATCACCGTTGTCAATGGCTACTTTCTGTCCTCTCAGTGAAAATGGTCCAAATGCGCTGTCACCGCACGGCTAATAATCTATCGGTTATCGATCATGTTGGAATAGAATCCAGTGATCCTTTTGCGTCTGTCACTACGCGCAACATTCATGAGTTTGAAGCTCTTCATAGTCATCCCATCTCAGATCCTACTCAGAATACCATAGACAAGGTTTAGACTTTCTGGATCTCAAGAATACTGCCAATTGATTCTAGCTTATACCACGAAGGCTCTTGATTCACGGATTGAACGCTCTGTTGTCAGGAGAGGCAGTCAAACTCGTGGACCGGGAACCCAAGAGATAAATACTCAATCGAAAGTAGAACGAAAGTGGTTGTCAGGCACGCGTTCATAGGTTGAGAATGGTGATGAGTGTTACAGATCATCACATTCATCACGTTTAAGTGCGAGTGAATATCTTAGAATAGAATCAAGCGTGATTGAATAGAAAATAGAAGTAATTGCATTAATCCATTGAGACACAACAGAGCTCCTCACCCCCAACCATGGGGTTTATAGACTCATGCCGTCAAAGATACAAATTCAGATGTAAAAATATCATGAGGTACAAAATAAATCTATTAAAGTATTTTTATACTCAACTAGTAACCTAGGTTTACAGAAAATGTGTAAACGAAGATAGATAGTTTAGAAATCCACTTCCGAGGACCACTTGGTGTGTGCTGGGGCTGAGTATTGAAGCTTTCACGTGCATAGGCTATTCCTGGAGTTAAACGCCAAGTTGTAACCTGTTTCTGGCGTTTGACTCTAGCTTGTAACCTGTTTCTGGCGTTTAACGCCAGAATAGGGTAGAAGCCTGGCGTTAAATGCCAGTTTACGTTGTCTAAACTCAAGCAAAGTATGGATTATTCTATACTGCTGGAAAACCCTGGATGTCTATTTTTTAACGCAATTGAGAGCGCATCATTTGGATTCCTGTAGCTCCAAAAATTCTATTTCGAGTGCAGGGAGGTCAGAATCCAACAGCATCTGCCATCCTTTTTCAGCCTCTGAATCAGATTTTTGCTCAGGTCCCTCAATTTTAGCCAGAAAATACCTGAAATCACAGAAAAACACAAAAACTCATAGCAAAGTCCAGAAATAGTATTTTTGCATAAAAACTAATAAAAATATACTAAAAAGTAGCTAGATCCTGCTAAAAACTATATGAAAATACCCCCAAAAAGCGTATAAAATATCCGCTCATCAGTGACCTAAAAGAATTTATGGTCACGGTTTTACGAAAGGGTGACCTAAAGGAGTCTATGGTCACGATCTTTTGGGGTGACCTAGAGATGTCTATTGTCACGGTTTTGGGAGGTGACCTTAAATGGTCTATAGTCACGATTTTTCAAAAAAGGGTGACCTAAAAGGATCTGTGGTCATGATTTTGGAGAAAAATCTAATGGTATCTATGGTCTTTATGTCGTCTGTTGCCAACCCCTCTCCTCTGGTCATCAGTCACTAGCATGGTTCTGAAAATCGGACTGGTCAGATTGGTCTAATCGTGAACCGATATGTTTTATGGTTTGGTTCTTTAGGCAAAATCGTTGATTCAAAAACTGGATGCAAATTGCTAAATCGGCCGATCAGACCGAATCAAAACCTGGTTGCTTCAAATGAAACGATGCCGTATCGCTTAGAGAACATTCAGAGCATGCAAGTGCCCCCAGCCCTAGAGCCTCCTTTCTCCCTTCTCCTTCCTTCTCCCCAGTCCCCAAAGAAAAAGGAAGCCCTAGCCTTTATCACCGCCGCATCCGTCGAACTCAACCTTAGCCTCGATCATTGCTGCCATTCTTCTCACCGCCGCCGTCCTTATGGTCTGATCGTCTCTCTATTGTCCAACCGGTCGTCTCCAACCCCTCTGTACACTCGCAATCACAAGCTTCTATGCATCGTTCGTCGCACGTCGTGGGTCGTCATGCTCGTCTCTCGTTGTCGGTCATCACCCAGAATTTTTGAAAATTAAATAATAAATTATTTATAAGATTATATTTTTAAGAGATTTTATATATAAAGTGAACATTTTTTTATTTATGATTTAAAGCTTTAGTAATTGAATAATTGTAAAACTCGGTCAAACTGTAATTAATTAAATAATAAATTAGATATGAGTGTATATGGTTAGAAAATTTAGCAATAGAAATTTGATATTCTAAATATGATATTTGGATTCAGTGAATTTTTCTGAGTCAGAAAACATAGCTTTCTGCGTAAAAACGCGCACTGGAATTTTGACCGGCAGTACTGGCTGAGATCTGTCGGTACTGCAACTGAGAAAATTGATTATAAGTAAATAAGGCTAAGAAATTAGGATTTATAATTAAGACAGGTAGAAATATTTAAAATGCGATTTAAAGCTCTAATCTTAAAGGTTTTGGCTCAAAATTGGGCCAACGGGCTAAACTAAGTGAATTGGGCCCAAGCGGACCCAAGCCCAGCATATATAAGCCTTAACTTAAAGCCATTCAGCCACCATAACCCTTATTTAGTGTGTTTGTTGTTGAAATGAAAAGTGAGAGATGAGAAGAAGAGAGAAGCCCTAATTCTCTTTGATCTTCAAATCACCATAACTTGAGCTACGGAGCTCCGATTGAAGAGGCGTTTGCGACCACGCGTCGCTCTTCTCCTCCTCTTTGAGTCTATCTAAGTTTTGTGGTGAATATTTAACTCTCCTCTGCCCAGTTTCATTTTTCCTCTTGTATTTTGAATTTGGTTTGGGTTTTGAGGAAATCTTGTGATTTTGGTTGTTTAGGAGTGCTCTAGTATGAGCCATTGGTGATATTCATCACAAAATCTTGTCGGTTAAGGTAAGAAATCCTCTAACCCTTGTGATTTATCGATTTCACGAACCCTAGGTTGATTGTAAGTGTGAAATTGGTTATGTTAGAGTATTGGTTGATTTTGGTGCACAATTGGGAGATTGGTGTTGCTTGAGGAGCTTTGGTGAGGCTTAGGGCTAAGGTTGGTAGAGACTTCCAAAGAAGAGGCTAAATTGATTTGGCTACAAGAGGTATGGTTTAAGTTTCATTTAAGTACCGTGTGGTGTGATGAGAATTCCTAGGCTAGATGCCCCTAGGATTAAGTTTGGATTGTGTAAATATTTGGTGGTAATATGCATAGTTGATATGTATGTAAATTAATGATTGGGTTGAGAATTGTGTGAATTGTATGTTTAGTGTGTTGAGAATTTGATGAATTGGATAATGAGTATGGGTTTGTGGAATATGTAATTAGATTGCGAATTTGGGCCGGAGGCCGTGAATTTTGGGCAAGAGGCCAAAAAGAGGTAAGTAAGGTAAGTTGACGTGTGTATTGTGTGATGACATGAGTAATGGTAAGTTGATGTGTGCATTGTATGATGACACAAGTGATTGGATGAATTTCAGATAATGAATATATGAATGATTGAGTTGGCTATTGAATAATGAGGTTTGAGGAGTTGAAGTGTGGAAATTGGTAATTTTGGGTGAAATTGTATAGATGAGGTATGTCTGATTTTGGTTGAGATATATTATGTGGTCATATATGTGAGTATGATTATTGATGCCTTGATGGTATGATAATGCATGAGAGATATGTATGTTGTGATATATGCTTGAGAAATGATTAAGGTTGATTTGGGGGTGAAACCACGTGATAGTGAGTATGATATTGGTTATGTATAATGATGGTTGATTGGAAATAGTATTGTTAGAAATTGGGATGAGGAAGGATGTATGACATGTTGATATGTTTGTAATTTAGCCATTTGTTTGAAATGGGTAAAGATGGTTATATGGCGGTTTTGTGAATCGTGGTAAAGTGTTAATGTGTGAATCGAGGAGACTTGATGTTGAATTTGATATATTTTGATTGATTTCAAAGAAAAGGAATGAAATTGGCATGTTTTGATTGAATTTGAAAAGGGTTGAAAATGGCTTGTTTTGAAAATGGCATATTGTGGTTTTGTATGAAAATATGGTTTTTGGGCATACTTTGGTGGGACATAACTTGGACTACGGATCTCCGTTTTGTGCCAAATCTATTTAGAAATGAAATTGGATCCGGGATGTCCATGCCGTTTGAAGAATGGGTGAAAAACGATTTAAAATGAGAAAGTTATGTCCGTTAGAAGATTGGGGTTTAAATTGGTGAATTCTGCAGCTTTTAACTTAGAAAATTTTTAGCAGAATGACCCCTTGCGCGTGGGCGCACTTGGCGCGTACGCGCCGTTCTTCCAGCAAATGCCATCTACGCGTGCGCGTGATGTGCGCGGGCGCGCCGATGGTGCTGCACCCAATGCCCAGCCATTTTCCAGAGAGTTATGCCAGAACTGTGCTAGTGTTGTGCCTGGGGCACGAAAACACCCACGCGTACGCGTGGTTGACGCGTACGCGTCGATTGAAAAATTTTTAATCCACGCGTTAGCGTGCTTGACACTTGCGCGTCGATGAAGTTTTTGAGGCCATCCACGCGTGCGCGTGGAGTACGCGTACGCGTGGCCCTGTTTTCATCCCAAAGTTGATTTTTGAGTTTTAAAAGCTAAATCTCATACTTCTAAGCCTCCGATCTCACCCCTCATGTATTAGATCATTATGATATGCCTAGCAATGAGAAAGGAGCTAGGGGATGTGGTAACTTGCGAGTGAAGCAAGGGGAAAAGTTATGATCAATGGTGATCAACGATGATTATATGAGATATGGAGGATGACGGTAGAAGTACCGTGTATGCCATGAGCCGAGGGGCTATATTTGTTGATAAATGGCTGGTTCTGGATTGAACCATGAGCCGGATGGCTGAGTTATTGCCGGGTCACGGCAAAGCCATTATTGATTATGGCTGAGAATAAATGCATATATGATTAATGAATGAATGTGTTAAATGGATAATAATGGAAATTGTTGAAATGTGATGTGTAACCCCGGGTAGTAGGCAGTGGCGTTGTCCACTTGCTCCGGGTATGAGATGGAAAAGGATGTTTATGATAAATGAGTTAATTATGGAGTTTTGAATGAATGTAACTCTGATACCTGGGTAATAGTAAGGGTTGGGATTCGTCCCACTTGCTCCATGTTAATGTTTGAGATTTGATAACAATGAGGATTGATAATAGGAAACGAGATTGAATGAATATATGTTTGAGATACCTGGGTAGTAGCAAGGGTTGTGGTTCGTCCCGCTTGCTCCGGGTTAATGCTTAAGATACCTGGGCAGTAGCAAGGGTTGTGGTTCGTCCCACTTGCTCCAGGTCAGAGATTGCGACACCTGGGTAGCGGCAGTAGTGGTGAATCCACTCGCTCCAGGTTGAGCTGTTAAACACCCGCCTGGGTAGTAGCCGCAGTAGTGGTTGTTCCACTGGCTCTGGGCTGAGCGGGTAGTAGCAAGGGGGTTGTAGCTCAAACCTACTTGCTCCGCAAGGGGTGTTTCTGTCCAATGGTTAGCTACCAGTACATGTCGGGTTGGCTATATAACCGACAGATGATATCATCAGCCATAGGGTAGGCATACATCATTTGCATATGTTTGAATTGTTTGGGTTTGCCTATTTGTTTTGGATTTCTATATCATATATGCTATGTTACCTGATTACGTGCTACTTGTTCTATAGACGCAGTGATGTGATTTCACTAGCTCCAGGCGAGGGTATGATGTATTGATATAGAGTTGCTGAGGCAGAACAACTGGTGATGGTTTTGCTTATGATTCTGAGTCTGATTCGTGGAAGAATCAGCGAGTTGGGAAACATGTGTAACATGAACTAGACTTAGTATCCCCTTACGTCAGATGCCTATCTATGGATTAGTGAGAATCTAGGCTGGATACTTGGTGAAAAGGAGTTTAGGATGCTTAGTGAGTTTTTATTGCAGTGCATTGTATTTATTTGGCACTTTTACCGTACTGGGAACCCATGGGCCCGGGGTTCTCATTCCGTATACACTCTTGTTTTTCAGATACAGGTCTAGGTGCTCAGAAGTGAGCTGCGGTTCGTCTGAGAGACGGCGAAGATATTTATTTTCTCTACCTTGTGTTTTGCTTAGAATCTCTCCACCTTTGTTTTGAAATAATTATATTATGTAAAACTCCTTTGGAACTTGCCTATAGAGGCTCTTATGTTTTCTTTGAGAGAGATTAGGATATACTGTTGTCAACTACTTTCATATTGTACCCTAGCTGGCCTAAACTTCGCGGGTCGCAACTAGTGGCTATTATTTATGCTATATATATCTATCTGTTATCTATCTCTCAATCTCCTTTATGCCTTGTCCGTATATCGTTTTCGGCCTCACAGTTTAACTTTTCGTTATCGAAACGTGAGTGATACGTCTTCGTGATTTTGTTTCTACTCTTTTCAGGCTTCTCGATTAATACTCCTTTCAAAATTACCTATATTTATATATTAAAAATCCACCTAAGAGTCGTACCACCGTAATATCATTGACTTATGACTCGAGCATAAGGATTTGAATATTAGGGTGTTACAAATCAGCTGTCGGTTCTCGATCGTGTCAGAATAAGATCCAATGATCCTTTTGCGTCTGTCACTACGCCCCACAGTCACGAGTTTGAAGCTCGTCACAGTCATCCCTTCCCAGATCCTACTTGGAATACCACAGAAAAGGTTTAGATTTTTCGGATCTCAGGAATGCTGCCAATTGTTTCTAGCCTATACCACGAAGATTCTAATCTCGGATTCAGATGCCCCATTATCAGAGGGGAAACAATGTGAATCGTTGATTAGAGATCCAAGAGATACACATTCAAGCTTGTTTCCATGTAGAACGGAAGTGTTTGTCAGGCACGCGTTCATAAGTGAAAATGGTGATGAGTGTCACTTGATCATCACATTCATCATGTTCTTGTGTGCGAATGAATATCTTAGAATAAGAATAAGCTTTTATTGAATAGAAGAATAATAGTACTTTGCATTAATACTCGAGGAACAGCAGAGCTCGACACTTTAATCTATGGTGTGTAGAAACTCCACCGTTGAAAAAACATAAGTGATGAAGGTCCAGGCATGGCCGAATGGCCAGCCCCCCCCAAAGCGATCAAAAGATCAAAAGATGATCAAAAGGTCCAAAGATGTTCCAAAAGATATCTGAGTACAATAGTAAAAAGTTCTATTTATACTAAACTAGTTACTAGGGTTACAGAAATAGGTAAATGATGCAGAAATCCACTTCCGGGCCCACTTGGTGTGTGCTTGGGCTGAGCATTGAAGCTTTCATGTGTAGAGACATTTCTTGGAGTTAAACGCCAGTTTTTATGCCAGTTTGGGCGTTTAACTGCAGCTTCTATCCTGTTTCTGGCGTTTAACGCCAGAATAGGGCAAGAAGTTGGCGTTTGAACGCCAGTTTGCATCGTCAAAACTCGAGCAAGGTATGAACTATTATATATTGCTGGAAAGCCCAGGATGTCTACTTTGCAAAGCAATTGAGAGTACGCCATTTGGGTTTTTGTAGCTCCAAAAAATATATTTCGAGTGCAGGGAGGTCAGAATCCAACAACATCAGTAGTCCTTTTTCAGCCTCTGAATTAGATTTTTGCTCAGGTCCCTCAATTTCAGCCAGAAAATACCTGAAATCATAGAAAAACACACAAATTCATAGTAAAGTCCAGAAATGTGAATTTTGCTTAAAAACTAATAAAAATATACTAAAAAGTAGCTAGATCCTACTAAATCTACCTAAAAACAATGCCAAAAAGCGTATAAATTATCCGCTCATCATGAACAAAGGATTGAATTTGAGAAATATTGTGAAACGGTGGAGGTCCTTAGAAAAAGAAGGACAGGAGTTGAATACGCTTTGTCAAGATCCTTGGAAGCTTCTTTACCTAGGTTGCCATCTACTCCTTCACTTGAGTGGGTAAAACTCATTTCTATTAGTTTTATTATCCCACTTGAGTATGTCTTGCTTGAAACGGATGGTCAACTTAGGATACTTTACGGGATGAAGCGTAAGAGAAGGATGTTTCGTGGTTGGCGTTACAAATTAAGGCTCATTTTGGTTGACACTTCAAGGATGAGGTACGAAAGTTGGACAAGTGCTCAATTAGATGGGTCTAGGAGGGTTGTTAGGCACTTCATTGAGAATTCATCTTGTCTACCACCCAAGTGGAATCATGATGATCAATTAGAAAATGGGTGTGAAAACAAGGTTTAGGACCCCCGGATCGAACAATGAGGATCAACTTTGGGAGCTCCAAGCTTGTGAAAGACTCCATCAAGACTTGGTGCAACTCATGAGAAATCTTGGAGCACAATGGAGAACCAAGCATTGGTGGGAGTTCCAAGAAGAATTCAAGCCCAAACCACCTTGATGAAAGCTCTCCATAAGTCCAACTTAAGGACAATAAATAAAAGTGCTAGGTAGGAGACACCCCACCATGGTAAAATCTTTTCATTTTTTTCTTTTGTAAATATTGGTAGAAATTATTTTAATTTCATGTTTTGTGTAGTTTGTTGAGTTCAATTGGTAGTTTGGTATGTTAAATAAGGTTTTATGATGTTTTGGTAGTTATTTGGAGGTTTGAAATGCTTGGTTTGGTGCAAAAACTTAGAAAATTTTTGAAAAATAGCGCGCCAACCCACGCGTACGCGTCCCTCACGCGTACACATGACCCAAGTATTTTTTACCATCCACGCGTACGCATGATCCATGCGTACGCGTGGATACAAAATTTCACACTCCATATATTTTACCCGAGAGTTGTGCGAGTTTTGGGCTGGAATTGTGCCTTCAGCACAAAGTCCACCCATGCGTACACGTCGCCTCTCTGAATAACCCACCACGCGTACGCGTGAACTACACGTACGCGTCGACACCATTTTACTTATCCAATCTTATGTGTCGACACCATTTTATCTATCCATGCTTACACGTCGCACTACGCGTACACGTGGATTGCCTTGTTCACCACACCTTCTTTTCTCATCTTCTTTCCAATTCCTTCGTTCTTTTCTCTTCTTCTCCTCTCTTTCCACCCTTCAACTATCATCCAACACTATCAAACACCATCTATAACCATTTCTTTTAGCTCGTTAGTTAGTTTGCTTGTTTATTTTTCTGTTTTTCATTATAAGTGTTGGATTATAAATCTTGTTTACTGTTAATTGCTGCTGATTACCCATGAGATGTTATGTTAACATCATTGTTGTTAATTTCCATTGTTGGATTCTTGTTTGAGGTTATATATTGGTACTTGATTTTGAGTTCTTCATGTTTAATTTTTTGACTACCAAGTGAATGAGAATTGCCCTCAAGCACTCTAAATCTTTTTGAATTGCATGTTCTGGCCACTATGTGATTTGAATCCTTTCCTTTGATTAGGCAAATCCTTGATATTTGATGTTGTGCATTTACCTTCATGCATTGTGCTTCTTGATCATATACATCAATATGTTGTACATTTGCTTGAATGCTTTCATACATCTTTATTGCTTGTTTGGTTGTCTTAACCTACGAGTTAGAGTATTTCAAGTACACTAGAAGGAGTGAAGTGCATTTTTTCTTTTGTGTAAATTGTGGCAAAGCTTTTTATGCTAGTGTGCGTGTGTTCTTTACCGCGCGCAATTTAGGACTCACACACTCTTGTCTTCAATGTCACACAAATTCACTCACTCAATTCTAGTGATCATTACCTCATTCCAACAATTTAGGCTTCCTTGCTTTTGCATTTACTTCTCTCACTATCCTGCCTTCTATTTTCAGGATAAGCCATTATAAGCAACAACGGAAGCGGGAGAAAGAACATGCAGCAACCAGTTGACCTACCAGCTGAGGGTAGCAACTCGGAAAGTCGCCGTACCCCTTTGCTCATCTTAGAATGCACCGAGGACAGTGCAAACTTTTAAGTGTGGGGAGGTCGTCCGACCAGTCGGCATTTTTGGGTGACAATTTTCTAATCCCAACACTTTTGCATTTCATTTTAGGATTTCTAGTTGCATATATGTAAATAATAAGCTTAGTTAAAATAATGAAATTCTCCAAGAAAAACATTCTTAATAGGGCATTGACATCTCAATTGATTTGAGTGAAAACTTTTCATAGAACTTGCTTGAATAATATATTGCGGAACATGATTTTTGAGCTAAGAACACAAGCTTGTGAGATTTGAGCCTAATTGCGTGGTTACATTATATAACCACTTATTTTCCTTCTTGTGTGCATTGTTCTCTTTCTATGATTGTAGTCCTTGATTTGTTTGATTCTTTATGTCCATTATTTTGTGTATTCATGCATTTATATGATTGAGGCCATTGTTTCACTTAGCCACTTGTCCAAATAGCCTTACCTTTTATCAACCTTTGTTAGCCAACTTTGAGCCTACGATTAACCCACTTTGTTCTTAATTTAGCACAATACAAGCCTTAAAGTGAAAAACAATAAATGTCCTTAATTTGGATCTTTGATTAGCTTAGGCTAGTGAGTGTGTGTATCATTCAAGTGTGGGAAAACTTGGGACGTTGGTTGAGGTAAAAGGGTGTTTTTGTTTTTGTTAAAGTTATTGGGAATTGGGTACATACTCATGTGTTAATTAAATGTTAAACCATATGCATTGATACGTTTGTATATAAGTACATCAAAAAGAAAAAAAAAGAGAAAAACAAAAGAAAAAGAAAAAAGATATATATATATATATAAAGAAAAAAATAGAAAAAGAAAAGAAAAAGAAAAAGAAAGAATTAAAAGGGGACAAAATGCCCTAAGTGAAGTTCAATAAAAATCAATGCATATGTGTGGTAATAAAAAGAGAATGCATGAGTATGTGAAAAAGTGAAGAATGGGTAGTTAGGTTATCACTTAATTGTATAGGTTGTCATAGGTTAGGTGGGAAGCTTAAGTTGATCAAAGATTCAAATTTTTAATCCACTTAACCATATGCATCCTACCTTAACCCTAGCCCCATTACAACCTATGAATAAAACCTCATGATATTTGTATGCATGCATGAAATAATTGTTGATTGTTAGATGAAAAAAAAATCTTGGAAAGCATGATTAGGGAAGAATTGAGTGAATCAACCCTAAATACTTGAGCGACTAGAGCGGATACACATCCGGTGAGGGTTCGATTGCTCAACTACATGTTTCCACCTATGATCATCTTTTCTTGCAAGTCTGTAAAAATATTTAATAACTCAATCCAATTGTGGATTTGATTTTATTGCTAATACCTTTAGCCCTTATGCTTATATATGTTCTCTTGGAAATTGATTTGTTTTGACCAAGTAGTTGCATTCATATAGATAGTTGCATTTAGATAGGTTTTGCATATAGTTTAGTTGTATTGAATAAATATCATACCCCTTGTTTCCTTCTTGGTTTAGCATGAGGACATGCTATTGTTTAAGTGTGGGGAGGTTGATAAACCCCATTTTTAGGGTCTATATTGTGCTTAATTTAGGGGATTTCATCACCTTTTACCCACATTTATTCAATGAAATGGCATGGTTTCATGATTGTCTCCTAATTTGTGCTTAAGTGTGAAAATATGCTTTTTAGGCCCTTAATTGCTAATTTTAGTTCACATTTGATTCCACTAGATGCCTTGATATGTTTGTTAGTGAATTCAAATTGGAAAGGCTAGGAATGGATCAAAAATATGAAGAGGAAAAGCATGCAAGTGGAGAACTCATGGAAAAATAAGGATTTGGGATGCTGAGATCGACGTGCACGCGCAGCAGACACGCACGTGTGGAAAAGTGAAGTCACATGTCGACGCACACGCGTGATCTACGCGTACGCGTAGATAGCAAATTGTCAGGCGATGCGTACGCGTGACCCATGCGTACGCATCGGTGCTCGCACGTGACCCACTTAAAGTGAATCCGTTGGGGGCGATTTCTGGTCTTCCCAGGCCCAAATCTAATTCACTTCTGATGCTATTAAACCCAAGGATTGAAGGGGGATTAACACATTAGAAACAATTAGCACATAGTTTAGTTTAGATGATGCTTTAGTTAGTTTCTAGAGAGAGAAGCACTCTCTTCTCTCTAGAATTAGGGTTCTTAGTTTAGATCTAGATCTACTTCTTCTCTTTTGCTTTAATTTTCCTTTTTCATCTTTAATTGTTCTTTTATAGTTGTAGCATTCTACTTCTCTTGTAGTTCCTTTGTATTTTTAGTTGTAGTTCATGAATTCTTTGGTAGATCTACATTTCCTTTCAAGGCAATTTATGATTTCCTTGCCTTTTTATGTTTGCTTTAGTTTTCTATTGTTAATCTATTGCTTTTGTTGTTATAGTTTCCTTAAATTCTTGCAATTTATATTGTTTACTCTTATTGCCATTTATGTGTTTGATGAAATGTTTCTTTTAGTTATAAGATAGGTTTTTCTTCTCTTGCCTTTGGTTGAGTAATTGGTGACTCTTGAGTTATCAAACTCTTTTGTTGATTGATAATTAGAAGTTGCTAATTGACTTGAATGCCACTAAAGCTAATCTTTCATTATGATTTGACTAGGACTTGTAGACTCAAGTTGATTATATCCACTTGACTTTCCTTCATAGTTAGAGGTTAACTAAGTGGAGTAATGGACAATTCTCATCACAATTGATGATGATAATAAGGATAAGACTTCTAGTTCTCATATCCTGCCAAGAGCTTTGTTAATTGTTAGTTTATTTCTTTTGAAGTTTACATTTCTTGTTCCTTATTTCCAATAACCCCAAAAAATACTTCCTAACCAATAATAAGAACACTACCCTGCAATTTCTTGAGAGACGACCTGAGGTTTAAATACTTCGGTTTATTTTTATAGGGTTTATTCTTATGACAAACAAATTTTTTATTGAGGAATTGTTTGTTGGTTTAGAACTATACTTTCAACGAGATTTTATTTGTGAAATTCTAAACCACACATACAATTTTCGTTCATCATTAGTATATAGAGGCTCCTCAAATAGATGCAAGGGTGTGGTTCGCTTCACTTACTCCGAGTTATGACAAACTATGTATAACGGTGCAAATATATGATATATAAGTGATGTTACAGCTATAATGAATGATTATGAAATGATTATGAATGAATATGAATGAAATGAGACTTATGCACTTATGTTATCTAAGATACGAGTTTTTCTGGGTAAAGAGTAGTGGCTTTCTATCACGTGCTCTAGTAAAAGTGATGGAACTGATTGAACTTGAGAACGGGGGGTTGAATCAAGTTAGCTCAATATTGAACGTTTCAAGCTTTGTTTTCGCGGAAACTGAAAATGCAGGAGATTTTTTCGTTTTGTCTCATGTGCAGAACATAAACAGAGAAGGGAAGAAGAGAAAGAGGCCAGCATGTATCCTGGTTCGGATTCTAAGTTCTATGAATCTTACGTCTAGTCTCCACCACAACCATGGTGAAATTTTCACTATAATCCACTAATTATAATCACCAATACTATTGAATTACAACCTAATTTAACTAGTATCTACCACTAAGCTTTCTTCACCAAAGCTCAGCTACCCTAAGTGTTGTCCCAACTTAAAAGGGGAATCTAAACAGATTCAAACTCACCAAGTGTTAACCCAAATTGGCAAAGGCAACTACCCCTAGTTTAACAACTCAAGAACACAGAATTTCAGTGGCTCTTTCATGCATCTTTTTGCATTTTCTCTCATGGATTTTTCACTCACATTTTTAGCCTTTTTCTCAATACAAAAGATGACTCAAGATAGCATGACAAATAATTATAAATGAAGCTTTAGTAGAAGAAAAAGAATTCAGCTCTGTGGTTTGAAACGATGCTCTGAATTTTGCTTTCTTTTTCTTGTCTTCAACTGTTGAAAATGAGGTTGGTTTTATATCTTCAGCTTGCTCTCCAATTTGCCTCTTCTATTTCGTTGTCCTAGCTACCTGTTGAAACTATCTTTGCTGGCATGCAGTCTTTTTTCCATCTTGCTCCACTAACCTTGCTAGTAGAGGAACCATTCCACCACCTCTGCTGTCCTTGTATTTGCTTTCTTCCTTGGCATGCATTTTTTATTCCTCTGCTCCATTATTGTTGTTGTCCGAGGAGTTGCTCTATTGCTTCTGCTCTTGTGCAAGTTTATGTTTTTGTTCTTCCACATTCTAAATTGTGCTTTGCTGATGTCCTTGGAGTAGTGGGGTTCTCCTTATTGTGTTGTTTATTTCTTTTTCTTCCAACTGTCCTACTTTCCTCATGATGCAGACAGGTGCCCCTTTTTTCTCTTATCAAATGCATAGCCTTTTATTTTGCTGAATGGTGCTTTGGGCTTTTACATTCACTTGAAATATTAAAGGAATAAACAAGCTGTATTGTATGATTGTGAGATGAATAATGGCACTGTATCATTAAAATACACATTAAACTACAATTGGACTTTTAACTCAAATAATGTTTGTCATTATATATTAGCCCAAAATCAAATTTATGTTTGTCATCATAATGATTCTGTCATGTATTGGCATATTTTGTTGCCGCCTCACACTGTAGATACACCTACTTAACTGCACCATACACGAAAGACATACACAATGTTGTTAAAATTTACATGCAACACGAATAAATCTTAACTACTTAGACTAAATAAATAAATAAATAAATATTACCACACAATGACACAATTAATTAATTAAATTATTATTCAATTATAAATTCAAATTGTTAAGTCTTTGATTCATTGCATACTTCAAAAACCGGTTAAATAAACTTCAAAATCCGGTTTCCAATGGAACATAAAAATAAACACATTTTCAACAAAAATCGATTTCTAGCTAAATACTAGTTTCTTTTAGCAATATTTTAAATCCAATAACTAAAATTGGAATCCTAAAATAAAATTTTCTTTAACTTTTATTCTAGTGTCGTTTAACCTAACATAAATCGATACTACATTCCACATCCTAAGTAACATCTAACACTCAAGTATAAGGTTTAGATTAATATTCTAGTTCTTATACCCTACATTCCATAACCTTTCTAACAAATGTTAATGCTTAGATAAATAAAACAAAGCTAACCTCATTAGCAATGGCACTGGCAATATGGACAATACTGTTTAGTCGGTAGGAGCTCTCTTCGTTTACCATGATCTCCAATTAAAGGTCAGCGTTCAAAAAATTCCAAATATGCTCTCCAAGCAGTAATTCGACTTTAAAGAAAATAAAATTAGCTTGTTTGATTAAATTGATATACTTTCAACTGATGTATATGAGTTTTATGTCCATCTTCATCATTCTTTCAAACTTTTTATTCTATCCTATTTGACATAACAAATAGCATATATTTAAATCAACAACAAGTGACATATCTTTAAATCAATGTTACAAATTAAATATCATTATAGAATTAACACTAAATTATATTTAGCTTCTCATATAGTTGCATGTATTATTTTATTTTTAGAATAATAAAAATTATAATATAACTAGTAGTAATATCAGTTATTAATAAAAAGTTATTATTTTATTTTTAAATCAACTTTACAAATTTAATGTCATTATAGTATAACATTGTTTACATTAATAAATATTTATATTTTTATTTTATTAAAAATTTAAAATTTTATTTTGTTGTATTATATTATTTAATTTGTAATAAAAGTAATAATAAAAATAATTAATCAATCAGTTTTTAGATAAAAAAATTAGTTTTCTAAATAAAAATAAAATTTTATATGCAGAAATTAATTTTTTTCATCTAATTTTTTTTAAATTAATTTTTTATTTAAAATCAAATTGACTTATTAACTTGAATAAGATTTTTTATTAATCAAAATCAGAATTATTTTTTATTAATCTTAACCATATATAATCCCACATATTAAAAATAAAATAATTATATTTATAAATTTTATTTTAATATAAATATTATTATATAATTTTTTATTAAGATTTCTGATCCCTCTAAAAAAAATTTTCAAGCTCCGCCATTGTCTCCAAGTGCTTCCCCTTCTTTCTAGAATTTTCTCTCTCTAGCCAAACCCAAAAAGCCACACAAATAAAATCTACGGTTGCATGTTACGGTTTATATAGACGCATATTTCACATAAACCGCTATTGTCTTTAGCGGTTTACATTCAAAGCCCCAGTATATAAATCATAACTGCTTGTAGCAATTTATGGCGAGATCATATTTTACAAAAACTGCCTATAGCAATTTTTGATCACCTTTTCATACACGTAAACCGCTGTTGTCAGTAATTATTTACATTATTCTCTAATTCACTACTGTTAGTAGCAGTTTCTACATATTCATAAAAAATTGCATTTGCGCTTTATTTTAAAAAATGTGTAATCAAATAAATTTGATCTTCATTTTATCTATTTAAAAAAATTACGCTTTATCCAATGTTACGTTTATTTTTTTATAATGTTAAGGATTTTTTATGGATGATAATTTAGTATATTTATATCACTTTTTATAAAATTTTTATTTCTAATTACTCGATTATAGATATTACGTTGTAGTAGTAAAAGAAAGATAAAAAAATGAAAACAATAGTTCTTGAGTAAGAAATTAAATTGTGCTCATACTATTTTTTTTGAAGGAAAAATAAATTAAATTGTGCTCATACTATTTTTTTTGAAGGAAAAATTTAATAATATAATTAAATTTTAAGGGTTATTTTAGTGATAAAAATACGAGAAAGAATAATATTAATTAAGTAGACTAACTAATTATTAAATCACACAAATGACTAAAATCCCAAAGTGATCCCTGAGATTGGGTGAGTTACCCATACTTGTCCCTGACTTTCAAAATTCACTAAAAGCATCCCTGACATTTTGTTCCGGGAACCATAGTTGCCCTTCAACCCTTTCCGGCGCCAAGTCAGCAAACGGAGGGATGATCTGGCACCTCCCTTGCCACGCTGGAGCCAGCAACGGTTAGCTGATGTGGCAAATCTGAATTTTGTACCCAATGTGGTCCCTGGTCCCAATAAAACCCTAAAACCTAAGAATCATTATTATAACTAGTATCTCTTCTTCTCTCCTTCGTAATATAATTCTGAACCACCATTGAAGCTCTGAAGCAATGTTTGGAGGTGAAGGGCAAGCCAGTGGGAGCTCGATACGGTCAACAAGCAATGGATACAGGGCGAAGACCCAAAGTCGTAGTAGGGCTACGCGTGTACCAGAATGGTGTGGTTGCGGCTGCCGACCTGTGCTCCGGTGGTCTGGAACACATTCCAACCCAAATAAGCCCTTTTTTGGATGCCCAAATTATAATGTTAGCTGTAATTGTTGATTTTTCCTGATTTTTCATTCCTTCTCCAACTTCTAATTTGGTTATTGAAACATTCATTGACTGCAGACAATTGGTAAAAGATAGTGTGGTTTGTTTGTTTGGGCAGATGTTGGGCAAGAGGTTGTCCCTGCAAAATCAGAAAGTCTTAACTATAATGAAGAGCAGAAGATGACAGAAGGTTGGAGGCTGGAAAAATTAGAATCGGATGTTAGGAGTCAAAAGTTTATGATCAAATTATTGTTTATGGTTGTTTCTATAATGATGTTGTTCTTACTAGTGGTATTTTACAAACTTTGATCTCAATGTTGAGTAATGATGCGATTGAGTTCATATGTGTAATATTTGCATGAATGAAAAAAAGTTGTTCAACATGTAACTATGTTAGCCAACCTGTTGGAGATACTAACTATTTTTGTACCACTAAAGAAAATCTGGATATATAGCAATAGCAAAATATAGCAATAGCAAAATATATTAATCATTTTAACATAACAAAGTCATGATTCATAAGTTTTGACTGCCTTACAAAACCATAAAAAGGTGCTGCTAACAAAATAAACATAAGCATATGTCTGGTAACAAAGTAATCCTAACCAAACAAGCATGGTATTGCTATACAAAATTACTTTCAAATTGTCTTATACAAAATACATCCCAATACAACAAGCAAGAGTCTTCAATTTTTCTTTCTTGGTGCCTTGAATCCCAGAGTGGGAATGAACTTGAGGATACTGCCAAGTCTTGCAGCTGTTCCTGAGCTAGCACCTTGCATGGGATTCACTGGCTCATGGGCAGAAGTTGGTGAGAAAGATGACTTTCTCTTTGGTGGGAGCTTATCCGGTCTTGACTTAGTGATGGTACCAACAAATCAAAACCATTAAAACTCACACAATCATATCACACGACTTCAACATCGATTAAAATCCCTATACATTAATATCACAGTCACCACCATGCATTAACCCACTATTGAAAAAACCTCTGTTTTATTGCCAAAAAACAGAGCATATACACATCAAACCAGTTGCCCTAACAAAAATTCTTAAACACAATCCTTTAAGGTAATGCAGCCATGAAACTCTAGGACAACCCAACACATTAACAAGACAATCATACACCTTCATCATAATTTGATTCATGAAATAAATTCAAAAATTATTTCAACCAACACATACCTTCAACAACGCAGAAGACAGAGAAACCACTTGACTAAGAAATACCAAACTCTTCAAACGACGTGTGACAGTGGAGGAGATGGGGAAGACGAAACTAGGTCGCTGCCATTGATGGGAGAATGAGAAGACGAAGACTGAGCGTGGAGGAGAGGAGAGGAAGTGTGAGAGTGTTCAAACAAATATGGGACTGAAGGCAAACCGTTTTCAAGGGATGGAGCTTATGAACGACGTCGTTTACTTTTTCATTGGGCGCCAAATCGATACTGCATCGTTTCGCTTGGCTCCAGCGTGGCAAGGGAGGTGCCAGATCATCCCTCCGTTTGCTGACTTGGCGCCGGAAAGAGTTGAAGGGCAACTATGGTTCTCGGAGCAAAATGTCAGGGATACTTTTAGTGAATTTTAAAAGTCAGGAACAAGTATGGGTAACTCTCCCAATCTCAGTACCACTTTGGGGTTTTAGTCACTTTTATAATTAGCAGATACAATTAATATTTTTTAACCTAGAACTCTATAAGTTAAAGGATAGCAAAACCCTATTTATAAAACGGTTACAGTCTTTACTCTCTTAATCTTCTCTATATAAAGCTTAACACTCATTTCTAAGTCCTGACACTCAACTAAACTTACATACAAGGACATTTTGATCGCATTATCTTCTTTTGGTCGTTGTTGCCGTGTAACCGCCGCCGTCGCAATTCACAACTGCTCGAGGCCGCCATTCCCAGTCGATCGTCTCCGATGGTGCTCGAAGCCGCCGTCCCCACTGCAACTAGTGTGGTTTAGGATTGTTGGTGCTGTTCTTGATTCTGTTATGCTTACTCTTGAATCTCCATGTAGTTCCTGTCTTTCTGAACAATAAAATCGTGTCAGTTTGACCTTTTTTTTTTGTTTTAAATCACTGCTCTTCATTTTGAGTTCAAATGAATAGTGCTCAGCTGCAATTTATGAACATTTGCTAATCAATACTAAGTTGAGATTTTGTGCATCTTTCTTGAATTAAAATGTCTGCAGACTCTTATACATGCTTTCATTACATTTTACTTTGTTGAATTGCAGTGACAGGAACTCTTAAAGGGTATGATCAGTTGCTTAACCTTGTCCTAGATGAAGCTGTAGAGTTTCTAAGAGGTAACTAATAGGTGGACCTCGTTTCTTTATTTATGAATTTAACGATTTATCGTCTATGTACTTCTGAAGCTTTGACTTCCATGCAAATATTGAGTTTACTGTAACTATGTTTTAGTGTGTTTATTTATAATTTATTTATTATTTTATTATAAAACGGTTATTTCAGTTGAATTAGAAAATTAATGAACCAATAGTTAGAGCGGTTTGATGATCAGTTTGGTTTTTAGAACCTTGTCAAAAACACTCAGATTATTTGGGCTGATTTTAGACAGACCCTGTGATGGAAATTTGTATACTTACTAAGGATCCCATAATGACTGTATTAGATAGTTTCCCTTTCTTTTATATATCAATCTGTTCGATTGGTAGTTTGAATAGTGTATTATTATGAAAACTAAATAAATAAAATATTTGATATATGTAAAAAAAGTTGTAATATATAGTATTCTAATTTCATGTCCGTGGCTCTAAGATTTTATCTTCAATCAAATAAAATTCAAAATTTGTATCCTTTTTAAACTTTAAAATATTTGTAAAACAGTTACAGTCCTTACTCTCCTAAACTTCTGTATATAAAGCTAACCTGGTGATTGTTATTAACATTCATTTCTAAGTCCTACACTCAAAACTCAGAACCTTGATCTCAAAACTTACATACACGGACCTTTTGATCCCATTATCTTCTTTTGATTGTTGTTGCCTGGCACGGAATCACCGATCTTGCTAGGTTTATTTTCTCTCTCTTTTATTTCAATGTCTTATATTTAGAGTTTAAAATTTAGGGTCTAGGATTTAGAATTTAGTGTTTAGATTTTAGAGATCAAGGTTTAGGGTTTAAAGTCTAGGTGTTAGAATTTAGAATTCGAAAAGCCATACTATACTCCTTGCTTTTTCGAGAGCACATTAGAATTCACTTTGTTTTTGAAGTCGAGAAAGCATAATAATTTTGAATTTTTTAAAGAAACTACGTGTAATTATCGATTTGATTTATCTATTTGTTATGGTTGTGAGCATTTTATCAAATTTATTATGACAAAACTCATCCTTTTCTGGTTTCCGCTTTTATATGTTTAGATGCTTAATTTTATTATTTCCTCATTTTGTTCCACTTTTTTCAGAAAAGGTTATACTTCACAAAAGAAAATAATTAGAAACTAAAACAACAACATTGAGAAACTTATAATTTCATGTCAGACTTGGATTGATTCATAGGGTTTGCTAATATATTGGAATTTTTTTCACAGCTTATTTGACAAGCTCTCTGTCACAATTGTAGCTGAGAGAGAAAAAAAATGGACCGACTTTCTGGTCTACCAAAAACTATACTTCATGACATACTTGCAAAGCTTCCCAATGAAGATGCTGTTAAGACCAGTGTTTTGTCAAAGGCATGGAGAGAAACATGGTCTACGTTTCCTAGGTTACATATTTGCAGCAGCTATTTTATCAATGTGCATGATTTATCAACAGCAAATTCTGTTTGGCATTGCAGCAAAGACATACTAGCTGATTATGTCATGAAAAGACTGTTGAGGTTCCATGAACAAGGCTTAATAATCAAAGAATTTAGGCTCTGTATGGACTATATTGGAGACTTTAATTACATGTCTTGCCATCTTGATATTTGGATGAAGATGATTTGTGAGTGTGGTATCAAAGGACTAGAACTTCATTTCCCTGCAGATGGAGACTTCTTTCCAACAAGCGAGTACTGTCCTGACAAATGGTATAACCTTCCACTTTGTGTCACTGAAGCGAAATCACTTACTGAGTTGAATTTGAAGGGACCGATCAGAATTTGCAGAGCATTATTCCTGAACCATTCTTCTACTATCAAGTTGAACTCTTTGAGAATGTTATGCTTATGTTCTGTTCTTTTTGAAGATGAAGGAGTTATCAAGCATTTGCTTTCTTCTTGTCCTCTGATTGAACATTTTGCTATGGAAGATTGTTGTGTATATAACCCTCTAAGCAGAGAAAATCCTTTACTGTCCAGTCCGGTGAAATCATTAAGCTTGCGTGGTCTACAAAAGCTCAAGCGAGTTTATGTTAGTGGAATACAGGAGGTGTATATTGATGCTCCAAATCTTAAGAGTTTCTATTACGTTCATTGTGATTTTGATGATATGGATGTGCCTTGGAAGCTGAATTTAGATAGTTGCATAAATTTGAGATGGTTGCGCCTATGCTCAATGAAAAACACTGCCATTGCGCATAAATGGTTTCTCGAACTGTTTGATAAGTTTCCTTACCTTGAGACTCTGCAAATACATCGGTGCTCTATGTCCGAGAGGATTAATATTTCAAGTTCTCAACTCAAGTTCTTAGATTTTTTGTGGTGCTCAAACTTGAAGGAGCTCAACATTGATGCCCCAAATTTATTATCATGTGACTTTAGGGGAAATGACACACCTGTTATAACTTTTCTGAGCAGTTCTAATAAACTAAAAGTGAATGTTTTTACTGACATGGATTTTCAACACTATAACTTGAGGGAATTTATCCAAAACATTAAACCACACCAGGTTTTGACATCACTCTCCCTCTTTGTGGATTTCCCACTTGATGTAAGAGTATACTCTGGCTAGCTGTTTGATTGGTTGAATTTGCCAATTTTATTTATTTATTTATTTGTTTGTTTGTTTGTCATCATGTAGATTGAACTGGGTGTGTTGCAATCAGTTTCATCCACTCCTCCGCATATTAGACATTTGGAATTTCGTCGTGCTCCAAACAGGGAAGCTCTTTACTTTCCCTATCTGAATTGGTTGCTTTCAAGTTGCTGCCCAGAAACCATTTCATTCCTTTGGCAATCCTCTTCTTATTATATCGATATTAGACCATTCATTGTGGTAATTTCTATTTGGTTCTCCTATTTACATCTTTGCTTCCATTCCAGCACAGCAAATTCAACATATTAGAAATAAACATTTGCATTTATCCCTTTGATGGTAATAACTATATTTGCTATTTGAAAACAGTTTATCTACGAGATGTTGATGGGCAGAATAGGCTGTTGCAGATCGGATCATGGTAATAAATGTTGGTGGTATGCCTTGAAGAATGTTAAGGTCACATGTTCATTCATAACTGGGGACATAGTGAACATTAAGACCATGTTAGATGCATGGCCAGATTCTGATGCCGAGGAAAATGTTAGGTTCATCTTAGAACTGTAATAATCTTGATGTTAGTTATCCATCGATAGACATTCTAAAAGATTGGTGAATTCTATGATGCTTGTTCATCTGAGTTCCAAAAGTGCCAAAAATTTAACCATGTAATAGGGGCTTAGATGTGTGGGATATTGAGAGAGAGGCTAGGAGAGTTAGAGCTTTAGAGGTTCAAAAGTTTAAAAATTCTATTGAAGTTCGATTGGAGTTAGACCGGATATAATAAAATAATATATTTATGTCTAAAATATATTTATGCATTGTGGGACAAGACTTAATTGTTGTATCATTCTGGCATATGCTGCTCTTCTTCCATATTGCTGTCATATTTAATTATGAAATGGTTTGCAGATAACAGATGCATACCTCAAAGAAAATGTGAAATTTGGGTGCATAATATAAATTCTTTGAATAACCGATGAGCTAGCACACATTAAAATAGCTGCTACGTTTATTGACTGTTGCGTTCATTTTTTATTTTAGGATTCTATAACTTCATGTGCTGCTTTTATTTTCATGTTAGACTTTCAAGTGATCACCCCCTTTAAAAATGAATGGCTTTATATCTCTCATATACTCATCATATACTTCATTCCCTTTAGCACATGCTTTTATATCAAAATCGAATGAAACAGCAGGTTACAGATACTTGGTTGTAACATTTGGCCATTATTATACTGATGTAAAATTGTGAGTAAATTTTCTTAGCATAGTAGTTTTGTATTAAATTTTTTCTAAGCATATATTGTACAAATAAGTGCTCGTATCTTGTTATTTTTGGTGTAAGAATTTGATCAATAACACAATCAATATATAAAATAGTTATTTTTGCTAACATAGTATTAATGGTATTAGTAATTAGATGCATAAAATAATTTTACATTTACAGTGTATCATAATTAAATTCTGGTTAATATTTTAAAATTATATATGAACTTAGACTGATTATTGAGAGTGTTCTCCTATGAAAATATCTCAACTTTGATCAATCATAAGGTAAAACAATAGGATATAATAAAGAAAAAGAGTATAAACTACTATCATCTTTGGATAAAAAATTTTGTTATGAAAACTTTTTGGTGTTATACGGCCAAACTGGGGCTTGAAAGGGAAACACCAGAATATGGCCATGGATTTCTCGCATAGTGCGAGAAGCAATTGAGTTTTTTGTTTTTGTCTTTTAATTTTCTTTGAAGTATCTCGCACGGAGTGAGAAAGTAAGAATTTTTTTTTTTATATTTTTTTAGCATCTCACATGGTGCGAGAAATGTGGGCTGGAAATTTCAGTTGTCTAATGACGCACGTTGCTGTACTAGCGGAGCAGAGAAATGAGTCTGCGGAAACTGACGGTGCTAAAAAGATTGAAGAAGATAAATTGATGAAAGGGCATCTTTGAGTGTTTAAAAAAATAGATCATGATCACTATGGTTCATTTGTCATATTGGACTTCGAACAATATTGTTGGTTCTAACAAGCATTATGCAATTTGAAAAACCGTGGTTGTGCTTAATTATCATGTAATTAACAATGTCTTTTATTCCTGCAAAACTTGAAATCCATAACAGTGACTAATGAGCATCCTGATCCGACTTCCTTTAATTTCATATATAATATTGACTTTGGTATTATATTTCAGCCTCAGGACAAAGATCAAGTAGTACGCCATTGTTAAAGATCATGGAAATATGCTCCATACTCCCTATTAGCTAAAACTTAAGCTTGATTAATTAATTACAATACATTGTATATACATCATGATTTAATTAATTATTTGATGAAAAACAAGAATTTTATTTGTGCTCCCAAATTGCACATTAGAAGCTAGAACTATCATGGCATACTCGAAAATTAATCGGTTAGACCAAACCGAAAATCGATCGATTTTAAAATTTCTCTTTTCTTTATAGCTCTTGTGTGCGTGTCTCTGTAATGGGTAATTTAAATCCTTTATTTGTTATATAATAAATTATCCTTATCTATAATATTATTACATTAATAATATAAAAAATACAATACATTTAATTTAAATTAAATATATATTAAAATTAAAAGATATATAATACACTGTTCAAACAAAAAAATTTACAAATTGAGATATAACTAAACTAATTATTTTTTTTAGTTTTTTTTATTATTCTATAATATAAAATATATAATATCATGAATGTTATAATACATAGATATTGAGATTTGACTATTTTCTTTTATTTAATTCTTATGTTATACTTATATGAAATTATAAAGTTTTAGTTGATTTTGTGTACTTCTAATGTATTTTATTAAATTTATATTAGGACACATTTATGTTTTTGTGTATTTATTTATAGTTTTATATATTATTTTACTATAATTTAATCTTTTCAGTTAAACCACAATTAAATCGATTGAATTTTTAAATCGGTAATTCAGTAACTAAAATAATTTGATAATTTAATTATTCGATTTTTATAACCTTGTAATTTCTTTCTCATTGTGTGACATTGAGACAGATAAAAATATGTGCACCACTGTACCAAAGTAGATATTAGATATTCATTTTAGATAGTTAGTGACAAGCAATCACCTCTTATGTAAGAGATTTTTTGAGTTTGTCTAAATTTTTTTCATAAATTTTTTGTTTTTTTTTTATTTGTCTCTTGTTAAAAATATTTTTTGGGAGTCATCAAAAATCAAACTTTAAATTTTTAGGTTATAAAAAATATAATACTATGAGATGAAATCAATTCTCCTAAAAATTTAAATCGCCAAAAAATAAGATATAAATAATTATATTTTTAATTATTAACAGCAAAAAAATAAATATTTATAAAATATTTTAGCTATGGTGATATATTTTATATTGTTTGATGAAATTAGGACTTGATTAAAAAACATTCGCAATAATATGGACCTCCTTAAAAATATTTTGAAATTATAGTAATTTATAAAAGTAATTAAATTTTATCTGCTGTGGATATTAGTTCTTGATCTGTTAAATTAGGAGATACTCTGGATAATAAAAAAAACTTATCACCAAAACAAAAAGTAATTAAATTTAAAGGGCAAGCTAATTAGAGTCGAATCTTACAAATGATAAGAAAAAAAATTAACTATATGTATTATAAATGAAACACAAAAATTCTTAATGTGGTATCCTTTTTTCCAAAAGGAAAAAAGAAATAGAGTATGGTCTTAAAGAGAATTGACTTTACCAAAAAAGATTTAAAAAAGAAAAGGAACAGGCAGTAGTGTGGTTTCATTTTCCTTCCTGAATCGCACGCAATTTATATTTTGCTATGACATTATATGCACACATATATCACCCATTCGAATCTACGAATAACTAGCATATACAATCTTATAGAGTTTTGTAATTGGGCCATGAATTCTAGACTAATCTTTTTTTATTAATATTAAGTTAATATTTTATTTTATATTATTAAAATTTAGTACTAAGTATTTACAGTATTAATTAAATATTGGCTAAAAATGATAACATAGCATTGCTCTTCTCGTTAATTGTGCTCAGCGGAAAACAATGTTTGTGTCTAGAAGAAGATGGGAAACACATCATGGAATACGTAAACAGAATAATCGTAGGTTTGGGAATAAGGCAGGGGAATTGCATTTTATTAGATGCTTGCTCTTTTAAGTTTTATGAGGGGACGGTGCAAATTGACATGGTCACCCGCCCACCCCAATGGCGATTGTCGAGTTCGTAAGGTAGGATCACATTACTGGATATTCTGAGGATCATTTAAGCCCTTTGCAAAGGTGTCAACCCATAGAAAGAAAAAAAAAATTCATATATATAGATTTTAGTATTAGTCATTCTCCTATTATATATTATTCTCAAATTATTTTCACAACAAAAAAACTTTTGTTATTATAAAAAATAAAATAATGAGAATGGAAAAAAATTTAAGAAATAGTAAAATATACTTTTAGTCTCTTAACGTTTAATTTTGTTTAAATTATTCAAATAATTAATTTGATTTAATTTTACTCGCAGCATTTGAATTAGATCTTAATTTTATCCATATATGTTGTTTGGGATAAATAAAAAAGTTAAAAATATTATTTATTATATTAAATATATATATAAAAGACCTAAAATATTTTCACTTTATATTCTTAAGGATAAAGTATATTTTTTGTTTTTAATGTTTATATTTTTTTTCAAAAATACCTCTAACATTTAATTTTATTATTCAATTTTGTCTCTATATTAACATTTTCGATTAATTTAATTTTGTCCTTAATATTTTCAATTTATTTCATAACTACCGCTGAACATTTTTTATTTTGTCCTTAAAATTTTAGATGGAGTTAACGTTCATGGATAATTTTGATGCAAATTAAAAATGTTAAGGACAAAATTGAATACCATTAAACTTGTGAATATTTAAAAAAATTACAAATATTAGAGACAAAAAATATATTTTATCCAATCCTTAAATATTGTTCCAAAATACTTACATGTATTAATAAAATTCTTATTCGTAATAGAACAAAATAAATAAAAAAAATGCTTCAGAATTCTTGCATCTTGAAGAAACTATCAACAATATTTAATAGGCATGGTTCTGAAAATTAGACCAAACTGTTAATTGGACTGGAAACCAAAAGCTTCTGCGATTTAGTTGCCAGCATTCTGTTGGGAATAAGACACCATTCCCCCTTGAGAAAACACCTTTGATAGAGAAATAAAATAGACACAATCACAACACAAGAATTTAACGTGGAAACTCCAATTATTGGAGAAAAAACCACGGCCCGTTGTCAAATGACAACCAGAGAATATCACTATGTGAAAATTGTTACAACACATAGACTTCTTTCTCTCAAACACCGGCACCCCAGTACACCCACACTCTCTCAAAGTAAATATCTAACTACACCTCACAACACTCTCTAATCAAAGAGTACAGAGGAAAAGAAAAATCAGATACAAGCTTAAAGTGTTTCTGACTGGTGCAAAAACAAATGGAGAACTTAGCCTCATATTTATAGCCTAGGCCACCCACTCCATTTACTATTCTAAGCAATGTGGGACTAATTCAACCAAATCCTAACAATCTCCACCTTGATTGAAATAGTCACACATCTTCAGCTTCCATTGTCAACACCGACAATTCTTTGCTGCCATTGTCTATACCGACAATCATAGTTCAAAGAACTATCATACTCCACCATGAAAGTATACTCACTTGGAATTAGACCACTCCAAGCATTTCGCCTTGGTACAGATCGAAACCTTGCTGAAAATTCATGGTGCAACTTCCAAATTGGCTTTTCCTGGAAGTTCTTCAGCCATCGACCTAACTCCGCCACACACCTTGCATCTCAACGCCAACCAATGCCCGTGTGCAATTGTGGACCCGATTGCCACAACTCATCCTTATCCATGGCAGTGCGGTAATACCATAAGGATACTTCTTGTCTTCTAGAGAACATCATCTTTCATACCAGAGATCTTCTCCTTCAACGCCATGTGCAAACCTGATTGTATCAACACATCCTTTACTTGTATTTGCCACAAGCCAAAATTGATTCTTCCATCAAATTTCTCTATTTCAAGCTTCACAGCACTTGAATATCCTGACATTATTGCAACCGTATACTGGAATAGTATAACTTAACTATAGACCGTGCACTAGGAAGAGTCCCCAGGAAAGAGAGGTGGGTCACAATGGACACACTTAAATACCAAGTCTTTCCTTAGCCAGAACCTTTCCAAACTGCACTCTCACAGTGTCACACTACCTTCCAGCAACAACAACAGCAACCAAAGATCAACCTCAAGCTACAGGACAAAATTCTTTTCTGATGTGGAAGGTCAGACTAGACTGCAACCACAGAGCATACTAAGAATAAATCCCACCGAACCGAAGCTCTGATACCACTTGTTGGGAATAAGACACCATTCCCCCTTGAGAAAACACCTTTGACAGAGAAATAAAATAGACACAATCACAACACAAGAATTTAACGTGGAAACTCCAATTACCGGAGAAAAAAACCACGGCCGTTGTCAAATGACAACCAGAGAATATCACTATGAGAAAATTGTTACAACACATAGACTTCTTTCTCTCACCGGCACCCCAGTACACCCACACTCTCTCAAAGCAAATATCTAACTACACCTCACAACACTCTCTAATCAAAGAGTACAGAGGAAAAGAAAAATCAGATACAAGCTTAAAGTGTTTCTGACTGGTGCAAAAACAAATGGAGAACTTAGCCTCATATTTATAGCCTAGGCCACCCACTCTATTTGCTATTCTAAGCAATGTGGGACTAATTCAACCAAATCCTAACACATTCGTGTCTAGGAGTCTTATTCCGTTGCTCTTCATCAGTCGTCACGGTCGTTGTCAGGTCACCATCGTCCGTCGTGTTTAATTTTTCTTCCTCATATTCTATTCAATGTCCTCACCGAAGATAATGGTTGCTCTGCTCAATACTCATTCTCGTTTTTGGTTGATTAACTTTTCTCTGTCACTACTTGATGATAATTAATAACTCTGTCATTGTACATTGCTCACTACTTCTTGCTTAAATCAAAAATCGTGTTAGTCTTGTTAATTAAATTAATGATTGATGACTCTGTTACTGTTACTGCTCATTGCTTACTACTTCCTTATTAAATTAAAAGTCTTGTAATCTTGTTAACTAAATTGAAACTTTTGTTGAAAATCTTGTTATTAATTTTGTTAAAAGTTTTGTGCTTATTTTTTTCTTAAATTGTATTTTAGATTTAATTGTGCTTAAATTGTTAAATGCTGGTTAACTCAATATAGGCTTTTAATATTTTCTTTTGTTATTTAACTTTTAAATTTATACTTTCATAACTTCATAGCACTTTAGTTAATGTAGTGTTTTAAGTGTGAATCACATTTTAAAATTTATATTATACTATAATTATGTTCACTACAATATTTTTAGAATTTTAGTCTATAATCATAGTATAGTCGGTAAAAAATGTGACCATAAATCTATGACCACCATTTTTTACTTTAGGTCATGATTTTTCAACTGTAATCTATTCTAGCGTTATCATAGATTTTTGGTCACACTTTTTTTATTTATAGTCATGGTTGTAACTCTTTTTATTTAACACTTTAAGCCATAATTTAAAATTTAAGCATAGCTTATTCTATAATTATAATTTTAAACCGTGATCATATATAGAATAAGAAGCTATGATCACTGTCTTTTAAAAACGTGATTATAGAATGAGTTATCGGCACAATTTAAAAAAAAAAAATATGACCGTAGTCTAAATATTTTTTTTCATAGCTACATTTAAAAGGAAAGCTAGATATTTCTTTTTAATAATCTTACATAAAAGAATAAAGTTAAGACAAGCTAAAAAAGTATCGAATTATATAAAAATCATTAATCATTAAATTATAAATCATATAAATATTATTCTAATACAAAAGATCACAAGTAATTACTCTCGGGGGCCTGCTACACATACAAGTAAAAAGACCGTACAAGTTTTACAAGTTATCAGTTCAAACTTTATTAACACGCGCACTAACTCATTTTGAATGGAGCGTAACTACACGCGCCCCACTCAAACGGTTCCTCTTCGTCTTCGTCTTCTTCTTTTTCTTCTTCCTCTTCCTCTTCCTCTTCCTCTTCCTCTTCCTCTTCCTCTTCTTCTTCTTCTTCTTCTTCTTCTTCTTCTTCTTCTTCTTCTTCTTCTTCTTCGTTTTTTTCGATTTTCATGGTTTCTGAAATTCTTCTTCTTCTTGCTGCACGTTCTTCTTCCTCTTACTCTTCTTCTTCTCATTTTCTTTCGTTTCTGCACGTTCTTCTTCCTCGTTTTCTTTTTCTTCTTCTTCATTTACGTCTTTTCTCTCTGTTTTCTCGTTTTTTTCAATTTTTCATGGTAAAATCGTTTTTGAAGAAGAAGAAGCAGCAGAAGATGAGGAGGAGAAAGAGAAAGAGTTCTGAATTATGCATAAGATGTACTTCAACGAATTTTGGGTGTATTTTCTTAAATCCTTTGGGTGTATTTTCTGTAACCCTTTGGGTGTATTCTATAATCGTTTGGGTGAATTCTTGTAA
>NC_029773.3:67635161-67651338 GCF_000817695.3 Arachis duranensis | reverse complement strand
ATTACAGAAATACACCCAAACGGTTACAGGAATTCACCCAAACGATTATAGAAATACACCCAAAAGATTACAGAAAATACACCCAAAGGATTTAAGAAAATACACCCAAAATCATGCATAATTCAGAACTCTTTCTCTTTCTCCTCCTCATCTTCTGCTACTTCTTCTTCTTCAAAAATGATTTCAGAGCTTGATGTCAAAAAACAATAGAAATCGAGAATAACGAAAAAAGAAAACAGAGAGAAAAGCACGTAAATGAAGAAGAAGAACAGAAAGAGTAAGAAGAACGTGTAGCAAGAAGAAGAAGAAGAAGAAGAAGGAGAAAGAGAAGGCAAGAAACGTACCTTGAATAATATTTCTTCGTTTTTTCTAGTGATTTTGATGAAGGAGAAAGAGAAAACGAAAAGAGGAGAAGAAATTTCAATAAAAAAAAGAGGGAGGAAGAGAAAAAAAAGGGACACAGAGAAAGAAGAGGAAGAGAAAGAGGAAGAGGAAGAGGAAGAAGAAGAGGAAGCACGGAGAAAAAAGAAGAAGAAAAAGAGGTAAAAAAAACGTGAAACGGCATGAATAAAGCGCGTGTAAGTGACGTAGGAGTTGCAACACGTTTTGGTGGATTAGGCATTAATAAACTTGTAATAGTTACAAGCCCTAATCGCTTGTATACCGAGCTTTTTCCTTACTCTCAAATCTTCTAAAAATTACACCAAACAAGCCTTTTAAAAGACAACTAAGTTTCACATAAGGAAAGTAAGATTCCATCACCAAGCAAGCAGTGACAATCAGATAATGATAGCCTTCCAAATCAATTGTACATCAACTATAAATAAAAGGTCAAGTTAATATAAAGTTGGGTTATTGTGTAATAATAAAGCAAAAGAGTAAGGAAAAGAAAACCTCCATGCATGCATTGATGGTAATTGGGTTAAGGTATGAAAAATCAGTTTAAACTTTAATATAACTAGAATGCAGCTAATTATATAAGTCATCTATTTTCCTTTGTCCCTCTTCAAGTAATAGGTTCAAAAAGTAGCCATCACAATGGATTATAATCCTCAAATTATAATTATTCAAATTAAATTATTTAATCTTCATTAGTTTTTAAATAGTTCAAAATCTTAATTATGTAAATGTCTCATTATTATAAAATTATAAAAAAAAACTCAAATTAATTTAAATTCTCAAATTTTTAGGTCATTCTTTAAAATCGAGACCATAAATTTTTAAAATTATGACCACAAATTTTTTTGGGTCACTTATTAAAACCGTAACAATAGATCATTTTAAATCACACTTCAAAACCTTGACCATATAGTCTTTTAAGTTATCCTTTAAAACTGTAATCATTTTAGGTCACTCTTTAAAATTGTGACAATATATTTCTTAAGTCACTTTTCAAAACTATGACCAAAAACTCTTTAAGGTCATGATCTTATAAAAGTGTGACTATAGATCTTATGTCATTCTTTAAAACTATGACTATTTTTAGGTCACACTTCAAAACCGTGACCACAGATCTGTTTAGGTCACAATTTAAAACTATCATCATAGACCTTTTTAGGTCACATTTTAAAACTGTGACTACAGACCCTTCAAGGTCATTATTTTATAAACGTGTGACTATAGACCTTTTTAGGTCACTCTTTAAAACCATAACCATAAAATCTTTTAGGTTACGCTTTAAAATCGTGATCATAGACTCTTTTAGGTCACTCTTTAAAACTATGACTATAAATCCTTTTAGGTCACGCTTCAAAACTATGACCACAGATCCTTTAAGCTCACGGATTTATAAAAATGTGACTATAGACCAGTATTATCAAAATCGGATCGGACCGGCTGGTTCAACCGGAAAATCGATGAACTGGACTCTCTACCAGTCCGATCCGCTATTTGAACCGTATGAGATATAAAACCGCTGCGAACCGGTGAAAACCGATCGAACTCGGTAAAGTTCGGTCCAACCGAACCGATTAGAAATTAAATTTTAACAAAATGTTACATATAGGGCTTGAACCCCTCCCCTCTGGAAAAGTGACCCTATTGACAGGCACAAGGCTGTGATGATTTTCATTAAAACTTATGCAAATTATAATATATATACATATCTTTTATCAAATAATTTACTTCTATCCAATTTATCTTAAATTTAGTTATAAATTCAGTTATTCTTAAATTAATTCTATTTTCGTTTAACAATAATTATAAACTCATTTATTTTTTTATAATTATATAATATCTATTAGCATTATTTTTCAATAAATACTTGTAGTATATAATAATATCATAGATATAAACTAATTAATAAATTATTGAAAACTTGAAATTTAAAAATAATAGTTATTCTAATATAGAAACAAAATAAAAATATTTATGATAGAGTAAAAATAATAAAATACTTATTATTTCTGGTCCATATTATTTTAAAATAGCTTGATATTCTTAAAATATTAGTAAAAATATTTATTTTAAATTATAATTTTAAATTTTTTACTATTTTTATTTTTTATTTACATAGTACCGAACCAACCGATTCAACCAGTAATCTACCGGTTGAACCAATGACCCAGTAACCCAGTAACCTGACCGGTTCGAACACCAGTTCGGTTCTGACAACTATACTATAGACCTTTTTATGTCACTCTTTAAAATTGTTACCATAGATCTTTTTAGGTCACACTTTAAAACCGTGACAACAGATCTTTTTAGGTCATAATTTTAAACTGTAACCATAGAAACTTTAAAGTAACAGTTTAAAACTGTGACCATATAGACTCCTTTAGGTCACGGTTTCTATAAAACTATAACTATAGGCACTTTTAAGTCACGATTTTATACGTGACATAAAAAAGTGTGGCCTAAAACTTAAAATAATTAGGGGTGATCGCCGATCAGATCAGATCGGATATGGCCAAAATTTTGATCCGATCTGCACTAAAATCATCGGATCAAATTTCTACAGTTTTTAAGTTTAGATCCGATCCACACACTTACGGATCGGATTGGATCGGATATATCCGCAAACCATAAAAATATTTTAAAAAGCTTATTTTTAAAAAAATATTAATAAAATTCTTTTTTTCACTCTTTTAAATATTTTTACTCTTGAAATATTATTAAACATACTTTTCTTAAATAATAAAATAAATAATATAATATATATGATTATTATTAGTTGAAATAAAAAATAAAAAATATTTACTTATTATTTAATTTTGCGAATCCGTGGATATGTGGTTCGGATATGTGGATAGCTACCTAAAATTTGCAATCCGATTCTATTAGTGTGCAAATTAGATCAATATCTGAAATTTTTGGATCAAATTCGGATAAACGCCGCGAATATGTACATTGGATCTAATCTATAAACACCTCTAAAAATAATTTTATTAATAGGTCATTCTTCAAAACCGTGACCATAGTCATCAATGGTCATAGTTTATAAATAAACAATAACCAAAAAATATTTTTAAGCCATGATAAAAAAAAATGTGACTATAGAACGTTTTAGGTTATGGTTTTTAAATGTGACAAAAGATTTTGGTTGAATTACAGTTGAACCTGTTAGACTAATAAATCAGTAATTAAAGCAGTTCAATGATTGATTTGATTTTTTAAAACCTTGATAATAGGTATTTCGATGGTTACCTAAAACTGGTGATTTGGGCCTAAATGTGAGGTTGAGACTCTTTCTAAGGAAGCGTTCGACTTGTGCCGGTGTTGAGGTGCCGCCGTCTGAGTTCCTCGTGAGGAGGTGGGAGTGGTACCTACAAGAGACTCCGATGCTAAAGTTAGCAAAGGCTTTAGGCAGGTTTTTAGTAGATTGTGTCTGAAATATACTTGAGAGTGTTAGTGTATTTATAGTAGAATATTGAACTACCTTTTAAAGTAGTTCCACCTTTAGTGGTGGATAACTGTTCCCTTTTCATAGGTAAGTTGTTGAGATTCTCCCTTTAAAAGGTGGAACTACTTTAAAAGGTGGTTCAACATTCTATGATAAGTGGAAGATATCTTAGGAGGTAGTTACTTATTCAGATAAGTGAGGTTAACCTACCTTCATCGTGCCTAACCTTTATGAGGTTGGGCAAGGATATAAGAGGCCACCTTCGCCGGGTGGGATCTTGTTCCTTTTGGGCCTAGCTTTATTCTGGGTCAGGGTATGAACAGTGCTCCTGCTTAAGGTAGAGATTTTATGAGGTCAGGCTCGAGCATTGGTGAATTGTTCCTTCACGTCAAGTTAACCACCTTTCTGGGTAAATCGGACACTTGACGTATTTTTGAAACATCACATCTTTTCATAAAGTCTCCCATGTTCTTTTTCAATTACATTGGTAACTTAGCACGACTTTAATGAGGAGTGTGAAATGACACTTTTTCCCCTAGTGTCTTATAAATACTCCATTTTTCTTCTTTCTTTCTTTTTCCAATTTCTAAAACGTTTGTGCCGTTTCTTCTTTCCCTTCAATTTTTCTCCATGCATTTGTTCCAGTATTTAAGATTTCTTTATCTTGAAGCCTAGAGGATTTTGCTTGCACTTTTAGAGATAATCGTTCATGTTTTGCAGTTTGAAGTGTCTCCTTTCAACTTCGCGCTTCTTCAAGGTTGGTTTTTTAATTCTTTGAACCTCTTTGTATATCCTGAGTGATGCATGCGCTGCTGCTTTTGTTTTTTGTTTTTCCATCTTATTTTTTATTTTGGGAATTTGTATTCTGAAATTTTCTTTTTTAAATGTTGGTATGGTTTTGAAATTGTGTAGTTTTTCTTGGTCTTTGTTGTCATTGTGAACCAAGAAGGGTTTTTCTGTTGTGTTGCTCCCAAATGGTGCCACTTTACGTGTTTGAAAATGGTGTCATTTCTGTATCTGGCAATGTGGTGGTAGTGTGTGTGTATGAAAAAATCTTAATAATTGTGATTGTTGATGTTTGTTGATGTCGACCCGACTTCTTGTTGTGACGGTTTCTTTGTTTGTTGCATTGTAGGTGTAGTTTTTGATGTCTCGTTCAGTAGTTCACAGAACATCTTCTAAGGTTCCGTCCGACTTGACTTGAGTAGATTTATCTGTTCTTACTCCTGTTCTCGTTATTGATAGTGAATATGCAAAAGCATTTCGTAGATATCATAGGTTATGTTTGAGTCGGGAGGATGAGAGAAATTATGAAATTGTAGTTGCTAACCTTAAGGAGAGGGTTTGCTTTCCCCTACTTGATAGGTTGGAACATCATTTCATATATGTGTATGATTACTTCTTTACAAAATTAGGAGTTACCTTTCCTTTCTCTGATTTTGAGTTTGAAGTCCTTAAATTCTGCAACATTGCCCCTACCCAATTGCATTCCAATTCTTGGGGTTTCTTGAAAATATACCAACTTCTTTGTCAGGGAATGGATGTCCGATCTTCTCTTAAGGTCTTCTTTTATCTTTTCGTCCTCACCAAATCCTTTAACTCTAAAAAACAAGGTTGGCTTTCTTTTATAGATATGGTTTTATAAAAATTGTATTGATGACTAACGTATTCAAATTTTGGTGTTGTAGAAAGAATGACACCTAAGTCGGCTGCTATGGAGACACTCCAGACTGCTAGGAAGAACGTTGTTGTGCGAAGCAGACAACTAAAAGAAACTGACGGAACTGCTGACCTCTCCTCGCCCTCAAAGTTGGACTTGGGCGTCTCTACCTCTCTAAAGATTACTCCTGATCCGACCCCTTCTCCTTCTAGCTTGGCCAAGCCAACAGCCCATCCTCCACCTTTTATTATAGAACCAAATCCCAAAAAATGCAAGACTTTGAATTAGGGAAGTATATACGAGGAAGGTTTTGATGCCCTTACTTAAAGTGAAAAGCACATCCTTTTTCACAGCTTTATCAGCATGGATGATGTTGTAATTAAGTGCCACCTTCAACTTCTTGCCCAAGGTGGAGTCCAGACGGCGGGTATATGCGCTGCCTTAGCCAGAGAGTTAAAGAAGACCTCTCTTAATGCTACTCAGAGCTCCTTGGCTGCCTCGCAAGCTAAAGTAGCTTCCTTAAGGGAGTTTAAGAAGGAGTAGAAGGAAGAGAGGGAAGCTTTGCTCTCTGACCTTGGCAAAGCTCGGGCTAAAGTAAAGCAGGCAGAGGCTGCCTTGGCCATGTTGGAAGGTTTAAAGAAGAAGGTCGAGGAGAGTTACACCAAAGTCTTCGTGGAGAATCTCAACTTCGTGGACGAGGTCACTAAATCCCGAGACAGGTATGCAGAACTTGAGGAAACCATAGCCGAAGGTATGGACGAGATTATTGCCAACCTTAAGGCTCAGTTCTGAGTTGTTGCTCCCGCGGCGAACCTTTCCCTCATTAGTCTGGACAATATAGTGGTGGACGAAAAGATTGTTCCTGCCTCAGAGGATGAAGAGGATACTCCTATTCCTGATCTAAAGACTTTAGAGGCGTAACTCGGGCAGATTTCTCAAGTTCCCAACCCTCAGTCGGATGGTAGGCCTCCTCCTACTACAACTTTCCCAATTCCTACAGTGCTGGTTTTTGAATATGCTCCGACATCTTCCACTCAGCATGAAGATGTTGTTACTGGAAAACAATTTCATCCTTTGTAATGGCCTGACCTGTGGGTCTTTTTTGAACAATTTAACTTCTGTAATAGTTAGTTTGAACAATTTCTATTTTGCTCTAGTTGTAGTTTGAACAACTTTTATATTTTATAAAAAACCTTCTTCCACTATTTTTAATAGTGACTTTTTTTGCATGAATGATTGTGTTGTTTGAACATCTTTCTTTAGTCATATAGTTGTTTAGCTGAATACAAATTTTCATTATTTTGACAACTTTCGACAAAGTTAGAAAAGACATCGGTGAAGTAGATCAATCCTCTCTAGACCTTTTATATGCAAATGTTATTCTTTCCTTTTTTATTTTTGACTTTGAGTAATCGAACTTTGCTAAGTTACTTTTACATTTTGTGTCAATCCGACTTGTTTTGAGGTTAGTTAACAAACTACTTACATAACTTCTTATATTAATTTGTACCCCGTTGCTTCATTTTACCAACCATATAGGTCGGGCAATGATTTTTGTAATTTTTTTTAGCTTAAATTAATGCATTTGAAATGAGAAAACTAGTAGAGAAATACTTTTATTATTAATAAGAAAAAAGGGTTTACATAAATTTGTTTGCTACCAAGGATATTTCTTATGATCCTTAGCCCTTGCTAAGATGCCTTGTTAAAACCCTTCAGGAAAATCTTTTTTCGGAAAAACCATGAAGTCGGAAAAAGAGTACACCAGGAAGCAAGGCACTCTTCTCTAGATATAGTACCTCTTTAGGTTACATGCATGCTACGAACTTGGGAGCTCGTTCCCTTTTAAGTTGGACACCTTATAGTAACCCTTCCCTAAAACTTCTATAACCTTGTAAGGTCCCTTCTAATTTTCAACCAGCTTTTCTTTGCCAGACTTCTGAACTTCGATATCATTTTGGATTAGTATGAGGTCGTTCGTAGTGAAACTTCTCCTAATGACTTTCTGGTTGTACCTTAGGGCGATCCTTTGCTTCAATGCTTCATCTTTTATCCGAGCTTGTTCTCGAATTTCTAGGAGGAGGTCGAGTTCTTCCTTTTATGTTCGGACATTGATCACTTTATCATAGAATTTGACTCTTGGATATTTCTGAACAATCTCTATAGGAATCATGGCCTCTATGACATAAGCAAGTTGAAAAGGTGATTCTCCCGTTGTTAAGTGGGGAGTTGTCCGATATGCCCACAAGACCTGAAGAAGCTTATCTGCCCATGCTTCTTTTGTATCTAAAACAGTGATTTGGGTCTAAATGTGAGGTCCAGACTCTTTTTGAGACAGCATTTGACTTGTGCTGCTGTCGAGATGCCGCCGTCTAAGTTCCTCGTGAGGAGGTGGGGGTGGTACCTGCAAGAAAGTCCGATACTTAAGTTAGCAAAGACTTTAGGCAGCTTTTTAGTAGATTGAGCTTGAAATATATCTGGGAGTGTCAGTGTATTTATAGTAGAATGTTAAACCATTTTCTAGAGCAGTTTCACCTTTAATGGTGGATAACTATTTCCTTTTTTTAAGAAAGTTGTTGAGATTCTCTCTTTTAAATAAGTGAAAGATATTTTAAAAAATAATTACTTATTTAGATAAGTGATGTTAATCTACCTTCATCATGTCTGATCTTTATGAGATTGGACAAGGGTGAAAGAGGTCACCTTCGTTAAGAGGGCTCTTATTCTTTTGGGTCTAGTTTTATTCTAAGTCAGGATATATGAACAATAGGCATATACACAAATTTAGTTATTTCTCCTGTATTTCTTAATAAATATGATTCTTTCTTCTTTTGATGCGATGGCTTCTTTGATTGTTTCCTTCACTTAGGCTCTGTTTGGTTGATGTATTTGATGAGACATAGACACAGAGACACAGACATTAAAGACATGGACATAAAATATTTGTGTCTATGTATTGTGTTTGGCAAAAATAAGAAACAAGACACATATATTTTAAAAAGACTGAATTACCCTTCATTCAACCATAAGTTTTACCACCATTACAATACACCTATTATCCCAAACAATGCATGCCATCACCATTAAATTTTTATTTCTTCTAATAATTTTTTATTTCTTCTAATATCATCTTAAATTATCATTTAAATATTAAATATATAATTATTCTTGAAAAAAATAGAAAATTAAAGTTCAGAATTTATCAAAGATTAATCAAAATTTAAGTAAATAAAAAAAATTAAATGTACAAATTTTTTTTGAAAAAAATAGAAAAGTAAATTTAGTTGTAGAATCTAAAAGAGAAAGAGAAAAAAAAAGATTTGGGAAGATAAGAAGACAAATTTTAAAAACTCAATAAGGGTAAAAGAGTAAAAAATTAGTGTCTCACAAGTTGTGTCTCAGTGTCTCACCAAATTGGAGGTACACAAATTTAATGTCTCCGTGTCCATCCGTGTCTTCCCGTGTCCTTCGAAAATCTGTATCTCACCAAATCAAACAGCAGACATGTGTCACAGTGTACCACTGTGTCTATGTCTTAGTGTCTATATCTCAGTAACCAAACGCTACCTTAGACCAATAAAAAACCATTTGACTTTAGCAATTTGCCATTGATAACTAGCTACAACAGAGAGAACAACAATGAAATAGAAATTGAGAGAGGGATAAAGGGGGTGGGGTATTTGGGAATGAAATTAGAATTTGAAAAACGACAGTTTGAATTATTTTTTATATAATTTTATAATATTTAGATAATTTTGTTGATCAAAATCAATTTGTATGAGTATAATTTTAATTTTATTTTTTAATAGTTAAATTTGTCAGTGTTTAAATTAGTCATAGTTAGAAATTATAATTTATTCTAGAAAGATAATTTTTTTTATTATTTGATCATATTTTAAGATATTTTAAAGAATTTTCTTTAATAGATTTTAAGAATATTTTTATGAGCAATTTAATAATTTGAGAACAATTTTGGTAGTTTAATTTTTAATTTATTTCAGTTAATTTGGGTTGGTCGAGTGATAAGTTTACTCGTTCGCTTAAACATATTTTGAGTTTAAATCCTGTTTCATACGTAAAACAACTTATATTAGGTTACTTCTAACAATTGTCAACTATATCAATTTTACATAAAGACAACTATACTTGAGTTTTTACATAATATATTGGATATATGCATTTAATTCCTTACAATATTAGTTGAACTGAACTAAATATTAATGATGACTCTTAAAAAAATTCATCAACTTTTAATAATATTTATATTATTATTATTATTATCACGGTAATGCTAGGAAAAAAAACTAATTAAATTAAAATTTTGGCCAAAAAAACTGAACAAATTAAATAAAATCATGGTACTAAGAATTGGAATGAACAAGTTGGTTCGACCCCTTATTTGAGGCTTGTCTACCAAATCGATACAACTTAGGCTAAAAATTGATTGCGAGTGAATCAGTCAATAAACGAAAAAAATTAAGTCAAAGCTGATAAACCAGTCAATCCGATTTTTTTTTAACTAATTTAAAATAATAAAACACAAAAAAATATTTTTTTCAACAAATACATATATTTTATATATAAATATATTATTTTATTACAATCAGTTTAACTTTAGTTAAATTTCAATTAAATCTTTAAACTATTGAACCTCTAACTTTCTTCATTTGAAAACTAGTTTGGTTTTTAGAATCTTAAATAAAATTAGAATTTTACCCAAAAAAAATTGAATGAATAAAAAAATAAATTTTTTATTTATTCAACAACAACAACAAAAAAATAGAGTTTGGCCATTATATTATACCATACTCTAAGATTAACCAAGAATTAGAAACATAATAAAATTATTCTTCCAAGATTCTAATTAGTAAAACCCAAAACATAAATCACTCAATATGGATACATATATAGAAATATAGAATGGTGTTACGGACCCGACCCATGGACCCCGGGTCCACAACCGACCTCGAATCCGGGCAAAGCGGGCCAGCCCGACTCGCCCAGCTAAAGGCTCGGGAACCGGCTCCCTGGGAGCTCCTAACTAACTTTCAAAATTCAAAACATCTCCCTTATCTTAGTCAGATAAGATAAAGATAAGATAAACCACCAGACACCTATAAATAAAGGACCCAAGTCCTTCCAGGTACTGATTCATACCTCATATCTCACACCTCTTTGATCCATTCTGACTTGAGCGTCGGAGTGTCTTTGCAGGTACCTCCCCTCCGCTCCATCTGGGCAATCCAACGTCCGATCCAATCCGCAGGTTTCCGATCCTCCTCTTAGATCGTATCAGAAGCATTCTGTACATTGGCGCCGTCTGTGGGGACCTGCGATAGTCGGAATAGATGGAGGGTATCTTGGACGAAAATCCATCAAGCCAAAACGACTCCAGACCACGTCATCCGACCCCAGAACAACAGGAGGTCATGAACCAAGCCCGGATAGCCAGCACTATCCACCGCACAAACGAGCACATGATCACAGATCCACAACAACCCGAAAAAACAAGGGACAAAGCGACACAGATCATTCAAGATCTCTGCCTCCAAGTCCAGGAACTTGAAGGTAAATTGACCGACAAAGAAAAACACGCCAACGAACGCGGAAGCCAAGCGACATCCCGGCCACGATCCTACCGCGGAAGGTCGCCAACCCGGCAACATGATAGAAGAAACGGTCGTAGCCACTCACGCGACCACCGACACGACAACTCGCCAGAACGGCGACACAACAAAAAACACCACCGCAGCGCGTCCCGCGATTTAAGCCGTCAGCACGACTCGGACGAAGACCCGAAACGACGACACACCAAGCGCACAAGAAACGACCACACCATAATGGGAGCCACGCCCTTCACAGAAAGAATATTAAGAGCAAAACTCCCCAGAGGCTTCGACAAACCGACCGACATGAAGTACGACGGCACTAAGGACCCTCAAGAACATCTAACGGCCTTCGAAGCCAGAATGAACTTGGAAGGGGCATCCGACGCGGTCCGATGCAGAGCCTTCCCAGTAACCCTTGCCGGACCGGCGATCAAATGGTTCAACGCCCTCCCAAACGGATCCATAACCAGTTTCCACGACATTACAAGAAAATTCATGGCCCAATTCACAACCCGAATCACCAAAGCCAAACACCCCATCAGCTTGCTAGGGGTCACGCAGAAACAAGAAGAATCTACAAGAAAATACCTCGACCGCTTCAATGACGAATGCTTGACGGTCGACGGACTCACGGACTCCGTCGCCAGCCTCTGCCTAACTAACGGACTCATGAATGAAGACTTTCGCAAACACCTCACCACTAAACCAGTATGGACCATGCACGAAATCCAGAACGTCGCCAAAGACTACATCAACGACGAGGAAGTCAGCCAGGTCGTCGCTGCCAATAAACGACAACACGTCGCCAACCAACACGGCAATCCGACCCCCCGTCATAACCCGCCACCAAAAGAGAACCAACGAGACAGCCTTCGACCAACCCACCGACCACCAAGAATAGGAAAATTCTCCAACTACACCCCTCTAACAGCATCAATAACCAAGGTATACCACCAAATAGCAGATCGAGGCATCATCCCCAAGGCCCGACCACTCAAGGAAAGGACAGGAGGAAACAAAGCTCTCTACTGCGACTACCACCGCGGATACGGCCACAAAACACAAGATTGCTTCGATCTCAAAGACGCTCTTGAGCAGGCCATACGAGACGGCAAACTCCCAGAGTTTGTCAAATTCATCAGAGAACCAAGGCGCGCCGACAGAGACAAATCACCTGAAAGAGAAGGACGCAACCCGAGAACTCAAAAACCACCGCCGAGGGAAAACCCCGAAGAAGATCACCATCATAGTAAACGTCATCACGGGCAAAGACGTGTCAAATAAATCAAAATTAACAATGAAAAAAGACCTCAAGATAATGGCCGTCAGGCACCACGACCCAGTCACCATAGCCGACAGCGCGATAACTTTCTTGCCGGAGGACTGCCAACACGGCACCTCGGCAAAAGACGCCCCCTTCGTCATATCAGCCAGAATCGGAACAGGGCTAGTAAGAAGAATACTGGTGGACACCGGCGCCGACTCCAACATCCTCTTCCGAGGAGCCTTCGACAAACTCAGGCTCCGCGACGACAACCTCCAAACGCACCGCCACGGCGTCACGGGCCTCGGAGACAACTTCCTCAAACCAGACGGCTCGGTTACTCTTCCCATTACCATAGGCACAAGCAATCAGAGAAAGACGATCTTATCCGAATTCGTCGTCCTAAAAGACTCCACGGCCTATAACGTCATTCTCGGGAGAAAAACAATCAACGACTTCTCGGCAGTCATCTTCACCAAATACCTTCTCATGAAATTCAGAGCCGACGACGGCACCATTGGAACCATTCACGGAGACCGAGAAGTTGCAGCCGAATGCGACAACAACAGCTTAGCCCTAAGAAAAAAATCCCGGGACGCGGCCGGAATATTCCTCGCCGACCTAGACGCACGGCTTGACGGCCAACCTAGACCGGAGCCAGAAGGGGACATGGAAAAACTACAAATAGGGCCAACCAAAGAAGAATACACATTCATCAACAGAAACCTCCCACACGACCTCAAAGAAGAACTCTCGCAACTTTTGAAACAAAACAGAGACCTATTCGCATTCACACCAGCCGATATGCCGGGAATAAGTCCCGACCTGATGTCTCACCATCTGGCAGTAGACCCCCTAGCCAAACCAGTGGCGCAAAGAAGACGGAAAATGTCACCAGACCGAGCCGCCGAGGTCCGAAAACAAGTGAAAGCCCTACTCGAAGCCAACTTCATCCGAGAACTCCCTTATACGACCTGGCTAGCCAACGTCGTACTGGTAAAAAAGTCTAACGGGAAGTGGCGAATGTGCGTTGATTACACAGATCTCAACAAAGCATGCCCGAAGGACGCCTTCCCCTTACCAAACATCGACGGACTAGTGGATGCAGCATCCGGACACCGGTACCTCAGCTTCATGGACGCATATTCCGGTTACAACCAGATCCCGATGCACCGACCAGACGAAGAAAAAACAGCATTCATCACCCCAGACGGAACCTACTGCTATAAAGTAATGCCCTTCGGCTTAAAAAACGCCGGAGCCACCTACCAGCGACTTGTTAACAAAATATTTCGCAACTTAACCGGAAACAAAATAGAAGTCTACATAGACGATATGCTCGCAAAGACGGAATCCGGTGAGCAACTAACCGATGACCTAAAGGTCATCATGAACACCCTACGAAAACACCAAATGCGACTCAACCCAACAAAGTGCGCCTTCGGAATGGAAGCAGGAAAATTCCTCGGATTCATGATCACACAACGCGGAGTTGAGGCAAACCCGGAAAAATGCCGCGCCGTCCTTGAAATGACAAGCCCCAAAAACCTCAAAGAAATCCAAAAACTCACCGGCCGACTAACCGCACTATCCCGATTCCTCGGAGCTTCGGCCCAAAAGGCAATCCCTTTTTTCAAACTTATGAAAAAAGGAACCCCCTTCAAATGGGAGACAGAATGCGAAGAAGCTTTCCAACACTTCAAGAAGGTCCTAACGGAACCCCCAATCCTCGCAAAACCTCAAACAGGGGAAACACTATACCTATACCTCTCCATAACGGAAGAAACAATCGTAGCAGCACTCGTCCGGGAAAACGAGAAAAAGGAACAGAAACCCATATACTTCATAAGCAAAGTCCTACAAGACACAGAAGCCCGCTACTCACGTTTGGAAAAACTGGCTTTCGCACTCCTCTCAGCATCCCGACGACTACGACAATACTTCCAGGCCCACCCCATAACGGTTCGAACCGACCAAGCGGTCAAACAGGTATTACAGAAACCCGACCTAGCGGGAAGAATGTTAGCATGGTCCATCGAATTGTCCCAATTCCAGATCAGGTTCGAACCCCGGAACGCCATCAAAGCACAAGCCTTGACCGACTTCATCGCTGAAATGACTCCGACCAAACTAACACCCGAACCATGGAAACTGCACGTCGATGGCTCATCAAACTCCACTCACGGAGGTGCAGGAATCATACTCGAAAACCAAAACGGAATCACAATTGAACAATCAATAAGATACGATTTTCCAGTATCAAATAACCAAGCAGAATATGAGGCCCTTTTAGCAGGCCTGAACTTAGCCCGGGAAGTCGGCGCAAAGGTACTCGAAGTCAACACCGATTCCCAGGTGGTGTGCTCCCAAATCAACGGGAGCTACCAAACCCGAGACCCCCTGCTCCAACAATACCTCAATAAAGTAAATGAATTAAAAGAAGAATTCGAAAATGTCTCCATACAGCACGTCCCCAGGGAGCGAAACGCCAGGGCAGACCTACTCTCCAAGTTAGCCAGCACGAAGTCAGGACACGGCAACAGATCGCTAATCCAGGAGGTCGTCAAGTCGCCTTCCGTATCAGCAGAAATCAATGCACACCTAACCTCCTCAAATCGGGAGTCTTGGACATACCCTATCTTACAATATCTCCGCAACGGAGTCCTCCCACCAGATCCGAAAGAGGAAAGGCGAATAAAAAGAGAAGCCGCCAACTATACCATCATAGCAGGACAACTATACAAACGCGGATTCTCGCAGCCCCTACTCAAATGTGTCGAACCCGGGGACACGGAATACATACTCCGCGAGATCCATGAAGGATGCTGCGGTCACCACATCGGAGGAAAAACGCTAGCCCAAAAAATCATCAGGGCTATTTCTGGCCCACGATCATTCGAGATTCCATACAACTAACAAAAAGCTGCGACAAATGCCAAAGGCATGCCAATATCCACCAAGCCGCCCCACACCAACTCAGTATTATATCGGCTGAACGGCCATTCGGCAGTTGGGGAATCGACCTCGTCGGGCCCTTCCCCACGGCACCCGGCCAACTCAGATATCTCATCGTCGCCATAGACTATTACACCAAATGGATTGAAGCCGAGCCCCTGGCCTCTATCACGGCTACCCAATGCCGGAAATTCGTCTGGCGACAAATCATTACCCGGTTCGGAATCCCCGAAGTCATCATCTCCGACAACGGAACCCAGTTCACAGACAAAAAATTCAAGGAACTCCTAAAAGGATTGCATATATCCCATCGCTTCAGCTCGGTAGAACATCCCCAAACAAACGGACAAGTGGAATCCGCCAACAAAATCATCGTCAAAGGTCTTAAGAAACGACTTGACGAAGCCAAGGGGCTATGGGCAGACGAGTTGGGATCGGTCCTATGGTCTTACCGAACAACACCCCAAACGAGCACGGGAGAAACGCCCTTCCGATTAACATACGGCGTAGAAGCATTCATCCCAGTGGAAATCGGGGACCCCAGCCCTAGAAGAACGGTTGGAGGTAACGACGAAGAAGCAGGACGAGATCTCGTGGACGAAGAAAGAAGCATAGCCCACGTCAAAGAACTAGCACTCAAACAAAGGGACAGCCTAAGGTACAACCACGGCGTTATCCGACGAGAATTCGCGGACAACGACCTCGTCCTACGATGAAAAGATATCGGTCTTCCGACCCCAGGAGAAGGAAAACTCACCCCCATCTGGGAAGGACCATACAGAATCAAGGCCATAATTGGAAAAGGAGCGTATAAACTGGAACGACTAGACGGCAGCGAAATACCAAGG
>NC_029773.3:67589687-67635000 GCF_000817695.3 Arachis duranensis | reverse complement strand
TTCCCTCACGAAGGGTTTTAACGAGGCCCAAACCATTCAAATAAACTTTTTTTTTACAAGTTATTCATCCCCATTAAGAGCCACTACCGTTTCTCGAAAAACGAAGACACGGCCACCACTGGAGGACTGATCACCCCCCAGGCCGAGCACACGGATATCCAAAAAACCGACCAAACGAACGGTTATGATAATCAAAATACATAAAGCCCGAACGGCTAAATAAAACGTTCCGAAACGGATCATACGAAGACCCAAAAACGGTCAAAAATATCATACAAAAAACAAAAGTCACGGCCCTCGAGCCACTAGAAAAAACTTAAACAAGTTTAGAACTACAAATACAAAGAAACTACTCAATATCAACGATCCGACCATCACGGACGGTCTTGAAAGCTCCCGTCACAGACACATCCACGCCAGGGGCCAACACAAGAAACTGCGCCTTCATCGTCTCCTCGGTAGCAGCAATGGCATCCCCAGCGTCAGCCAACAAAGCCGTCTTCTCCTTCTTCAGAGCTTCAACCTCAGCCTTCAGGGTTTCCGACTCCGCGAGAAGCAAGGCAGCTTGAGAACTCGCATCTGAAGAACGCTTCCGCTCCACAGCCAATTGAGAAAGAAGCGAAGTCTCAATGCTGGCAAGTCGGAGAATCTCCGCCCCGGCATCCTCCGACGACTTCTCCGCCTTTTCCTTTGCAGTCTTGGCTGTCTCAAGCTCCTCCTTTAACTTGGTCGCATCAGCCTGGGCTTGCCGAAGCTTCTTCTCCAACAAACCCACTTGGGCCATCATAGGCTCAGCCTTCCGAACAACCACAGCAGAGCGAAGAAGGGCACGGTAAACCGACGTAGCCTGGCCAGTGACGTCACAGCCATCAAAAACCGACTCTGTCCCAGGCATTAAGTGCTGATCAATAAAGCCCGCAGCATCGAAACGACGGTCCATCACACTGGGAACCAAGCCCTCCTCCTCAAAGGTCTCACTACCCGGCTCCTCAGTTCTACCCCTCTTCCGAGAAGCCTCGGCGGCCGTCACCACGACAACCTCAGGCGAGCCAGGAGGAACTTCAACGCCAGTAGGCACCCCCGATGGAACTACCTCCTGAGGAATAGCCTGAGAATCCACGGCCGGGCCCGAAACAGGGGTCGAAGGAGACGACGACCCTTCCTCCCGAACCAACGCAGCCTTATACCTCGCCAAAGTAGTTAGCCCGCCCGCCATCTCAACTGAAAGGAAAAACAAAAAGAAGTCAAAAAAAAAATAATACACACCAATATATGTCCGACAAGCCTCGGGATCCCCCATAACGTCTCGAGGATTCAACGGACGTTCGCCAAACAAGTGCCACAAAACGCTGGCGACATCCTTATCCTCCCGAGACAAATCATCATAAGAAATTTTAGTCAGAACCGACGGCCCGGCGCCAAAATTCCAGTACGTCGGAAACCGGCGCTCGCCTTCCAGGGTAAGCCAAAACGGGCGGTGCCCCTCAACGGGACGCACCTTAAAATACTCCCACTTAAACCCGTGAAAAGAATCCTCAAACAACCCAAAAATCCGACGATGAGGCTGAGCCCGGAAAGACATATACCCTTTCTTATGCTTCCCTTCCTTAGTCGGAAGAGTGCACAAGAAAAGGAAAAGAAAAACGGGAACCGAAGCCGGGAGATCGAGATACTGGCACACCAACTCAAAACACCGAACGGCTGCCCAGCTATTCGGATGAAGCTGAGACGGTGCCACGGAACACCGACTAAGTAAACCCTGAACAAACGGGGAGAAGGGGAACCGCACTCCGAGCCGAGTAAACATGGATTCGTAGACCCACATCCAGTCCGGCACGGTGGGAGAACGGAGGTTTAGATAGCAGACGCGCTCGTCGGCATCAAGGAGCACAAGCTCATATCACCCCTCCTCTTCACCGCCACCACAAATGGTTACCCAACCATAGCGATTGGGAACGCCCCTGGAAGGGGCAATGGGGGCACCCACACCCTCATTTCTCCGACGCTGCATACCTAAAACAGGGAGGAGCACCACCATCAGCCTACCAACTCGACACAATTACGAAAACAAAAAACCTAAACACCACTACAAGCAAAGCAGAAAATGGCAGTGCTCAGCCCCTTCCCCAAACTCAAAACACCAAACACAGCAAAACAAAAAGGGAAGCAGGCAGAACAAAACATGGCAAAAACAGAAACAGGCACACAAACAAACGTATGGAAGAAATAGCAAGAAGAAAATACCAACCTGGTAAAGGTAGAAGAAAACTTGAAGAAAAACAGGGAAATGAGGAGAAGCAGAACAGCACCAGAAAGCAAAAATCCACTAAGCAGTTTCCTCTCAGGAAATGAAGAGTTCTCTTTGAAAAGAAAAACGAACGAGGGAAATAAAGGCCAAAACGAAACGGTTTCAAAAAGACAAAAAGACGCAACTGACCCTGGACATAATAAAAACTCGCGGGGGCAAAAAAGAGAAAACACCTCCTCAATAAATGCCCCCCTCGGAAAAGCAAACCAATCAATTACACCTCAAAAGACGCGACGGGTGCAGCAGGCACGGAAGAGTCACGTCAAAAGACCCAGAATACGGTCAAGGCGAGTCCTTTACCAAACCGGACCGACGAACCGACTTCCCCATCACAACAAAACGCTCGACCCGGCACCGGATCCACGACGGGAAACGCCTTAAAAACTTCTAGCGACAAACCGACCATAGTCGCTCTCCCGCTACGGGGGGCAACTGTTACGGACCCGGCCCATGGACCCCGGGTCCACGACCGACCCCGAACCCGGACAAAACGGACCAACCCGACTCACCCTGTTGAAAGCCCGGGAACCGGCTCTCTAGGAGTTCCTAACTAACTTTTGAATTCAAACATCTTCCTTATCTTAGCCAGATAAGATAAAAGATAAGATAAACCACCAAACACCTATAAATAAAGGACCCAAATCCTTCCAGGTATTGATTCATACCTCATATCTCACACCTCTTTGATCCATTCTGACTTGAGCGTCGGAGTGTCTTTGCAGGTACCTCCCCTCCGCTCCATCTGGGCAATCCAACGTCCGATCCAATCCGCAGGTTTCCGATCCTCCTCTTAGATCGTATCAGAAGCATTCTGTACAAATGGTCATATATGATTTATACCAAAACTTTATAAATATATAATCAAATTTCATAAATAATAATTTAATCAAATTTAAATAAATGTAAAAAAAATATTATTTATGAAAATTTTGATTATGTTGTTATGAAAACGTTAAATTATTCTATCGTTAGTTAAAAATTTGATTATTTTGGTGGTTAATCGCTTCGTTGAAAAAATATGTAAAATATATACTAGCATAAAAAAAATACATAAATTTGTAGCGAATGATTTCTGACGTTTATTGATAATTTATTTTTAAGCATATATTAGTTTATACTATTAAGTATCAAAGAATAACGTTTTTTTTTTTCCCAAAGTTAGCATCCAATAATATTAATTAGTAAATTTAGTATAACCTATCTAATTTTCTACCACATAATATTATTAAAACTAGGGGTAGTAAAGTGGGCCGACCCACCCCAACCCACCTCGTCCTTTTATAATAGTAATCACTCTTTTATTTAATAAAATAAAAATAAAAATAAAAATCTTCGGCCCGGCAGATCGGTCTGCCCTGTCCCGCCAAAATCCACCAATTTGGCAGTGCGAATTTGGCGGATTTTTTAAATTTGACAGGCTCCAAATCCTAGTTCGACCCACCTTTTTTAATGGGTTTAGCGGATCGACCCAACGGGCTCGACCCGTTTTGCCATCCCCTAATTGAAACCAGATAGAGAGTCATCATATGTTAACAAGTGGTTTAATATTTATTAAAGAATTATTTAATTATTCTTTGATAATTGAATTATAGAATTTAATTAATTTGATCAAATAATTAATTTTTAATAGAAATGCATGTGAAATACTGTTACCATATTTGCTAATATAAACCAACTTGGATTATTAGTCCGGTAGTTAGCATTGCAGAGATTCAAATTTTATTTTGGGCATAAAATAACTTATTAGTTAATAAAAATTTTTTAAATAAATCTCAGATCCATAACGAATTAATATTTGACTTATCGGATTAAGAAATATTATAGGAAACAAAAAAAATTCTTATTTGTTAACATTAATTAATTATACGAAAATTGAAAAAAATGTCAATAAAAATAATAATTATTCCATAAGATTTAAATTTCATTATAAAATTGGATAAAATCATATGAGATAGGAAGTAACCAATTCATTTCAAGAAGTCAAATAAGTAGTGAGATATGATTTGTCCAAAATTGATACATGTATAACAGTTGTAGAGGAAAGACAAACAACTGTTATTCCTTTTGAGAGGAATTTCAGTCCTAATATGTAGATGGACAACTGGTAAGTGGGAATCAATTCTCTTATCTCCCAAAGAAAAAAGTTTAAGAAAATGCTCTTCAAATTCTTGCTTAAGCATCTTAATTAGTCGGACAGCTTGATCACAATTCAGAACTTAGATTTTTATAATGAAAAATGTTAGCTCACTATTAGAATTTATTGTTTTTAGTTATTATTTAATTATTAATTTAATTTTTTTTGTCTAATAATTTAATAATATACTTTATCTCATATATTTAAATATTTGGTACAGTGGCCAAAAATAATAAATTCTAATTGCCTTCTATCTAATTATTCTTTTATTATAATTTTTAGAAAAAGTTTAGGGACCAACACTTTTATTAAAATTTGTTCACTATTTAATGAATGAAAAAAAACAAATAATCATACACTATTAAATATAATCTCATACCATTAAAAATACTAATAATATAATAACTAATTGATGACTATAAATCACAAAACCTTACACTCTTTTAATTTCTTTTCTCATAGTTCCGGCTCTTGATATCTTTCCTCTCATACCCATTTAAAACACTATAAAAACCAAGCTTCTATCTTTACCTCTTGCAAATTGCACTTAATACCATAATCTTCTCTCTTCTCTACACCTAAACAGGTTAAAGTAAACTTGTTTGAAACAAAGTTTTTGCGTAAAAAAGACAAAAACCACAGAATCCATGGGGAATGAAAACTCAACAGCGTCAAGCGCAAGTGATGATGAATCACAAAATGTTCCAAGGAATAAGCTATGGAGAGCCCCAACAAGGGCAGATCAACATAGGGTGGTGCACTCAGAGCAACGTGGTAAGAAACCACTCTCGAACGATGACGCTTTCAACAGTTTCATTAAACGTGGTAAGAATAAATTGAGGAGCATGGCAACGTTTGGGCACCGTAGGGAGGAAACTAGCCACACTTCTGCTGACGTGGCTAATAATGGTGTTCCAGTTGTCAAGAACCGTGCTAACAATAAGGATGATCAGAAAGACAACTTTTCAGATTTTATCAAGCATACCAAGAATAAGTTCAGAACTACAACAATTGTTGGAAGGAATAGGTCAGTTAAAAGAGGGTAAGAAGGTGCATGCGTTGCGTGGATTAATTGGTGTTTGGGTTTGTGACATAACGCATGTGAAGTGCATCGTAATAATAATCTTCGTTGTTGAGTGGAGTGCATAAAATTAGATAGAATCTATATATATACATACCCTTGCTTTGAGGGGAATAATAATACAAGTACAAATTAAACAGTTTTTCTGTAATTTCATCAGTTTTCGTCTGGTGTGTTAATCTGCCTCTTCGTTTTTTTTTTTATTTTTTTTTCTTTTTCGCTGCATAATCAATCTCTCTTGGATTCATGCCTTTGCCATCTAACAACGACAATTGCGAGCCCCGTATATAAAAGCCAAGAAAAACGTGAACGTGGTAATGAACGTGGGAAAAATTTTAGATGGATCTTGGGTCGATAATTGTTGAAAGAAAAATTTTTCAAGTAATTATCTAAATTAGTCTTTAAAGATTTTAAAGGTAGATATTTTAATTTTTTAAAAAAATTAATACATAAAAACATCCTCAAATTTTTATTTTGGCAAGAAAATCAATCCTTAATTTATTTTTCGATAAAATAATTACTCAAATCAGTTTTTAAAAATTTTAAAAATAGACATTTAATCCTAAAAAAATTAATACACTGTTATATAAATTTTCAGCAAATTTTAACTAGTTCGATATCTAAATTTTGGGAGCGAGTGAGTGGGAGTGGAATTTATCTTTAAGATCAATTATTTATCTTTAAGCAACATGTCGAATATTTGTTTCGATTTGGAGATATTAAAATTATACTTTTTACTACTCTTATATTTTACATAATTGAACTTATCAACATTTGTAATTTTCTTAAGTGAAGAGAAAATATAAGGTAGCCCTTTCTTAGCTTTAATTCAACTAAATTGACTTCAGAAAATTTAAAATTAGATTCTTCACTCGAATTCATTTCGATATATGAAATTTTTTCTTTTTAAAAATAAGACTTTTTCTTAAACTTTTTCTCACTTTTAAATGCCTTTTTTTCTTTTCAAAAAAAATTTATTTGTCTAACTCTTTTAGTCAAGTGAGCCAAATCAAATATATGGACATTAAGCAATTTTTAACGCATATAAAAACTTAAATTCATAATTGTTTTCTTTACTACCTCACTTTCAGGAAGAGAAATATAGCACTGACTTCGAGCATTTTTAAATCAAATTATAAAATCATCAATTCATTCACCACCATCACGCTTTAAAGCAACCAAATCAGTAATTGTTACATTTAACTCCCCTATAAAAGTGAGCATGAAAGTCGCTTTCCAATTGTGCCCAAATAACAATCGAGTTAGGTCTTAAATTTGAAAATCAAGTAAAAATATTTTTCATCAATGAAAAAAGAAAAAATTTTCATTTTCAACTTGACCATATATCAAAAAATATGTTCAGTGGTAGACTCTCCAACTTCTCCTATAAATTTTGTTACTATTTTAGGATTCTTTATCCCCTTAGTACTTTTGCCATTTGCACAGGCAATAAAAAATGCAGAAATAAAAGATGTTCGATTCATAAAATTCACATAAATACCAACCCTATTAAGAATATCCTCGACAATCTTAGTTACTTGATAATGTTCTTCTCGCTGATTAACACAAATCCTATCCAATACATCATCAGCATTTTGATTACGTCAAACTACATGAGAAACATTCCCAGCTAAATTCACATTGTCATTCATATCTCTAGGATTATTCCCCAAGTCCTCAAGATTCACTCTTAAATTTTGACGATCACCATCATCATAATCAATCATCCGAGCAATTTGTTCAACTTGACTAGCCAAATGCTCAAATTTCGTCTCATAATCAGCCATTATGAGATTCAAAATAGTAGTCATCTGTTGAGTCAATAGATTGAATAGGTCATGAAGACTCTCATTGACATGTTGTCCAAATGCAGTCATCGAACTAGAATTATTCGATGTTGATCCCACCTGATAATCTCGAGCAAACTCAAGATTATGTGGATGTGGTTAATTAATAACTACTTCTGCTGCACTACCAAATCTAATTAGAAGCATGTAACCACTCATAAGTAGAGTATAAACTGGAGGTAGGCTAAAAGGAAGCCACCTTGCGATTATTGGTGGTTGCGTTTGTGTTGGATTAATTCATGGACGTGAACTTCACCTAATATTCCTGCAGAAGGATTATTAACTGTAGCGTTGTTTCCAGAACTGTTGCCTAGATTTTGGATACTCTCTTTTGTGTGGTATATTAATTCTGAAGAAGTTTGTGCAATTAATATAGGGACATTATTATTTAAAGATGACCTAATATTGCTATTCGAAACTTCATCAGCCATATTTATAATTCTGCCACATCGAAGTTGCATAAACTAAAACATAACAAAAGACCAATGAATCTTTTAACACATTTTGTAAAAACTGTCCCATTGGGCATGTCAATTTGTTATGCAAATTTTTAGCAAATTCTGGTTGGTTCAGTATTTAAATTCTAGGAACGAAACTTACTCCTCTTTGCGAGTACCAGTTTTCAGACGTGTATCAACGATTCCATTTTTGTACAAACAAAGAAAGAAAAAACTCAAAATGTAAAGTAAAATTACATGACTTGAAATTGAAATTACAGGAAATAAAGTAAAGAACTTTGAATCAAAATAAAGCATTAAAATGTTTCCAACAAAGTTGAAGGACTTTGAATTCAAAAAATAATGTGAAATGTCAAAAAGAAGAAAGAAAAATTTGCGTAGCTGAAGTAAATTGCGAAAAAGGAAAGTTACAACAAATTTTAAAAGAAATGTAAAGACAATGGAAGAAATTCTACAGAAAAGAAATCTCTTAACAGACTCAGAAAATCACTGGAGGTATGAGTGTGCGAAAGTATTTTCTGAAATTGAATTCCAACCCTTGCTCCTTCCAAGCTAAGCCTTGTCTATTTATAGATCAATTCGACCAATTTTGTGCTATCAAATGTCATTTCTAAACAATCGCAGAGTAACTGTTCCTGCCAAAGACAGATCCAAGGAACTACTACCTTTACACAGCTTGTCTTCAATCTCGGTATGTCAATCTATTGACTTTATGCTTCAACAATTTCGAATGAATCAAAACCCTTGGTGTCGATTTTCTTCTTCTTGACTTGACCTCCTTATCAATCTAATTGGTCGAAATATTCAACCAACATACATAGATTAATCCCCAACATTTTTCTATCAGACATAATAGTTCTTCATCTATTTTCCGGCATGACTCACTGAATTTTTTAAATATTTATTAAAAAAGGATATCAATAGATATTATAATCAAATTAACTTTTAAGGTTAAGTTAAAGCTATTTGATTTCTAATATAGTATTCATTATGAAGTAGGAATTCAGTTAGCTTTTTGAGTTAATTGATAATTTGGTAATTAAGTTGAGATTCAAGTGAAAATAGAAGAATAACTTTGACTATACTTAATTTCTAGTTATCACACTAAACTAAGTTATATTAAATACAAAAGTATCAAATGGTTTCAACCTTGAATTTTTTGTAGAATAATCTCTAATAACTTTATTGAACAACAACATTATTATTATTATTATTATTATTATTATTATTATTATTATTATTATTATTATTGAGTAACAATATATATCACTACAAGAAAATAGAGTTATTTTGACACTTTATTTTTTAACACCATAATTAAATGTCAAAATTAATATATATTTTTGACAAATATCACAAATGTCAAATTTTCTATATTTTTTTGACGAAAAATTTGACCGTAGAAAATCACTCCTCAATTTTGACACTCATTTGTTTTCAATTTACTCTACTATTTTTTTTTCTTCTCTGGGCTCTGTTAATTTTGACATCACACTGCTCTTAGTTTAGGATTATACTACTCATTCTTTATCTTCAAAATCTCAATTTATTCTTTAGTTTCAAGATCACATCTCATTCTTTGTTAAAATTTTTTGTTGAGAATATTTTATAGTCAATAAGTGTCAAAATAAATAGTATTTTTGACAATTAATAAGTATCACAAAAAATATGTTCTCAAAATCTTTTAACAAATTATTTTTGACAGCCAATATTTATCAAAATAAGATTTAAATTTTTTTCACAATCGCTTATATGTTAAAAATCTTTTAAGCAAAAACTCTTTTTCTATTATAACTACATACATAAGAATCTAATTGATGAGCGAAAATTAAAGCTCACAGATATCGGCAAGTGTATTGGATCGTTCAAGTAATACCACGGTAAGTGGATATTGTTCTCACGAGGATTAGTGGATTGAGGCAATTTACGTCTAATTAAATATCTAATTAGATCGATCAAACCTTAGATTTTAGATTGTGAATATTGTAGAAAAGAAGAAACAAAAGAATAGAATCGGAAGAATGCTTGAAGTTGAGAGAAAATCAATAGATAAGAATGTTGAAGGCTTCGGAGATGTTTGATTCTTAGAAGAACAATGCTTATGCTTTCTTATTTAATTCATGTAAAAATCTTTTCACAGCAAATCATTTATAGTTAAACCACAATCCTTTGGTGATTTAATTTCTCTAAACCCAACTAATTACCAATTTCTTGGTCAATTAATCAAGAGAATAGGTGAAGAACAATTTTGATTTTAAGTTGCACAAACTTCAAGAACTATCACTAGCTAAATTATATGTCACGTATTCGAATATATCTAGATAAGTAAAGATTATGAGATGAGTTTTAAGCTAATTCTAAAATTAATTTTTTCAAATATAAAATCAAAATCCAAAAAAGATATAGAATATTTTTCAGTAGTTCTAACCCTTAGTGATGAAGAACAAAACTCAACCTTGAAAAAGTAAAGAAACATGAATTAAAATAAAGAAAACACTTATATTAATTCTAAAATCAAACAGAGCTCCTAACCTTCAATGGAGAAGGCTTAGTGACTCATGAAAAGAAACTATTCCTAATAATGAGAGAGATTTGTGATCCAATGGATGATCGATTGATGCCCACTCTGTGAACAAGATTCACTTATTTATATCCTAAGTTCAAGAATTTTAAATTCAAAATAACCTTAATCTTATCTTTTGAAAAGATAAGATAGCTAACTTTCTACTTAAAATTTAAATCAAAAAAATAATTCAAATCTAATCTAGAAATAAATTCTAATAATTAAATCTTCATCTACCCTAGTCATTACTCATAACATAATAATTACTAAGAGTTAATCCTACTTCGTTATCTCCAACATCGGGAGAAAATCAAATAGGTATAGTTAATCCCAATCCATAAGTAGCATCAATAGAAGCAAGATTAACTAATAACTCTAGATTACCAAACCAAATTGCATATTCATGATTCAAGATTACCTAATTTCCCTTTTCAAGCTAAGAATGCTCAAAATCTACTCTAAAACTAAGCCAATCATTTTATCAAACACTTGGTGTGTATAAAAAGAAAAGGCATAGTGAATTACATGAATTAATAAAATCTACTACTATCAAATTCAAGAAACCAATAACAACAACTTAAATAAACATCAATAAACATAAAACATCAAATTGTATTAAAAGAAATCAAAATTAACAAGAATTCATAAAACTAAAAAATAGTACAAATGAGAAATTAACAAGAAGAACTAAGAGAATTAAGACAATTGAACAAGGAAAAGTAAAAGAAACTCAATCAAAACATGTATCAAAACCTAAATCTAAGAGGAAATTAAACTAATAATACCCTAATTCTAGAGAGAAGAGGGACCTTCTCTCTCTAGAAAATGATATAAAACATGGTTCCTAAGCTATCCTAATTATTTCCCCCTTAATCCTTCTTGAATTTGGCTTCAAATATTTCAGAAATAAGTTTGATTGGGGCCAAAATGCTCCAGAAATCACCCCCACATATTGCATTAATTGAAGTCACATGATTGTAGTCATGCGTACATATGCATGACCATGCATACACATGATTGCTGAAATACTCCAAACTTCATTTCTTCATAGATTATTCACTTTTGCATGCTTTTTCCTCACTTCTTCAATCTATACTTACCTTATAAACCTGAAATCACTCAACAAACACATCAAGGCATCAAATAAGATTAAAGTGAATTAAAATGATTAAATTAAGGATCTAAAAAGTATGTTTTCACTCTTAAGCACAATTTAGGAAGAATTCACAAAACCATGCTATTTTAGTGAATAAATGTATGATAAGTGTAAGAACCACGATTAATTAACTGTTTAATTAAAAAATTAAATTGTCCAAAATAGGTTCCAAAAATTTAGAATGTGAAATAGAAAATTTAAATAGGATATTTGGACTCAATAGATTTTTCTAAGTTGGAAAATATAATTTTCTGTGCAAAACCGCATAAAAATGCGAACCAGTAAATTAATCGGCAGTACCGTCTTAAATTGTCTGGTACTGTGTGAGAATACTAAAAATAGTAGAAAACCTTAGAAAAATATTTGGAATTAAAAACCGAACACTAATTTTTAAGGTTTCGTCCGAAATTGGGCCAAACGGGCCAAAAACACTAACGGGTTTAACCGGGCCCAAGTTGGGCCTAAGCATCACCCATATAATACTCCAAACATAACCCATTCAGCACCCAATACTCAAACACAACATAACATAGCTGCAAGAGAGAAGGGAGGAGAGGGTTGTAAGACCCGGTTAATTAACGGCTAATTAACTCATAAATGAGAATTTATTCTAGAAAGCCCAAAATGTAATTTTTGTGGCTAAATGTGATAGAGGAGATTGAGACGAGAATTTCAGTACCAATTTTATAGAATTCGGACCAAGATTGGACCGAACGGGCCAAACCGGGCCAACCGGACCCAAAGTGGGCCCTTGGCCCAACATAACTAAACCAAAACCCTAGTTTTCAGCACTCTCTCTCCTCATTTGAGACACTAAACACGCTGAAATGGAGGCCATGGAGGGAAGAACACTCTCTCAAGTTCTTTCTCTCACTTGATCTTCAAACCACCATAACTTTTGATCTATAGCTCCGATTGCCGCACCATTTGCGGCCACGCGTTCACTGCGGAGAGCTCTACAAAACCCATACAATTAATCTTGAGGTAAGCCACGTTTTGCTCTTCGAATTTCTAGCCTTGATTTTGAGTTTCATGAGCAAAAATGTTGAGATTTTGGGCTCTTTGATGTTATAGGACCCAACTCTCTTGAAGGAGAAGGTTAATCTTGTCTCCTTGGACCTTGGGTGTGGTAAGATTCTCAACCCTAGTGTAATTTGTGGTTCTATGATGTTTAGATTTTGAGATGTTGTGTATGGGTGTGATGATTGTGGCTTAGGTTGTGTATATGTGAATATTAGAGCTTGATTGGTGATATTGAAAAGCTTGAAAAGGGTTTGGTGGTGAAAAATCTGTTCTTGGAGGTGTTGAGGCCTTGAGAGCTTGAGGAAAAAGTGGTTTGGAAGTGCTCTGGTTGAGCTTGGGAAATCGGCTAAGGTATGGTCTCGGTTTCTCGTATCTAATATGTAATGTGGTAGGAAATACTTAGGCTAGAGGCCCTAAGATAGGCATTGAATTGTTGATGTTGTTGAATGATTGAAATATATGATGTGGTCAAATATGTGATGATGATTATTGATGTCTTGATGGTATGATGTATGAGAAATATGCATGTTGTGATATATGCTTGATGATTGGTTATGGTTGAATTGTGGGTTGAACCATGTTGATGGTGAGTATGATATTGATTGCGTACAATGATGATTTATTGAAATTGGTGTTGTTAAAAATTGGCATGACGAAGAGTATGTGATATGTCAATGTGTTTGGGTTTGAACCACTTGGGTGAAGTGGGTTAAAATGATGGGATAGTGATTTTGGTGAATTGTGGTAAAGTGTCAATGTGTGAGTTGAGGAGGATTGATGTTGAATTTGATATATTTTGATTGATTTCAAAGAAAAGGGATGAAATTGGCATGTTTTGATTGATTTTGAAAAGAGTTGAAAATGGCTTGTTTTGCAAATGGCACTTTGTGGTTTTGTATGAAAAACATGGTTTTTGGGCATACTTTGACGGGACATAACTTAGACTACGAATCTCTATTTTGTGCCAAATCTATTTAAAAATGAAATTGGATTCGGGATGTCCATGCCGTTCGAAGAACGGGTGAAAAACGATTTAAAATGAGAAAGTTATGTCCGTTGGAAGATTGGGGGTTGAATCTGTGAATTCTGCAGCTTTTAACTTAGAAAATTTTTAGCAGAATGACCCCCTGCGCGTAGGCGCACTTGGCGCGTACGCGCCGTTCTTCTAGAAAACGTCATCCACGCGTGCGCGTGGTGTGCGCGGGCGTGCCGATGTGCTACACCCAATGCCCAGCCATTTTCCAGAAAGTTGTGCCAGAACTGTGCCAGATTTGTGCCTGGGGCATGAGAGCACCCACGCGTACGCGTGGCTGACGCGTGCACGTCGCTTGGCTATTTTTCAATTCACGTGTTAGCGTGCATGACGCATACGCATCGATGAGTTTTGTGGCCATCCACGTGTGCGCGTGGAGTGCGCGTACGCGTGGCCCTGTTTTCATCCCAAAGTTTATTTTTGAGTTTTAAATGCCAAATCTCATACTTCTAAGCCTCCGATCTCACCACTTATGTCTTAAATCATTATGATATGCCTAGCAATGAGTAAAGGGGCTAGGGAATGTGGTAACTTGCGAGTGAAGCAAGGGAAAAATGAATGATCAATGAGGATCAAAGATGATTATGTGAGAGGCGGAGGATGGCAGTGGAAGTGCTTGTTATGCCATGAGCCGAAAGGCCGTAAATGTTAATGAAATGGCTGGTTATGGATTTAACCGTGAGTCGGATGGCTGGATTATTGCCGTGTTACGGCGGAGCCATGATTATGGCTAAGAATAAATGCATATATGCTGTTGAATGAATTGTGAATGTTGCACTTCCACCGTTGGAGATGAGAGTTTTCCTGGAAGGAACCAATGGCTAGCCACCACGTGCTCCAGGTTGAGATTCAAAGCTCTTTTGACCCTATGTCGTAAGGGTAGCCGGGCACTGTGAAAGCCCCGGATGAGCTCGCCCCCGTAAATATTTACCAGTGAAGGTGATGGATATAGATCATGATTATGATCAAGTTTATGATGAGTATAACTTGAGTTGGGATGCGCGACAGAGGGACAGTCCAATGTTTAGCTACCAGGACTTGTCGGGTTGGCTCTATAACCGACAGATGATATCATCAGCCACTAGGGACAGGCATTCATCATATGCATACTATATGAATTGTTTGAGATTGCCTATTTGACTGCATATTACTTGCTAATTGTCTAAATGCCTTATTTGTTCCTATTTGTATATTTCTTATCTGATATAACTGTGTTTGCTACATTATACTCCTACTGGTGGTTGGGAGGTGTGAAGGAATTGGAAAGGGAAGTATTAGTTAGACTGAAGAATCTTTAGTCAGTCGCCACATATGGTTTAGCTTGTTTATAAGCTTTGATATTATCTGGAGAAAGTTCTAGGATTGCCTTTGACTTTCCTCTATTATTATGTATTATATATGTGGAAGCTGTTACTATGCTGGGGACCTCTGGTTCTCAACCATGCGGATTTTGTGATTTTCAGATGCAGGACGTGAGGTTTCTCGCTGAGGCCTGCTGGAGACTTCTGGATTAGCGAAGTCCTTTGTTCTTGGGGACTCTGTTTTAGTTTATATGTTTTGCTTATATACTTTTATCTCCATTAAATAATACAAACTGTAATGACTCCTCTTATGGGAGGTTTTGGAGAATAGGTTTCTGTATTTGTGTCCCTTTGGGTTTCCTTTGGGGTTTTTCTTATTTTATCATATGTATATATTGCTATGCTCGGACCGGTTATCTTCGCGGTCGAATTTTGAGTCTTGATATTCCTGTTTTTGACACTCCTTTGTATATATATAATCTCGCGTTGGTTATCCTTGTTCGTTACGTTATCGATCGGAGTGTTGCACTTTCGAGTTGCGATTTTTGTTTACCCCTTTTTCTACAAAGGCTCCTAGTTATAATCAATCATTCATACTACTATACTTACTAAACTTTTATTTTAGAGGTCGTAATACCTTGCCATCTCTGAATTATGACTTAAGCATAAGACTCTGTATGGTAGGGTGTTACAAGGGTTTCACAAACACTATTCACCACCCACTTCCGGTGGCCATATCTCGAGCTATGGTGCTCTGATTCGTGTGCCGTTAGCGGCTACATAAAACTCTCGCCGAACCCGTTAGTTCTATCTAACTTGTGTAGGTAAGATTTTGAAATTTCCTCTCCTCTCATCTGCCCTAAGAAATTAGAAAATGTGGGTATTGGTTGTGAATGAATTTTTGTATTTTGATTGATTAGGTGGTATCTAAGGTTGGGCTATTGGTCGTTTGTGCTCCCAAACACCATTGGAGAACGTAAGAAAACTCTTTACCTTGTAAATTTGTGAATTTAATGAACCCTAGGTATTGAATTGTGGTGCATTAATGTGTATAGCTTAGAATATTGATTGTTGATGCTTGTTGGAGTTGATTGGTGGCTTGATTGAGTTTGGAGATCTTTTGGAAGCTTGGATTAGGGTCAACTTAGTATTTTGCACATATTGGGAATCGACCAAGGTATGATTTTGGTTTTTTCTATGTAATATATAATATTTCTGGACACTTAGGCTAGTGAACCATAGGATAGATTTGGATTGAATTAGTTGATGAACTTGTTGAATGATAATGTATGATGATTTGATGATTTTGATTATTTTGATGAATTATGTTGTTGATGTTGATAAATGGTGTTGAAGTTTGAGATTGAGATAGAATGAGGTTAATTATGATGATTGGTAGTGATAGAATGATGGTTGATGAGTATGTTGGTTGAGAAATGGTTTAGTATGATAAATTTGATCATTTAGGTTGAGGATTATGTGATTTGAGTAAAAATTTGGTAAGAGTGGTGAATTGAGACACAAAAGGGTAAGTTCTTATGTGAATTGAAGTTTGAGGTGGTTTAGATTTGCTTTGATTGTGAATTTTGGAAATTTGAGAACCTTGTTAACTTTTGGTAAAAACCAATTTTTAGTGAACTTGGACGGATCATAACTTGAGCCTCAGTTTTTAAAATTTTTTGAAATTTATCTTAAATAAAAGTTATTTTAAATATCTTTACATTGATATAAAGTTTGATAAAAATGAATTTTTGTAGAGGAAGTTATGACTGTTTAAAGTTTGGTGCCAAAAACTGAATTCTGCAACTTTGAAATTTTTCTGCATCTGGTGAGGGTTGCGTACGCGACAAGGTGCACGCGACGCGACCAACCCATTCGGGTTGGACATCTCGCATACACGAGGCATTGCATGCGTACGCGAGTCATCAGACTTTCAACTCTTGTGTACGCGACACAGTGCACGCGACGCGAGTAAACCATTCGAGTTGGGCATCTCGCGTACGTGAGGCACTGCATGCGTATGTGAGCCATTCAAAAATCAACCCTTGCATATGCGAACTATAACATGCGATGCAAGCAACCCATTCATGTTGGACATCTCGCGTACGCGAGTAGGGGGTTGCATACGTGACCATCCCTTTTTCAACAGCATGCGTATGCGAGACAGGGGCTTGCGTACGCGAGACCCCTGTTTTGCTGAAAATTAATTTTCTTTATTTTCAAGGGTTCTCTAACTTTCCAAACTTCCTTAAATTGAAGTTAAAGAGTAATATCTTGTAGTTAGGCCTAATAACTAATAGAGGAGAATTAGTGACTTAAATAGGTGAATTTTACATGAATTTAGAAGATGGAGGTTTAGGTTTCTGGAATACTGAGGAAGGATTTGTTGAGTGAGATGGCGGAGTACTATAATGACGATTGAGGTAATGAGTTGTGGAAATTATGAATTGATGATGGTTGAGAGTTAAGGACTCGGAGTAGAATGATGGATTACTGATGTATTGAAAAATAATTTATGAAAACCACTGCTATATTATTTCATGCTGAGATTGTTGAGACGCTATGCGCCTGGCAAGGACGGTTGGTTAATCCCACTTATCGAGGTCGCGGCAGCGGCGTAAGGACGGTTGGTTAATCCTGCTTACGTTGAGATGTGAGGTCTATGGCAAGAGTATCCCGCTTATATCCTTTTGGAATCACTAGAGTGTGCAGACACTATATCCTGAATCGTGTTTTGGGCACGATATCTCAAGGGTTCCCATTCTAAGACTGAAGGGCGACATCTCTATAAAGATGTGTCGGGCTGGCAGTTGACCGACAATATGATATCACAGCCAAATAGGATAGACATTCATCATGTACATCTTATATCTGTTTGCTTTGCCGACTTGAATTGCTTGCCTAATTGTATAACATGATTATTTGCTTCTTGAATTTCTTGATATACGTGTTATACTTGTGCTTTACTTGCATTGTAATTATTTGTGTTTTCTACTGAGATTGAGGAGGTTCTGTAGGCGGTGGCGATGGGATCGCATGGCGGTTAGGCTGGCGAAGGCTGTAGGACAGCGGTGTATCTACTAGTTTAGAAATTCCTTAAAATAGTTATCTATTTCATAAAGGTTTTAAAGTTATGGTTTTAATTTTATTTATGTTTAACTTTGAATCTCGTGATAGATATGAAGCTATAGGATTACCTCTGGCATCCAGGAGTCTTATATCTTACATTACTGGGCAATGTTACCATATTGAGAATCTCCGGTTCTCATTCCATACTTTGTTGTTATTTTTCAGATGCAGGTCGCAACCCACATCGGTGAGTTACTTGATAATGATAGAGCAGAGGACCTTATTCCATTTTGTTGTCATTTTGGTTATTTTTAATTGTTCTCTCACTTTTGTATTTATATTTGTCCTAGAGGCTGACTTGGAGAGAGATATTTTGTATATGTTGTTTTAACCCTAAAAGCTCTGTATGTCTGTATAAGACTAGTCGGCCTAAACTCCGCGGGTTGAGGCTAGTACTTGATGACTATTCTAGTTATATATTTATATATTTCTTGATATCTCGTATCTATATCTTGTACCTTTATCTTGTACTTCGCTTTGTGTAGCTTCGTGTGAACGTTTCGTGCTTTTGAAACTCTCTTTTCGAGCTTATTTCTTCATCGAGCTTCTAGAATTATTATTCCTTTTATATATATTTATGTATAAGTCTTAGGATTGTCATGATTTCTGATTAACCTTTGCTTTACGGCATGAGGTAAGGCTTAGGATAATTAAGGTGTTACAATAAGTTGATAAAATCCACTAAATTCAACATAAGATAAACCATAAAATTATGGTTTATCAACTTCTATTACTTAATATTAAAATATAAGCCCTTGTAAAACTCGAAACCATATATATATATATACACACACACACACAATAACTAAGTTCTTTATACAATAACTTACAAACATAACCATCACAACTCCTAATACAATATCGTATAAGCAAAACACAATTAAACTCTTCGTAAGCTTTTTCATGTGATTCCTGAAAAAGATAAAGTTGTAAGGGGTGAGAACCTAATCACATGGTCTCACCACAGATTTCCAAAACTGTCATAAGAAGATATTTAAAAAATAAACTATTTTTAAGCACAGTGATTATCATTGTCTTATGAATCTTTTGAAAACAACGGTATAACATTCAAAAATCCAAAACTATTTTTTAAAAAAATCAGTTAATTATCCAAAATTCAAAACTTTTTTATTCTTATAAGAAAATCTTAAACGCGTCCTAGGCTGTATGAATGACCAACCTGTTCCAAGCATAGGTTCATTATGTCTATGCTAAACTAGCTTGATTTTTCATACTTGACTAAACCTCAATCAAAAACTAATCACGGCCTCCAGCCCATCACATAATCAATCAACATTATCATCAACTCATCACTAACAGTCAATCTCAAAAGTACCATATCAGAAACAACCCTCACTGCCTCCTCAATCCATCAGAGGGATCTCTCAAAAGTAAACACAAGCAAAGCAGACAAAAAACGCACAGGTATAGATAGCAATTACAGTAAATAGCTCAGATAGCACTTAATAACAGTTAAGGAATTAGGCAAACCAAAAGAAATTCAAACTCAAACAAAGCATATGAATGCATATGATGAATGTCTGTCCTATGGCTGATGAGTTCATCTGTCGGTTATATAGCCAACCCGACATGTCCTAGTAGCTAACCATTGGACAGTCCCTCTGTGCGCGTATCCCCAAGCTCAAATATCCATGGAAAAAATTCCAAGCTCAATTTATCCATGGGTGAGATAACCCAAGCTCAAATTCATATATATATGCCCATGAAGGAACCCGAAAAGTTAAAGTGTTCGATCACATCTTGCGACAGAGGGTCAACAATGTCTCAATTGTACAAGCCAAATAGAATTTTAATTCATCATTCATCAATTCATATCTCATTAAATCTCAAATTCATTATTATCCTCATCATCACTATCATCACTTCATTCAAATTCAATCATCATCATTCCTCGTTATCACACTCAACTTCACCATACCTCTCATTCTGTTCGTCAATAATTCATACTCAAACATAATTCATTCTTTTCTAAATAAATCAAACTCAAAACGAAGTCCTTTTCTTAATAACTCAATCAAATCATAAAATCCTTAAAATCCAAATCTTTCTGAATAACCGTTTCAAACGAAGCCCCTAATTTTTATAAATATTTCGGCAGCATCTCTTCTAACACTCGGACTCTATCACCCTTCTCGGGTCCCATCCAAACATTCCTTAAACCCTTCTCAACCATTTCCAAATAGAAAATCATTTTCAATAATCAAACCGTTTTCAAATATCAAATCCTTTCTAAATTTGTTTTAAACCAAATTCCGATATTAAATCTCTTCCAAACTAAACCAATTTCAATATTAAATCTTTTCAAAAATCTACTCATTTTTAGAATCACACCAAATTCTAATATTAAATCTTTTCAAAAGTCAACTAATTTTCAATAACAACACATTTTCAAATCTCAAGAAAACCAATTCGGCAACCGCCAATTTAACAAAATCAATAACTCAAAATATTCAACCTTCTCAACAGTCAATTATTGCACTAGAAAAATATTTACCATCATCCAAAGCAACTCAATTCAATCCATAAGACTCACAAAATTATAAAATAAAATATATTTTTCACATCAATATCTATTTATAACAATTCTGCGATATAAAATAAGTTTTAAGAAAAGCTCCTACCTCGAATAATCGAAACCCATAAACCAAACGCATCAAATAAACTCTTTTCTCTCGGCCAGTAATGGCGGTAGCTGCATCCACAGCTCCGCTTACTTCCACAATAACAAAAACAACTTATATTTCGACATGTAGCCTCGATAACTCAATCCTAAGATATCAATGTCTCAAAATTCTTAATAACACATAACAGAATACTAACAGTGAGGGTTTTGGAATAGAGATACCTACTGTAACAAGGAAGAACAGCTAAACTGAACAATAGTAGCTCTGGTGGTGGCCCAGCGACGGCATATAGCCGAGTAACTCGCGATAATCAAAATCCTGGCACAAACAACCTCAGAAATACTCTCACAATAACAAGGATTTTAATGGACAAAGATGAAAATCTTAAACAAAGCTAGAGCTTACCAAGAAAATAAAGGTTTTAGCTGCGGTTTCTGACAGCCAGCACAGCGGCGTGGAGCTCCGGCGACGCAGCAGCAATATAGCTGCAACGACGAAAAGCCCAGCAGCTTCAGTGATCGACCTTCGGCGACGGTGGAGGAACGGCGGTGATGCAGGCAACGACACCTCCCTCTCTCACTCGCAAGGTCCCTCTCTCCTTTTCACGACATCGCCGGCAACGTTGGCGGCGAAAACTCGCAACGGAGCTGGTAATGGCAGAGCGCAACAGCTCCTCCAGCTCGTGCTTCTTCGTCCCTCGGCGACAGTGACGCGACTCGTGGCTCCATGGACGGTGACAACGAGGTGCGAGCTCTCTCTCTTTCTGATGCATCTTTCTTCTGTGAACCTTTTCTCTCTCACGCGGTTAGTTTGGTGGCGACGGCAGCTACGAGGACCACTAGCGTCAGCACGTCCTTCCTCTCTTCTCTTCTCTTGCTCCCGTTCTCTCTTCTTTCTTCTGCTGTGTGTGTTTGCTTGTGCTTGTATTGTGTTTTTTAAGGGAAAGGGGGTTGCTGAGTGGCGGTGAGTGACGGTGAGTGCGAGTAGGAGTTAGAGTAAAATTAGAATTTCTTATTTGAAAATTTAGGATTAAAATTGGAGTTTGATAATTTTAATAAAATTATGGTATATTGTATTAATTTAAAATCTATTCTAATCCATTAAAATTAATATTATTTAATTATCAATTTGCTATTTGACTTTTAATCAAGTATTCTAATTTAAAATATAAGATAATATAATTAATTTTCTTCATTCATAAAACTTAAAACATTAAATTCTAAAATCTCAATTATTTAAACTAAATCATATAAAATTCCCATTCTTTTATAACTACTAAACTTTATCATTTAAATACAGAAAAATATCCAATAATTATAGAATTAAGTAGAATTTCTATTTTAATTATCAAAATTTGATTTAATTACTTTGTAAAATAATTTTTGAAAATAAAATCTTTAATAAATAAATAAATTTAGAATTGGCTCATATATAAATAAAGTCTTTATCGAATTCATTAAATTCAATTTATATAGAAATGTAAACGGAGACAAGTAGGTAACGTTTTTGAATTTGGAAGATTCAGGTAATTTTTGGGTGACTTTGGTTTATCAACGTAAATTGTCCTAAAATATATGAGTATTTTTTAAAGCATCTAAGGTGGAATTTTTCAAAAATGACTTGTACTTATTAAAATGAAAAAATCTAATATAATCTCATATATTAATTAATGTCCAAAATTAATTCTTATTACTGTCTATTATAATATTTTTAAATTTTAAAAATTATTTTACCAAATGCACTGTCACTTATTGTTATTTGTACTTATTGAAAGTTATTTTTAATTTAATTTATCACACATAAAAGATACAATTTTTAAAAAATTAATTTTTATAAGATATTTTTAAAATGTAAAAATTTTATTAAACTAAGCGTAAGTGTTAGTTTTAGTGATTTATTTGAGTAAAAAAATTATTTATTTTTTTTTTAAAAACGAATCATATTTTATTTAGAAAAATAGAATTAAAATATGCTTTTAATATTTGAAATTTTTTTTTAAAAAATTTATCTACATATAAAATAATTTTTTTCTATTAATTTTTTTAAAATATAAATTTCTTCTCAGAAATAAATCTAAAATAATTCTAATTCATGAAATTCCATTAGAATAAAATAAAACGGATTAACTTGTTAGTTATGCTCACTCATTACGTGTTAGTTAGGAGATGTGCAAGAAGAACTGACGTCAAACTTCAACTAAAGATACATATGACAACTTCGTTTAATTGGGGGCCTCCCTCTTTCATTTACTCAATAAGTACAAGGACAAGAGAGAGGAGCAATGCAATGCAGCAAAGGTTCCACCCAAAAATAAAGAATAGCTAATTAGATACATTGATTACTAAAAAAGAAAGTTCGAGAGAGAAATCCCGCCATGGCCGAGGAGAGCGTCCGACCTTCAAAGACCAGTGAGTTTCGCGATTTCCAGAAGCTCCAAGCTAGGTAAGCCTTCAATTCTTGTTTCCCTTTCGCGTTGCTACCTCCACTAATTTGAGTTCGAAGTTCACTCGCCAGAGGCAATGTGTCACCGATTCTGCTTCCAATCCACACCGCGGACAAATGGCATTGTGCAAGCAAGCACTCTCATGGTGGATGAAAGCACTGGAAGGCTACTCTGATTATTCTTTTAATTTAACCAAGTGATTGTATCTTCTCCTCCATGAATTTCTGTCTTCAGATCTTTTTATAGTTAATTAGAAAGATATTTTATTAATATAAGATAGCATATGATATCTTTTTAAATTCAATTAGAAGATATAATATTAAATTTAAAATATGATTTAATTATTTTCTGATGATATGATATTAATGTTGGAATTTTCTCAGAATTTCTTAACCCAAAGATCATTCATGTTAAATCACCAAAAATATAACATAATGCGAAAGCGTACATTTACTCATAAGAGTCAGAAATTGATGGAAGAATTCGGATCTTGCGGTTCTTTCGATCTTCCTCAACCAAAACTTTCTGTATTTCCTAGGTGGCTGAACTGCAATTCTTTTGATGGGAAAAGAGCAACAAAGGTGACTTTTGATATATTGGGGACCGAAACCCTAAAGGCCTATTTATATTTGAGCATAGCACCCATTAAATCCTAAAGCCCAAATCAAATAGTATCTAAAGTCCAAAAGATAATATATCTGAAATTCAAAAGATAATTATCTAAGGAACAAAAGATAATATCTTGTTTTATTCTCATTTAATTCCAAATCAAAAGTAATAATGACTTATTCAATTAGCATTTATAATAATAAATGAGATCATCATTATATAAGTCATTTAATTTGAAATAGCATAATTTGTGATTATAATTAATATATATATTGCCCACAAACAAATTAAAAAATTAAAATAATTTCCTAACAATCTCCCACTTGGCCTATACATATATTCTATCTTGACATGATCACACCTTACAAACTTTATGCGCGCGTTTGAATGTTATTTCTCTCATTACTTTAATAATCTGGTCCGTCTCATAAATTAGATATGGAACTACCGCAGCTTTTATCACATTAATATCGTGACTAAACCACGACAATCACCTTCCTAATATACTTAACGATATAGATCAAATTTGGATGAGTAATATGGAAATTACATGCCAAGTGATCTCATGCATGTCTATTTCCAGTTGGTCCAACTTTATTGAAATCAAACACAAAACAAATATTGCAAAATGAACATTTCATACAACATGAAATAAACCATCAACTTAATTCTGCAGAAAAATAACTCAATGTCTGTCATAGGACATATAGCATAAAATAAACTCCCACTAAACCAAGGCATCACTAATATTGACACCCATCCGAACAGTGTGCTCATGAAAGACTTTAGGGATCAATTCCTTGATTAATGAGTCTGCTAGCATATACTCTGTTCCTATATGTCCTTTGGAAATCTATTTTTCTTAACCTTTCTCCTTGACAATTAAGAACTTGATGCCTATATACTTCGATTTTGTCAAGCTCTTATTGTTGTTGGAGTATAATACTACTGACTTATTGTCACAAAATATCTTTAATGGCCTTTCAATGTTATTTACTATATGAAGCTCAATGACCAAGTTTTGCAACCATATGCCATGAAATAGGAATCAGAGTACCTAATGATCTTCAAAATTTTTTGATCTCCAATAAATAAGCATGTAATCCTTTGTTCTCTTTAGATAATGCATTACGCATTTAACAGCTATCCAATGATCCATGCCTGGATTGCTCAAGTATTTACCCAACACTCCCACTATAAATGTATATCGAGATGTGTGCAAATTTGAGCGTACATTAATCTCCCTAGTGCTGATGCGTAAGGTTTATCATGCATTACTGTCCTCTCAAGATCATTTTTAGGGCATTGTTTGAGACTGAACTTGTCTCCTTTAGTTACGGGTGTGTCCATTGGTCTACAACTTTTCATGCCATATTTACTTAAAATCTTTTTGATATAGTTCTTTTGTAATAATCCAAGAATACCTTGAGAACGATCTCTTAGTATCTTGATTCCTAATACAAAAGAGGCATCACCAAAATCTTTCATTTCGAATTTATTTGATAGAAATTTCTTAGTTTCATGCAACAAGCCTATATCGTTACTGTCAAGTAGAATGTCATCAACATGTAAGACCAAAAAGATGTATTTACTCTCACTGAACTTGCGGTATACACACTCATCCATGATATTTACCTCAAAACCATGAGGTAATGACTTGATGAACTTGTGATACCATTGACGGGAAGCTTGTTTGAGACCATAGATGGATTTTCTTTTTTCTCTATTGGATCTCCTTAATGACACTTCTTGAGGTTGTTGAGCTTGCTATATGGGTTGGGGTTGAGGATGATTCTCATCATTTTCCTGTACTGTAGCAGTATCTTGAGCAACAACAGTATTCTCATTGTTTTCTTGTACTATAAATGTATCTTAAACAACAATAGGCACAAGGACCTGATCATTGTCAGTTACAGAATCTTCATCAAAAGCAACATTCCTAATATTTCCTTCCTCCCCAAACTCAACATCCTCAAGAAATCTCGCATTTTCCGTTTCAAAAATAGACCTTGATGTAGGATTGTAAAACTTGTACCCCGTAAGCGCTCAGCGTAACCAACAAAGTAGCAACTAATGGTCCTTGAGTCCGATTTTTTTTCATGCGGCCTATAAGGTCACGCCTCAGCTAGACATCCCCAAATATGCAGATGCTTTATACTGAGCCTTTTCCCAGTCCAAATTTCATATGGAGTTTTGTTAAATGCTTTACTTGGCACCCTATTAAGGATGTACACTATACGGTCTTTAAGGCTTCTCCCCAAAGTGATTCAGGAAAGAAAAAATGACTAATCATACTTCTCACCATGTCCTTAAGAGTTCAGTTCCTTCGCTTTGCAACACCATTCATGCTAGGTTTGCATGGCATGGTGTATTGTGGAACAATACCACACTCCTCTATGAAAAGAGCAAAATGTCCGGGACGTTGCTCACCTGAACCGCCATATGTTCTGTAGTATTCACCACCATGATCAGATTTGACAGTTTTAATTTTCTTTCCAAGTTGAAGTTCAACTTCAGCTTTGAAAGATTTGAAAACATCCAAAACTTGGGATTTTTCATGAGTTAAATACAGATACCCATAATGAGAATAATTATATATGAACGTAATAAAGTACCGTTGTCCATTCCAATAGACAGTAGGGAATGGGCCACATATGTCAGTATGTATCAGTTCTAAGATATCTTTAGCTCTCTCAGCACCTAATCTCCTTTCGTTTTTCTTTTTTCCATTTATGCACTAAATAAAGACTTCAAAGTCCGCCAAATTTAGGGGTCCAAGAATTTCATCCGATACGAGCCTTTGAATTCTCTGTTTAGAGATGTGATCTAGGCATTTGTGCCATAATGATACCAAATTCTCATTTAGCTTTTGTTTTGTACCCGTTTGCAGTATTTCATTATTATAGGAATTTAAGTCAAGCCTATATAGATTATCCACTAAATGACCAAAGCAAATATTATTCGAATTATAAAAGAGAGTGACTTTTTTGTCTCCGAACGAACAAAAATAACCTAATTTGTCTAAACGAGAAACAAAAACCAAATTTCGTCTAAATGACGGTACATAAAATGTCTCTAATAAATCCAAGTAAAATCCACTCGTGGAACATAATCTAAAGGTTCCTATAGCTTCGATTGCAACTATATTGCCGTCTTCCACATAGATGTATCTTTCAGCATCATTTGGCGGTCGGCTCCACAGGGTTGCACAGGCAACCCTGCATAGTAACACTTATATGAGTAGTAGCAGCAGAATCTACCCACCAAGTATCAATAGGTGCATAACTTAAACTAGTCTCAGAACAAACGAAAGTAAGAATTATACCCTTCTTTACATGCCAAGTGGCATATTTGGTATAATCCTTCTTCATGTGTCCCACCATCTTATAGAAGAAACAGGTTGAAACTTGATCCTGTTTCTTAGCCTTTTTCTGCTGAAAAGGCATATCCACAGTAGTATCACGCTTTCTTTTATACTGAGAAGATGAAGTTATGTGAGCACTTTCAGTCTTATCTTGCTACAGCCTCTCTTCTTCTTGCACACAGTGAGATATAAGTTCATTTAAGGACCAAGTGTCCTTCAGAGTGTTATAACTCACTTTGAATTGCCCAAAGTGTGCAGGAAGGGAGATCAAAATGAAATGCACGAGTAAGTCTTCAGACAACTCTAACTTTAGTGTTTTTAATTTTGAAGCAAGATGAGAAATTTTCATAATGTACTCCCTTATATTCCTTTTACCTTTATACCTCATGGAGACAAGTTTGCTCAAACGACTACTTGCCTCCGCCTTTTCATTCTTAGTAAAGAATTTTTCAACATCCTTTAGGAACTGTTTGACATCTTTATCCTCAGTAATTGAGCCTCGAAACGCTTCAGAAATTGAGCGTTTCATGATCATAATGCTCATTTGATTGGATCTCTCCCACTTCTCTATTTTAACCTCATTGAGATTTTTTGGAGTGGAAGTGGTTTTCTCCTCTTGAAGAGCTATATCCAGATCCATACAACCGAGGACAATCTCCACGGTATCTTTCCAAACTTTAAAGTTTGAACCATTCAGCATAGGAATACTACTAATTTGTGCAGAAACATTGGTAGCTGAAGCCATAGTTTCTGGATTAGAACAAAAAGAACATGCAGTAAACATTAGTTAAATAATGAAAAAAATCCAGATTGAGATATCTAGAACAACATTAATTTCAATCTTTGGATAGAAAAATTAACTGTAAGTGATACTCTCATTACAGTAATCAAATATTGTCAAAATTCCTGTCACACATTAAGTCTTTCTTTGGACCGACTTAATGCGCACATGGAAACTTAAACTTCACAACCTATTTATTATCGCATATATTTTCTATTAATTGGCTAAACAATAACCTTCCTTTGGGCCGATTATTGACTACATAATTAATAGAAAATAAACAAAAGTGTGCAATGCTTGTTATTTGGCCAAACAATAAACTTTCTTTGGACCGATTATTATCCGCATAAATAATATGCATTACTTTATTTTTAATTAGTTACCCAAACATGTATTTGCTATCAATATGTGTATATAATTCGGCCAAATATAGGCCTTCCTTTGGGCTGACCAATATTCGCATGAATTATATATCATCATATTCATTATGTTTTGAATAAATTAATTTTCACAAAAGAGACTACTTTGACAGCATAATGTTCAATCAATTTATTCCAAAATCAAATATTTATAATAAATGAGTATAATAATTCAGATTGTCACCAGTTTCTTTATGTAACAATTAAAATAAATTCTTAAACTATATAAGAAATTAAATCTTAATAATATCTTTTCAAATCTTAAAAAAAATATGATTATAACAGAGAAACAAATTCATGTGCCAAAAATTTTTGATCCATTAAAATTAAAATCAATAAACCTTAAACAATAATAATATATATAAATAATCATACATGATAAGACACATACATATATAAGGAATTGCAATATCATGGCACTAGCATTAACAATAGGAAATTAATCTGTGTTTGTGCAATAGTACAGTATATGACGCACTCACATCATACACGTTTCTTTATTCGTAATACCATATCAAGTAAGGAACACAAAATATACATCAATCTATATATTGATTCATCGAAATAAAACTGAATATATTCGATGAATAAATTATGGGCGGCTCTAATATCATTTGTTGGAATTTTTTCAGGATTTTTTATTCTAAAAATCATCCATGTTAAATTACCAAAAATATAACATAATATAGAAACATATCTTTACTCATAAAAGTTAGAAATTGATGGAAGAATTCGGATCTTGTGGTTTTTTTTTTCGATTTTCTTCAACTAAAGCCTTTTGTATTTCTAGGTGGCTGAACTGCAACTCTTTTGATAGAGAAAGAACAATAAAGACAGCTTTTGCTTGGTTTTAACTCTTTTGAGCATGACACCTATTAAATCCTAAAACCTAAATAAAATAGTATCTAAAGTATAAAAGATAATATATCTGAAATCCAAAAGATAATTATATAAGGAACAAAAGATAATATCTGATTTTATTCTCATTTAATTTTAAATCAAAAATAATAATGATTTATTCAATTAGCATTTATAATAATAAATAAGATCATTATTATATAAGTCATTTAATTTGAAATAGTATAATTTGTGATTATAATGAATATATGTATTGTCCACAAATAAATTAAAAAATTATTTTAATTTTCTAACAATTAAAAATTGACACATTTAACTTTAGTTGATGTCAACTAAAAAGAGTAATTTTTATCTTAGATTTTTTTATTTTTTTGAAAAATTAAAATAAAAAGATAACATAATTATTTTGAACCGAAACATCCCAGGCAAAATCAAAACGAACATAAATTGTCATATTTCAATCTTTTTATTTTTTCAATCAGTAGATACTTTCATCCAATATATAAACTCTACTGACGCATTATTAAACCACTTACTTCAATAATCTTCTTAATTCCTAGTTTGTTTCTTTCTTTTTTTAATCTTGAATATGGCTTCAACAAAGTTGCCTTCAGGTACAAGCAAGAAGTTCAAACCTACAGATGAAGAACTCATTCAAAATTTTCTCCGTAACAAAATCAATGGGAGGCCTCTACCAAATAATGGAACCATTCTTAAAAGTGAATTGTTTGGTACGGAGAAGAATCCATAGAAAATTTGGGAAGAAAACGTTGAAAATTCTTATGACGGGAAGGACCTCTATTTCTTCACTACTCTGAAGAGGAAGTTCTCAACTAACAGCTTGCGGATGGTTCGCACCATCGGGTTGGGTTCTTGGGAAGGTGAAGACATCGAAAAAGAGATTATGGCCAATAAAACTAACCAGCGCATTGGAATGAGGAAACGATATCGCTTTGAGAAGAGTGGTACTAGCCATGATGGTGGATGGATCTTGCATCAATATACCATTGATTCTTCTTTGTTACCAAATCCATCCAATTTAAGTATCATAATTTTGTGCATATTCTTTAACCACAGGTTTCGAATTTGAATCAAAAGAACCAGTACAAACGAAATTCTTGTTGGACTGTGTTCAGTAACGTTTCGATGATAAACTAAAGGTTCAATTGCTGATGGACATAAAGTTGTAAAAGTGTTCTGTCTAAAAACAAAAAAAAATAGTCTTTATTTTATTTTATTTTATTTTTCTCATTATTTCTGTTTCTATTTAAGAAACAAAATCAAAACACAACCTAGGTCACTGCTACATTATGCTTAGTTTCTCAATGACACAACCTTGGATAATTTTTTTTGGTTGATATATATATTGACCGCTACATTATTTCTGTCTTGCTCCAATCCAATTAAATAAAGGTTAATGTATTTTATATATTTTCTTTGCAGATGAATAATGATGTTTTATGCAGATTCAGAAAGAATAACATTAAACCTCGTTAAAAAAAAAAGGAAACCTGTGGCTCCGAAAACTGTGGCTACTGTAATACTGGTAAGTGTTGATTTGATTGATGTGTTTAGTTTTTTCTAACTATAAGGAAAAGGTTCAATTTTGATTTTAAGCTTACTAAATTAATAGTAGTTTATAGCTTATTGAGTTGTGTTTATGTGTCTTCAAGTTACAATTTAATGTCTCTCATACACTCTCTTTCTTTTCGATAATAATAGTGGTGCCTTTGAATACGGCCGAGTATTGTTAAAATAACAAATTTAGGAATTACATTTTTATTTATTTAAACACAATATTTCTAATGCTTTTGAGGATTACAAAGTGTATATGGTTTGATTCTAACTCTTTTTATAATTTGAAATACTGCTTCTATTAAAAAATCTGTTTGAATTTTATTATATATAAAGTAAGTTTTTCTTTTTAATACTTTGGTGTTGATTATTTAAATCCATATTTGCATACCTTACTATCTACATATTTATAATTAATGGCTCTATTATTTAAATGGAGCAAAAATGTTTTAATTTATAATTACAGCTTCTCTTGTTTGCAAGACTAAATAAATAAAAGATTTTGATTTTGAAAGAATATAGGCGAATAAAGTAGTTCGAGTAACTAAATAAAATAATTAAAGATTCAGTAATTGATTTAAGAACTACAGCTTATTTTCTGGTAGACCTTACTTATTTACTTTAATTTAGAAACCAACTTGATTTGCATATATATTGGGCGAAAGTCAAATAATAATTATAACAAAAAAAAATTTCCGTTTTACAACAAATGTCACATTCATCATAGTATTCGTATTGTAAGTATTATTCTGTATTTTTTTTTCTTCTTCCAATTGAAATTGTGTATGAAAATTATTAAATTTTGTTTAGATTAAAGTAAATCTGAATTTATGATGCTAGTTTGGATATTTAATTGGACTTGATTTCCTACCTTATTTTCTATAACCATATACTACTTACATATCTGAATCACACAAATGGTGAACGTGCAGTTTTTGTTTATGCTTTTTTTCATTATTATTATTATTATCATCATCTATATTTTTAATGAAATCTATAGGTCAAGTTCTTGATATTATTATTGTGTTCTTGATATTAGAACGCCAATTATGTTGTTGGGATAGTAGAATTTGTTAATTAATCAGAGAATGGAGATGAAAGGTTGGAAATTCAAAATGAATTAGCAAACCCATCAAACAATAATGGAGATGAAAAAATTAATGAGATTCAGAGAGAACTAACAAATTAATTAGAGAATAATAAGGATGAAATAAAAGTTGAGGATTTGGCTACTACTATTGGAATTGAGGCAAACTGTGACGAAATGGAAGATGGTGATGATGATGGTGATAGTGATGATGATGAAGATCACAATGATATGACATGGCCAGAGTTTTTTGCAATGCAATTGATAGAACTTAACAAAGACCGGATCATTCCAAACGATGATGTCCCCCTAATTCCAAATAAATTTCACAATGACATGTTAAAGAGGTTTAAAAAAGTTTTGTGATCAACTATATCTAATTTTTGTTTTTCTTTTTTATTTATTTTGTTTTTTAAATATATCTGGGTTCAATTTTGTACAGACTTTTGTTTTGGTCGGATAGATTTATGTATTAATTTTTTAGTGAATTAAAAACTACTTATTGATGTAGTTAATTTGTTTAACTTTGTTCTAGATAAACTGAGGGTGCTTTTTCTACAATTTAACATTTATTTGGAAGATGTAGTATATGCATCATGCCTCTTAATTAATGGGGTTTAATCTTGGGCTACTCCCAAAAAAAAAACATTCAAGAATAACTTTTGATGTTTGGACCTTGGAGAATTGATTGTTTAAATGAAATCAGCAAAATATGTGGTCGATTGCATATTGTGTTTTTTATTTTTTATTTATTTATTTATTTATTTTTAGAACTGTATTTCCAACAAGAGAAACGATAATGATTAATGATGTATTACGATCATTTTAGGGTCTATGGATAAATTGACCAAAGAAGCTTATATTGGAATGGAGGTCAATAAACTATACAGATGTTGGGTCTAAATAATAAAAACGAAGAGAAAATTACAATGAAAAACTCATTTGAACTAAACTGAAGTATAGCATAAACCCTACATCAAATCAACTAATTCATACCCTATAATAAGGTATGTCATTAGGCATAGGGTTAGTGATGAGGCAAGCTTGAGCTTAACGATAATAGGCTCCGACGAGGCAAAATATAGTGCTCGACCATAATGGAATGACACCCTATTCATGCATATCCATGTTCACATCATTGCAATATGCATTTACAGGCAACAGTGCTTGCTTGGCGAAAAAGAAGAGAGACGACAACGCACAGTCAGGTGTTCATCTCAGAAACCATCAAGTTAGTGATCATCTTCATTGGTTCCAGGGCAGTTGGTCAAGAGAGCATCCTTTGATTCATACTGAAGAAACATATAAAAATCAAAATTTTATTTATAGATAATTATGAGTTTCAAGAGTGTCAAAGTTTGGTTTTTAGTATTACTACAAAACAAATATATAAAAAGTAACTGTTTGTGTTGTTTACTCACCTTGCATCCACAAAAGAGGCAATAATTGTGGTCATCCCTCAGTTTCATCAAAACTTCTTGCAAATCCTGAATCGATTACATGTATCACTATCACAGTTGCAACCAAATACGAATGCAGGAATATATTAACAAAGTTCAACAAGAATGAATGTCAAAGTATAAGAAATACAACAACGACAAGTAAGCTTTGTGCAATGGCTAGGTAGGATCGGCTTAAATGGATCAAATGATGACAAAGTGCAATGAGTAATATTTGTTTAAATCGCTTGGTATTTAGAGTATAACGAGCAGAAAATTAATCAGCAATGGAAGTGTATTGACTTGATGTGTGTGCTTGAGCAGTTAAGATCAAGAGAAAAAGAAAGCATTTGTGCTGTTTCCATGTGTTATTCGGGGATGCAACATAAATCAATACCAAAACATGGTTAAAAGGAGTGTTCAACCAAAAATATAACCTTTTAGTTACGTACCTCTTCCGTTATTTCTTCCTCTTCCTCATCTTCCTCTTCTTCATCATCCTCATTCTTTTCCGGTTCAATGATTTCTCTATTCTCTAATTGATCAAGGGCAACCTTTGCCTTATGGAAATTGGCTACAACTCTCTTACTCTGCCATCGCGACTTCTGTCTCAACCCAAAGTCTTGCATTAGATCCTCCTCTTTCCTCCTTTTTCTCTCAGCTATGATTTCCTCCTTTTTCCTCTTCTCCTTGTGAGGATCATCTAAGCCAATACCAGCTCGCGATCGTCGAATCTCAATCCCCACTGGCTCAGCCCTACCCAAACCCTCTTTGCCAAGGGCAGCACCGGGCGTATAACCCATTTGTTTGAGCAGCTTAAACCCAATGTTGGATTGTGGTATTGGAGCTTCCACTTTTGCCAATGTTTGCTCATCCTCTTCTTTCTGCTTTCTTTCTCTTTCAAGTTTTCGCCGTTCTTGCCAGCTGAGTGTTTTTAACTTACTCTTGGAAGAGCTGATCGGAGGGTCTTTCTTGCCAGAGATCTGCACATAAGAAAGGGATCCTCTTCACCAAAATGCAACTATAGTACATATAATCCGTAAAATAAAAGAGGTTAACATAATTTAAGCCATAATTTAAACATTACATAAGTTCCCATTTGTTTTTCCTTTCAAATAGACATATAAAAGCAAAAGCTCATATATCTTCGAAAATGCATGAGACAACACTCCCATTTTCAAAACTATATCCAAACTGAAATTTTTGGGGTTAATAATCTAGCAGCAATGCTTTATTCTTTAGAAAGATGAATTGCTATCCTTAGTCCCACCTTATATGATGAACAAAACTAAAGAAACTAAAAAATTGGCAAGCGAAACAGATAATTGGTACATTAGATATATGAAAAAACCAAAGACCTGGTAAGCAAAACAGATAATTGAAATCTTAGATATATGCAGAATATAATTTCTGCAAATTTTTATTTTCAAAAAGAAGACTCATTTTGTACGTGATATTAGAATGAGCATCATAATCTATTCCAGTTATCATCTACTTGGTTGGTCAAGTAATTAGCTCACTTATCTACTTAAACTGGTCATAAATTACATCAAGCACCGTTTTTCTTTCATCATTTATTAATTCTTAACACCAAGGACTAAAGTTTACAAACAAGAAAACATAAGAACTAAAATTTAGAGAGACAATTGCAAGATCATGTGAAATCAGATCATTATACCTAATTGAGTAAAAGGGAGCGACAGAACGAAACGACAATGGAGGGGAGTAAAACGACGAGAAGTAATACCTTCTTGGATGAAGGTTTTGGAAGAGGCTCAGATGGAAGGAAGCGTGAGAGGTCACCCATGTAGTCATCCTCCTGTTCTTCGGTCCCATGGTTGTTGTTGCTGCTGCTCTGCGTGTTCGCCGTTGACTCAGCCATGGCCAGCTTCGCCGCACTGGGCTTGGCCGCTTGCTCACACCATAGCTTCGATGAGGCTAAGGGGAACTCTGCAAGAAACTGGAGCACGACCCCGCCGCGGGAGGTAGTGGCGATTGCAAAAAAGGAAGCGGGCACAAGAGATTTCAATCAATCAGAACACGGGGAGCTAGAGTTGGCGAGCGCAGGGGGCAGATTCACGATCACCGTAACTGAAGGCGAAGGATGCAGCCGTTCCTTGCCCGATTCTGAGTCCCTGAGAGTCGAGAAATGAGAGGGATTGACGCCAAAGTTGAATTCAACTAGTTTCTTTATTAGATGAACAATTCAAGTTGTTTCTATGGCTCCCACATTAGGCTAGCTTCTCTTTCTGATTGTTGGGCCCAGGCTTGGGGCTGTCCAGCCCAATCAAAAAATCTGTCCAAAAATATTTCATTGATCAACTTAGATTGGTCTAGTGATTAATTCACTAATCTATTTAAAAAATGTCAAGTATTCAAATTTTGTCTTATTCATGTAATATTTTATAATTAATTTCTCTTAATAGTTCTTTAAAATATTCATTTTAAACTTTCTCCAATAATTTATTAAAAATATCATTATAAAAAAATATTTTTTCTTTTTACTAAGAATGTAGATTCTAATTTTATTCTTTTGCATATATTTTTAAGAATTTAATTATTAAATGTTCTAAACACATACTAAAATTATAATTATACTAGATGTACAATAAAATTATTTACTAAAATTAATTATTAATGTAAAACACAAACCAAAATATAAAATACGTATTAGAAATAAATTAAACTATATATATTTAAACACAAAAATATAATTATTAATTTGATAGTTGATTTTTTTGTTTACAGATAGTATTTTGGATAAAATTATTACTAAAATATAGCTTTAATAAATATATAAAAATATATAAAAACTTAAATTTAAAAATGGTAAGAAGTACATATTAGTATTTAGTAACCTTGTTTAGTAATTTCAAGCTCATATATCTATTACGTTATTTAATAATTTCAAAAGGGAAATGCCGTTTACTTGTTTAATAACCTTGCTTAGTTATGCAACAACCAAGGGGACGTGATTTCTGCACGTGTACGTTGCGCGCCAAAACTAACTAACGAATAACGATAACGTCTTTCTTCTCCTTCCTCCAACTCTCTCTTTCCTCCTCCTTCTGCAAGCTCAACCCAACCCACTCAGAGAGTCACATTGACTCAGCGAGCGTGTGCGAAAAAAAAAACTAACAAACACGAACTCGAATATCAGAGGTATCAATCTTTTTCTTTAACTAACCTTGAACCTTTTTTTACCTTTTTTACCTCTTCTCTTCAACATGTTTAGCAACCGAGAATGTACGGCAAAATTTGAGTGAAAATCAGGGCACTGATTTTTTCGGTTCGTTTCAGTTTCTTCCCGGAGAAAGGAATTAAGCAAGGAGATTAAGTTGACGGATGATTCTGTTTCTCTTGGAAAATGAATCGCTTTTTCATCTCCGTTCATTTTTTCTTCGTTGTCTTCTCGGCAACTCTGATTTCTCAGAATTCAGCATTCACTGATCCTCTTGATGGTAATTGTTTAATCATTCTTTGAAAACTTGAGCAAACTGTTAAAAGAAAAAATCCTTGAATGACTTGATTGCTTTTATTGTTTGGTTCCAAAGAAAATTCGTTATACTTGTCATTGTTGTTTCAAGATATTGATAAAGAAAATTATCCAAATCTGTTTGGAAGTTTCTGTAATTTTCTTTTGTCGCAGTTTGCAAAGATTTCAAAACTGTTTAATTCGGTGACTGAGGGCTACGCTTAATTACTCATTTTATGCTCCTTATGTCAAAACGTGGGCTTCATTACTCGGATTTCAGCATTTCATTTTGTTACTGTTTCTAAAACTGTGATCTGTTTAGGGTTTGTCTTTATTGTTGAAAAATTGGTAAAAATATAACTTGAGGAGATAGAATCTTAACTTACAACAGGAGAAGATCATGTTACTGATCATAAAAAATTCAAATTTAATTGAACTCTTTTTCTTTCTTTTTTTTTCTTTTTTTCCTTGTCTTTCACTAAAACTATGTTTCTTGCTATTCCTTTTTTTGGGTAAACAGTCTCCGCTCTCCAGGATCTATACAGAACCTTAAACACCCCGCCGTTGCTGGAAAGATGGAATGGCGATGATCCCTGTCAGGAGTCTTGGACAGGAGTAGCATGCTCTGGCTCATCAGTTATACACCTGTAATTCAATAATTATACACTGATTATATTCACATTCAGGTCATAGATGCCATTTAAATAATAAGTTATAGTATCCTTATTTTTAATAATACCTGTTCTCATGCAGAAAAATTCAAGGATTAAACCTCACTGGATATCTTGGAGGCCTTCTCCACAATCTACAGAACTTGAAGCACCTGTAAGTAATTACATTGCTTAAAATTCCCATAAGGACATGTTTATTTTCAAATTGTGCACTCTACTCACTTCTGTAATTGTTTCCTTAGTGATGTCAGTTCTAACAACATAGTGGGAGAAATACCATCTGGTTTACCCCCAAATGTCACACACATGTAAGCCTATTTTTCATTTTGTTCCTGAATGACTAACTGACTATTGTGTTCTGACAATTCTTCTTTTTCATCTCTCTTTCTCTCTTTCTCTCTCTCTCTCTCGCTTTTGATTTGACAGAAATATGGCTTACAACTATCTGAGCCAAAGTATCCCACCATTATCAGCCATGAAAAAACTAAAACATCTGTGAGTTATTGTAGCATTGATTCAGTCCAAGCTTGTTAAACTAGATTAGCATGAGAAATATTCTTAACCAAAGTCCATTCACAACATGTTTCTTCATATTCTCTAATTTTTATAAGATATAGTAACTCAGTTTTATAAATGGCTGTGAAATCGTGATCCTTGTCTTGCAGGAATTTAAGCCACAATTTCTTGTATGGACCCATTGGCAATGTGTTTGCTGGGTTAGATGAACTCAAAGAAATGTATGCCTTCTTAACCTGAGTCTTATTTTGCATTTGAAAGAAATTAGCCATTGCAAAGAATTTCCATAGATATCTTTCTTGAATTAGTTGGATATGTATCAGCCAAACAATGAAGCCAAAATATACCTTCTCAATATTCAATAAATTAAGAATGGACAAAATTAGAAGGATACTTTGTTTGGATTCAGTAGTAAAGTAGTTGAAATACTCAATTTGAAAAACATGATTTCTCCTATTTCATTACAACCAAACCTGTAATTCAACTCAAATACCAAGTAATTTCCTAGGTTTTGAAAAGTTTCCACAAAAATGAAGTTCGAACTACATTATTCTGAAAAAGAAAGTCAAAAGAGTAACAAAGCTTGGAAGTGGATTGAGTCGTATGTTTATGTCTGACAGAAGAATGTAGTCTTTTTTATTTTTCTGTCCAAATTTTAGCCTGGACGACCCTAACAGGATGACTTTCTTTCATCAGGGACCTTTCCTACAACAATTTCACTGGAGATTTGCCGAGTTCATTTGGCTCCTTGAAAAACCTTGGGAAATTGTATGTTTCCTTTCTCCATACGTTCCTCACCCATTTTCCAAAGCTATATGTATTTATCAGGGTCATGTTCATTTGATATGGTGATGCTTTGCAGGTTCCTTGAGAACAACAAATTCACTGGGTCAGTCACGTACCTGGCTGCGCTTCCTCTCACCGATTTGTAGGTTATCATTTCAGAGTTTTGACAAGTATTACTACAGTTTCATCATCTGCTAACGTATCTATTTTGTCAGGAACATCCAGGATAATCTGTTTAGTGGGATTCTTCCACCACATTTTCAGTCCATACAAAACTTATGGTTAGTAGTGACTATGACCATTTTTTATCTCCTCCAGCTACATTCTTAGATATGAAATGAATGAGCACATAACTATACCTTAAATTAGGATTGGAGGGAATAAATTCCAAGCAGTGGACGACTCTCCTCCCTGGCCTTTTCCTTTGGACAGTGTACCAGTTGAGCATAATAGTACTCGTCCACCCATAACGCAAACGAATGCCATTGAGAACTATGCTTCTGCTAAAGCAATCAAGCACAAGAAGAAACACATGGGCCCTGGAGGAATAGCTTTTACAGTTGGTGGAGTAACATTATTGGTAGCTGGATTGACACTCTTCATTGCAACTCGTTTGAATAGATTACATTCTGAGAGACTGAAGAACTTGGAAAGTGTTGAAAGATCATTCCCTTCTCTTCCAATCAGTGACTCAAAAGGTATATCCTTAAGGAGAGAGTGTGGATGCTGACTGACACACCCTAAGTGAAGGGAAAACATTAAATGACTCAAAAAATGTCAAAAAATTCTTCTGTTCATTCAAATTGCAGATTTAACAGTAAAATGAGTGATATATCATTGCCATTCAGCTGTCTCAATTTCCTGTATAATATGTTCCAATCTTTAGTTCAATGATTTGAGTTCCATGTTTAACCAGTCTTTTCTCCATTTTTATTGGTTATAGATATCTCTACTACTGCCGTAGATGAGAGCCTGCAAATCCCACCTTTCAATTCTGCATCCCTTTTGGTTCCAAGGCGACTACCTTCCCAAAATCATAAAAAAAATGGAGAAACAAGGAGGAGTTTTTCTGAAAGAGAAAAGGTCACTGGGAGGACAAAAGTTTATACAGTAGCAGAGATTCAGTTGATTACAAACAGCTTCAGTGAAGACAACCTTCTTGGAGAGGGATCTCTTGGTCCTGTTTATAGAGCTGAATTTCCAGATGGAAAGGTACCATCCAAAGTAATGTTTTAAAGAATCTCATAATCATTTGCTTTCAAAATATAATACCTTCCTTTCTTCTTTGAAAGGTTTTGGCTGTGAAGACTATCACCATGGCGGGCTTGTCTTTCAGTGAAGAGGAGAAGTTCTTAGATGCAGTTTGCACCGCTTCCCGTTTAAAACATCCTAACATTGTTGCACTCAAAGGTTACTGTTTGGAGCATGGACAGCATCTCCTTGTCTACGAGTATGTCAGAAATTTAACTCTAGATGATGCTCTTCACAGTGATGCATACAAGCCTTTGTCATTGACCATCCGTCTCCAGATTGCTCTTGGTGTTGCTCAGGCTCTGGCGTAAGTTCAATGTTTTCACTCAAACTTATTTCTCATAACTCAAACTTATTTCTCACACAATGTTTGCAGCTATATGCACTCCAGTTCCCCTCCTGTAGCCCACGGCAACTTGAAGTCTTCCAATATTCTGCTAGATGAAAATCTAATGCCTCGTGTTTGTGACTGCGGCTTGACTATTTTGAGACCACTGACAAGCAACAAGGTCAAAACTCGAGTAAGTCTCTGCAATAATCATCCTCACCTAGAACTACTTTATGCTGCATTTGCCACTGATATTATACACTGGATTAGGGAAAAACCATGTCCTTGTTGGAAATAAGATGGTTTGAATGTTGTTGGAAAACAGCTTGATTGTAATCTTTCTAAAACTTTGGTGAATGTTGTTGGAAACAGGCTTTGGAGATTTCTATCAGAGATGCAGGCTACATTTCACCAAACCATGGTCAACCAGGAACTAACAGCTGCATAGAAAGTGACGTCTTTGCATATGGGGTGTTGCTTTTGGAACTATTAACCGGAAGGGAACCTTTCGATGGGTAAGCTACCTTGTGCCGTTTCATGTGTTTCCTTTTTGGGGGTTGAACTGAATGAGATGATCCCTGTTACTGTTATACAACACAGTTCCAGGCGGAAGGAAGAGCAATATCTAGCTCAATGGGCTTCATCCAGGCTTCATGATAGCGAGACCTTGGAACAGATGGTGGATCCTGCAATTCAAAAGACATTTTCATCCAAGGCTCTTTCTCGTTATGCTGATATACTCTCCCTCTGCCTACAGGTATAATAGTTGCCTCTCAAATATCAAATATTGCATGCTGTTACGTTTGGTGGAGTTTACGGTGCCTATGATGGCCTATAAGTGTTAAATTAAATTTTTTTTTTTTTTACATTTTAGTAAAGTTTTTTGTTTTATTTTTTAAATTAAAAGTATTGTTAAATAATAAAGAGTTACTTTAATTTTAGTAATATTTTTTTAAACCGTAGGATAGGCAGCATAGCTTGCATCCCTATGTTTTGTTCTTCAGGCCTGTGTTTATGCGTTCTCCTTCTTCTTGAAACTTGTCTGTCTCTTCCATAACAGCCTGTAAAGGAATTTCGGCCACCAATGTCTGAAATAGCAGAATCACTTGCTTCTTTCATGCAACGGCTCAACGCGTCAAAGAGCGGCGCAGCAGATAGGAATGGACCAGTGTCTGATCCGCTCGAGAGGTCTTTCCGGACAACTGCATCTCATTTTATTGCTTCACCCACATTGAGCTACGTGTCCGCCTGATGTTTTGAACTAACTCAGTGACCAAAAAAAGCATCCACACTTCCAGTGATTTCTTTCATTGACATTAACATGCCAGAAACTTGCATATCCCTGACCACTCTTCAACATTTTAATTCGTTTATACAATATTACAGCATGAATCAAACAGCTTAAATCTTTTTGTCATTGCTATTTTCTTTGTTCTTTCTTGAGAAATCCGACACTACTTTTCCTTTTGTAGAAAGACTATTTCTACATCAAATACAGCTGAGTTTCTTTTCAATCTAAAACTGCCTTTGTCTAAGACTCTATCGAATATTTCCGCATTGCTTTCTCTCTCCTTTATGAAGAATAATTCATATTTCCTCATCAATTCTTGTTTTCCAAACTGGCTCTTTCCTTCGTATGTAGGTTGAGATGCGGAAGAATAGAAAAAATAGAGAGAAAGAAACAAAAATTGTAAGATAAAAATTATGATGTAATTTGGAGGGGAAAAAAAGAGAACATAAATAATTGAAAGAATAAAAGGAAAAGTAGACGGAGAAAAAAAATAATTGTTTCTCTTAATACGAGGAACTTGAAATTTGATATAATTTGACGGAATCGGATGACACAATTTCAAATGACAGTACCAAAGGTTACTTTCATTCACAGCTTGTCACTTGTCACCAAACATTTATCAGCAAAGATTCTTGACATTGTCACTAAACATTTAACGCCAGCACGCAACTGTACCAAAGAAAAGTATCTATCCAATCATACACCTCATTCTTCAGCTATCTTGTCTAGCTTATCCACCTAAGGCTTCATCATTATCAGAAGAAGCTTCTCTTCATGCTCCAAAGCCACTACTCAAAAGAGTGTTGATCTCTCCGATTATATTAACTGGTCTTCCGTCAAACATGGATGAAAGTGTAGTCTCACACAGTTTCTTCAGCTCCTTTGTTTTTGCCAACGCCGCTTCCTGCAATTCCAATAGCAGTTTGTAATTTAATTCTCAAGTAATGAACATGTAATTCAGAATTTTGTCTTTCTTGGTAGCAAAGAAATGAGAAATTAAGAATTAGGCAATTGAAAACAAGAAACGGCAGGCTTCAGAATGTGTTTGCTTGTTAATGAAGTTAGGGAGTGGATAGAACAAAAGCAATATATTGGTTCGTATCCCCTAACAGATGCAAATAAAAAAGTGAAGAAAATAATTACCTTATTTTTATAAAAAGGATAAAATAATGACCCACGTTTTCAAAATTCTTTAAAATTACCTCTAATTTTTAACTTAATTCTATTTTATAATTCTACTCTTCCCGATATTTTTTTTACAGTGAATAGTCATTCAAAATTGTTTTTTCAATTTTACTCTTGGTCACATCACCATCATCCTCATCTCCACCCCAACCCCAACTCCAACCATGATTCCCAACCCAATCCCATCACCCGGATAGACACCCGAGCTGCAACCCCTTAGTTGCCACCCCACCTTGCAGTCAGCCGCCACCCCACCCCAGCCCAACTCCCTCCACCTCTTCATCCAGCAAGAGAGGGACTTGGGGCGGCGTCGCCTCCCCTTTGCCCAAGCGGCTGACTTAATGTTGATGTAGAACAGTTTCTTCCTTACTTTTAAGTTATATGTCCTTTAAACCACCCCTTCAAGCTAGGGGAAGATGTAACCTATGTTGAATTTGATGTTGGATTTATTATATAATATAACCTAGGGTCTATTCTATGGATTGACCACTTATTATTTTTTTGTGATTTTATATGCTTTTGCTTTATATGAAAAACACCATAATCTTAACCATAATCCAGAAATATCAACGGTTAATTCTACAGCTTGCACCCATGATCTTAAGGTCACACATAGACAACTTATCCCAGTTTTGACAACATAGAGGAAAATTGTTATTAATTGGTTGTGAATGGGAATCAAATCAATCAATTGTTTTGATTCTGAGTTTGGTATTTCGGGTTAATCTAAGGGATTAAAGATTCGAAGCCCAAGTAGTTAAATGATAGCTAATTCACCAAGGATTGGGATTTAGGTAATTTGAAACTTGGTACTCATAATCCTTTTGTGCTAATACTCTCGCTGTATTATTTTTTCAGGATACATTTCCCATGAAAGGAAAAGTAAACAAAAAAGAAAAAATTAAGTAAGCACACTAGAACTCACTTGTTTTGGCCACGATGAAGATAAAGAATTCTGCAGTTCCATACGTTTAGTAGCCAAATCCTTCAAACCATCTTTCAACTTCACTTCATGATGTTTCTTTTCCTCCAATGAATTCACTAGCCTGTCTAGAAATCTGAAATTCATGCCAGCACACAGTCAATATTAGATACAGTAGGAATGCTACTCAAGAAAGAAGAGTTAAGAATAATAAATACACTAGAGATTCAGTGAGCAACTTTCAAAATATCATTAAGCATATATACACTAGAGACCCTACACTCTTACTTCTGTCATTTAGACAAAACATACCAGCCTTCTAAATAAACTAACATCTAATCTAAGTATGATTCTTATCTGGTATCTGTTTGAGAACATAAATCAGTACTCCTCCAGAGTTCAAATTATCATATTCCTGTTTGAGATAATTCCTGTTTAATGCATTAGTCTTCAAATGTAAAATTTCAACTCCATTGAGGCATTATATAAACTACATGCAACTGAGAAACCCTTATACTACTGAGTTTATCTACATTATAGTCCCTTTCAGATGCATGGCATCTTAAGCATAAATATTAACCATTACCTTCTGGAGTTGAGAATCATAATCAGATCCCTTGTCTTCCTATTCGTCAGCAATGAAATTGCCAATGAAACATCACTTTGCATTTTATCTATAGCATCAGGAGCATACTGCTGTAGTACAAAAGGAGCAACAGCCTGGACTTGATGTTGTAAGGATAAAGTTTCCGCATTGCTCAACTCAGCCAATCGTTGATTTAAAAAGGATTTTAACTGACAACAGATAAAATCAAGGCAAAATTTAAAATATACTCTGACAATAAAAATATCAAAATCAAACAAATAAGTTCATACTGTACAAATAACTGTTTACATGGAAAAGAAAATTTAGAGATTTGTTACATTTATGTTTCTTCTACTTGACAGGAAGTGTAAGAAATAATTTTAAATTATATAAGCAAAACCTATAAGTTAACAACACAAAGAAGGTTACCATCACTGTCTCATACCTCATATATATCATCAAGAACCTTATTTCTGTATTCTGTGTCTAGGAGCTGGCTCCTTTCATCCTTGTTTTCTGTCAATTGAGATAGAGTATCTGGAAGAGAAGCTTGACTTTCCACTAATGGAGTTTGGGCATTAATATCATCAATCACATCAGCTTGAGGAGCCTCAACACTGATATCCCAAGATATCCCTAGTTCTTGATTTGTTGGATCTGATCTGACATCCTCCACTGGTGCAGTCTGTATGGCATCAGAGGCATTAATGATTTCATAAGGACCCAACCCATTACTGGTATCATCCGTTTCTTCTACTGTTCCAATGTCCCAATCAATCTGTGAACTATCCACTGAAATATCCCAGTCAACGTCTGGAATGGCAACTTCCACATTGCTCACTAATGGATCTAGTTCATTGTTGCTTGAGTGAACAGTAACATTATTAATCTCAGATCCAACTGAAACATTCAAAGATGGCAGATTTTCACGCATGCTCGTCAGGTTTTGTAGCACAGTTACAGAAGATCTCTGCAGTCATGATTATAAACTGATTTAATTTATGACTTCATTTATTCAATTATGAAATCCTAAACTTATCCTTTGAGAC